>NC_057863.1:385998049-386300133 GCF_019393635.1 Dromiciops gliroides
GGACAATGGGCAAGACAGGCACGAATGGGTTTGTAGCATGTTACCAAAGGAGAACTGTACAAGAGAAGGATCAGAAAAGATATTATCAGAGAAATCTATGACAGGAAAACGAGGTGACCTTGTCATGTAGTGACAATAAGGGATGATCAATGGCCAGATCTTTGTGTTTTATTGGGACCAATGCAAGGATATACAAAAAAAGTGTTTTTTACAGGATGAAAAGGCATGGATGATTTGCAGTCTATATGTTAGAGAGACAATCAGAGAGCTGAAAAGGATTTTAGAGGTCATCTAATACTACACCTTCATTTTACAGATAAGGCAACACAGGTGAAGTGAGATAAAATGACTTGTCCAAAAGACAATCACCAGATACATGGAAGAACTGAAATGGGTTTAGATTCCTCCAGCATACACCAAAAGAGAAACAAAGAGGCATACCAGAAATGGATTAAAGATTTAGAATGAATACTTAATTAAAATGAAAATTGAGGGCATTTTCAACACCTGTCCTAGAATTCTCTTCCTCCTCATTTCCACTTCTTGGCTTCCTCCAAATCCCAGCTAAAATTCTGCCTTCTACAAGAAGCTTTTCCCAAAACCTTTCTTTCTGATGATTATCTCCAATTTATCTTGTATGCACTTTGCTTGCACAAAGTGGTTTTCATGTTGGCTTTCTTTTTAGATCGTAAGCTCCTTGAGGGCAGGGACTGTTTTGTGCCTTTTCTTTGAATCACTAGTTCTTAGCACGGTGTCTGGCACATAGTAAGCACTACATAAATGTTAGTCATTATAATTATTATTTATAACCAAAGCACTTAACACATTTCCTGACACAAAGTAGGCACTTAATAAATGCTCCCTGACTGAGAACTCAGAGAGTAATATTTCTCCCCCAACCCCACCAACTACCACTTTCAAGATGAGAAGGAAAAGCATATGCCATTGTGTTTATGCCAATTCTCTTGCTAAAAAGCAGGTCTGCTTTCAAACATACCAACTAAAGTGAAGGTCCTCAATCACCTCAGGCCTGGATTATTGCAACAGACTGCTTTCTGGTTGGTCTCCCTGCCCCAAATCTCTCCCCTCTTCAGTACCATTCAGCTGTCAAAGTAACCTTCCTAAAGCACAAATCTAACCACCTCACTCAATAAACTCCAGTGGCCTCACTATCACCTCCAGGATTAAATATAAAATCTCTGGTGTTCAAAGCCCTTTTATAAACTGGCTACCATACCCTCAAATATCCTTCAATTCAGTGACACTGGCTTCCTTGCTGTTCACTGAACAAGATACTTGATCTCCCAATCCCAGACCTTTTCAGTGGCTGTCCCCATACCTGGAACGTTTTTCTCCTCATCTTTGCTTCCTGGCTTTTCCTGGCTTCTATAAATACCAGCTGAAATCCCCCTTTCTAAAAGCCCTTCCTAATTCTCCATGATTCTAGTGCCTTCTCTCCAGAAGCAGGGTGAAAGTGAGATTGGTCACTGCACTGACCTTCCTCACTTAAATCCAATTCAGCGCAAGTCATGACATCTGCCACGGTCCTCCTGGAGAACTAAGGACAAACAACCACCACCACCTTTCTTCCACTGATCACGTCCAGTTTACATAGTTTTGCAAGCTTGTTTGTACACAGCTGTTTGCCTGCCTGTTTTCCCCATTAAATTGTGAGCTCATTGAGCAAGGGCTGTCTTTTGCCTTTCTTTTGTACTTCCCAGCTCTTAGACCGGCACTTAAATGTTTATTGACTGATTGGCTGACCTAAAGGCACTGTCTGCTTTTTCTCAGTGTCAGCTTGCCAACAGGAAACTTACTAGAACAAGAAACTTAGCTCCTTAGCTAATAACATCCCCTCCAAGAGAAAGTCCTGTGTCAACAAAACAGAAGACTCCAAATCTCAAGAATAAAGCCTCCATTAACAAAGCTCCCCGCCCTCCTCCCTCCCCTCCCAAATTACCCCCAAGACCTTTTCAGCAGGCTCCAGACCCACATCCTTATCTCTCTGCACACAGGATGCCCTCGCACACAGAAGACAAGATTCGAGGTGCCTTTCATGACAACACCACGACAGGTGTGAAGCCGAATTCCCCACCTGGCCACAAGCACGAGCAGGAAATCTGGGTATTTCTGATCTACTACGGGGAAAGGAGAGGCTGACACCACCCCTCACCCAACAGAGGCAGCGGGAGCCGAGAAGAAAGACCAGCGATCCCTGCAAGGTCACTCCTTGCACAATCATTAAACCCAGCCACCCAGAGGAGTAAGTTCTGTCTCGTGATCCGTAGATAAAGGGAAGGAGCCTCGGGTCCTCGGGTCGGAGAAGCACCCGGCCCGGCAGGCAGGGAGAAGGGCAGGAAAGGCAAGGCTCCGGCACCACTGACTCGCGTGACAGCGATCAGGGCTGGCGCCCGGGCTTCCCCGAGCATATAGCGTAGCCCCAGAGCCCCCTCCAGACCTTTCCACTGGCCCGGGGGATCCCCAGAGACTTGGAGAAAACCCGGAGGCGGGGCCGCCAGGAGGGGAGGGGGGCCAGCGCGCCCGCCTCTCCCGCTTCTCTCGCCTGCCTCCCCCCTCTGCCCCCGAGAACCCTCCCCCGCTTGCAAACACACCTGGGCATGGGGGTGCGAGCACGCCGGGGGCCCCCCCTTCCCCCTCAAGCCCTCTACGGGGCACGCCCAGGAAACACTGTCCCCGAAGGGTTCCTAGCTGGGAGGGGGACGCATTCCGTACCTCCTGCGGAGCCTGGGGCTCCTGCCCCCGGGGGGGCTCCATGACCCACCCACCCAGGTCCCGGGCAAGCAGCAGCAGCAAAGCCGAGGCGGGGAACCACCAGAGGAAGTCGTCCCTTGTTCCGAGCTGCTACCGGGGTGGAGTGCAAAGAGAAAACTTCCTCCGCCCCCAGCCAAACCTCCTCGCCGCCTGTCCCGGCCTGCGCGTGCGCGTTGGCGCCAGCCGCGGCCCGGGACAACGCGCTCCGTCCCGGGTTTCCGAGGCAGCCGGGAAGGAGCGGCGAACGCCAGCGTCAAGTTCGGGTTCGGGAAGAGGCGGCTGCACCGGCCCCAAGGGTTTGCTGGAGTGGGTCGGTTTCCCGGTCCAAGAGGGCAACTGCATGGAAAAAGCAAGCGTCCTCCCTCTGCCCCCTTTGCAAAATAGGGCTGCTTTCTGATTTGACGAGGAAGCACTTTTGATGGGACCCTTCCCATCAAATCGAGTTAAGAAGACCTGGCATCCAGTGCCGGCAGTAACCGTGCCCGGGACGTGTCCTAGATTGGAATGCTAGAAGCCTGATGCACTGGAAAGAGTGTTGGCGCTGGAGTCAGGGGACCCGAGTCACTAACTGTGTGTGGACAAAACCACTTAACTTCCCCGGGCCTCAGTTTCTTTGTCTGCAAAAAGAAGAGGTTGTACCCACTGGCCTCCAAGGTAGCCCTTCTAGTTCTAAACAGATGCCCATTTAGCTCTGTCTCCTTTTTACAGTGTAAGAATGAAGGTCCCTGGGTGTAGGCCGATGTTGGCCCGGAGTGTGTAGAGGCTGATGACTCCAAATCTAGTGTTCTATCCATCGAGACTGTCTGTCTAATGGGATAAGATATAATAGCTTGCTACTGTTCACTCATTCCCTTTTTTCTCACCTACCTTACCATGGGCCTTCCACATGAGTAGGGAACACCAGAAGAATTGGCATCATATATATATTTAGGATGTTTTGTCCAGTTTACATTTATACTGTGTATTCTTGGGTTACAAGTTAGCATGTAGATAGACAGATCTTTAGTCTCCAAATGAGAGTCCAGTCTCCAAAAGAATATCAGTTAACGAATGTGCCTATTTTTCTAATGTCTGTGCCTCTTTGCCTTAAAACATGTATGCATCTATCTGCCTTTATGGCAGAGGGATACTAAGAGGTGAAATACATTCTATTTTGTTCTTATCGGGAACAGCCTGGATGTCAAGAAAGAGATAGTTCCGCTAGCTCTCTCCTATCTCGTTTGCTCATTTCTCTTCTTTACTCTTAGCTCCTTCTGTCCAAGCTGGGACTAAGATCATAAGAAGTAAATTCTTCTTTCCACACAGGTTTTGGGAGTCTTAGGAGTTAGAGCTGGAAGGGAAATTAGATTTCTCATCTGTAAAATAAGAGGATTGACTTATAATTAGATAAATGCAAATTAAAACAACTCTGAGGTTCCACTTCACACCCATCAGATTGGCAAAGTTGGCAAAAAGGGAAAAATGACAAAAGTTAGAATGGCAGTGGAAAAACAGAGATATTAATGCAGTATGGTGGAACTGTGAATTGCTCCAGCCATTCTCGAAAGCAATTTGGAACTATGCCTCCAAAGTCACTACACTGTGCATACCCTTAGACCTGGTAATACCATTGTTGTTCAGGTGTATCCACATGGACCATATATATGGACCATAGCACACCAGGCTCTTCCATCCTGCACTATCTCTCCAAGTCTGTCCACATTCATATCCATTGTTTCCATGACCCTGTCTATCCATCTCATTCCCGGCTCTCCCTTTTGCCTCTAATCTTTTCCAACATCAGGATCTTTCCAGTGAGTCCCATCTTCTCATTATGTGGCCAAAGTATTTAATCTTCAGCTTCAGCAATTGACCTTCCACTGAATAGCCTGAATTAATTTCTTTAAGTTTTGACTGATTTGATCTCCTTGCTAAGGGACTCTCCAAATTTTTCTCCAGGCCCACAATGTGAAAGTATAGATTCTGTGGCACTCAGCTTTCCTTATAGTCCAATTTTCACAGCCATATATTGCTACTGGAAGAACCATAGCTTTGACTATAGAGACCTTTGTTGGCAAGGTGATATCTCTGGTTTTTAGTGTTCTGTTCAAATTTGCAATACCATTAATAGAGCTATACTCCAAAGAGATCAAAGAAAGAGAAAAAGGACCCATATTACAAAATATTATAGCAACTCTTTTTTCTTTTTTTCAGGCAATGGGGGTTAAGTGACTTGCCCAGGGTCACACAGCTAGTAAGTGTCAAGTGTCTGAGGCCAGATTTGAACTCAGGTACTCCTGAATCCAGGGCCGATGCTTTAACCACTGCGCCATCTAGCTGCCCCAGCAACTCTTTTTATAATGGCAAAGAACTGGAAACTAAGAGGGTGACCATCACTTAGGGAATGACTGAACAAACGATTGTATGTGGATGTGATGAAATATTATTGTGTCACTAGAAATAATGGAAAGAATAGTTTCAGAGAGACCTGGGAAGATGTGAACTAATGCAGAATGAAATGAGCAACATCAGAACATTTATACAGTAACAACAACATTGTAAAGTCAAACAATTTTGAAAGACTTAAGAATTCTGATCAAAGAAATGACCAGCTATGATTCTAAAGGGCTGATGTCTTGTTCCTACCTTCACTTCATCTCTCTTATATGTCACCTCTCTACTCACACACAGCTACTACACAGTACAGATCCTCTTCACCCTCTCACCACAACTGTTGCAATTGACTCCTAATTGGTTTCCTTGTCTCCAATCTATCCCTACTCCAATCCATCCTACTCAGCTACCAAAGTGATTTTTCTAGAAGTCTAACCATATCATAAATTCCCAAATGGCTCTCTATTTTCTCCATACAGGCATACACCCTTTCCTATTTGATATTGGCACGCCTTTGCAAAGCATTTGGCCAGTGACATCCAGCCTGTGACAATAGTATCCTCTCTCCTGTAATATAGCCCATATTCTTGTCCTACTTAGCAATACAAGCTAAGTAATTGCCCTGAAATATGGCTATGGCAATCTTCTCCATCATCAGTGAATGTTGTATATGTCTCCAAATTAGTGTCAATGTAGAATTTTCAATTTGACTATTATTCAGACTCATCTTTCTAAGTTCAAATTTGGCCTCGGACACTTACTAGCTGTGTGCCCTAGGCCAAGTCACTTAACCCTGTTTGCTTCAGTTTCCTCATCTGTAAAATGAGCCAGAGCAAGAAATGGCAAAACCACTCCCCAGTATCTTTGCTAAGAAAACCCCAACTGGAGTCATGGAGTCAGACAGGACTGAAAAAGACTAAACAAATTAACCATTCAGAAACATAATACTCAGTTCCCATCTTCAACAAGGTGGCAATATATCCAGGCAGGCAAACTATAATATAAGTGAGACACTTACTTTTCTTCTAGTAAATCTCATGGAGTACATGCAGGAAGTATGGAGGGAGGCTGCCTAATTGGGCTCCCTCCACACTCTCTGTTCCTTTCTGAGTTTCATTTAGCAACATGGAAACATTTATTTACCCCCTGCAGTTTATCTGAAATTTGGTAAAGCTTTAGGTGGATAGGGCTAGGAGCTAGGAGTCTTGGATTCTGGCCCTGATTCTTCCTCAGAATAGATTATCTATTATAAGGCCCATTGCTACTAAATACAGTGGGACCTGAGACATTCCCATACATCCTGTGCTCTAGACAGACGAGACCACTGTCTTCTAAATGTATCCTGTACCCATCTCTGTGAAAGAGTGGTATAGGCCAAAACTTCTTAAACTGTGGGTCCTGTAACTGAATGTGGGGTTGCAAAAAATTTGGCAACAATAAAAGGTATATGAAGTACCTATATAAGATAGGTATTTTATTTGCTTATATACTCGGGGTCTCGCAAAAAGTTTCTCAGGTAAAAAAAGGGTTGCAAGTAGAAAAAGTTTAAGAAGCCATGGTATAAAACAAAGAACACTGAATTTGGAGTTGGAACCTCCATTCAAATCCGAGTCTCTACCAATACTACTTGTGTAATGTTAGGTAAGATTATTCTCTTGGACCTTCAGTTTTGGGATCAGATGAGGTTCGAGACTTCTCACAAATGTGAGGCTATGAATAAATGTAGCAAAAGGTGCAAGCATTTTAACATCTGGCTATTTATGACAATGGCCACTAGGTGGCAAACTGACCTGACTGCTTTTAGAAGGAATACAGAGTATTTAAGCTTTGACGGCATAAAACAACTAAGATTTTTGGGACATCTTATATTTGACCAGGTTGTAAGTCCCCAAAAGAACAAAACCACAATGTACCAAGGAAATTTCAGACTATCTCATAATTTGTCATTTCTAGGCGGCCTAGAGCAATGGAAATAGAATGTGGCACACATTTGTTGGAACTGAGAGAAGTTTGAATACTTCATTCAAGTGTTTGTCAATCAGTCCAGCCCAATAAATACTTCTTGGGTGCTTGAGAATTTATTTATTATCATATGTGCTATTTATACGTTATATGTATTATATTTATATGGTTTTTATTATACTAAAACTCTGGATATACAAAGAAAGGGAAAAAGACAGTCCCTGTTTTCAGTCAATTGATCTGGGTTCAAATCCTGACTCTACCCCTTACCATACATGTTATCCAGAGTAAGTCATTGCACATTTTGGGCTGCAGTTTCTTCATCTGTAAAATGAAGCATTTGGATCAGATGATTACCACAGTCTCTTCTAACTGTAAATTATGTGATCTAATGGCACTAAGAAAATGGGAACCCTTTTCCAAAGCCATCAGCCCCCATTTTCCCTGTAAGGGAATCTGAATTTCTTCTTCTATTTAGGTACAGCTGTCTAATCCTCTCTGTCTCTAGGATTGAAAAAATTGAAGTAAAACCAGTGGGTCAGATTGCCTGGAAATAATTAACACTGCCCATAATCTGTCCTTTCTCTGTGTCTCCAACCTCATAGAACCTGAGAGTGCTATAGCTAATAGGGGCCTTAAAGATAATCTGGTGACATCCTTTGTTCTGCAAAATAGGAGAAACAAAGGCCTGGAGAGGAGAATTATTTGTCCAAGTTCAAAGAGGTTTTGATAGATACAGGGTTAAAATCCATCCCTCCTGAACACCAGTCATTCCACTATACCAATGTATCTTCTCTCACTTTGCTTTTTCTAAACCGGTCTAATGTCTCCCTAAGCAGTTTATGATTTGCTTAGAATATTCCCTCTACCCAAGATAGCCCCTGCCCCTGCTTAGTTTAAAGTTCCATCCCTCCTCAAGACTCAACTCAAGCCCGTGATAGGACCAGCATTTCCTTGATGTAACTTCTTTCCACCCACCTGCAACATGGGGAGGTATTACTAAAAGACAAAATTGTCCCCAACGATCTGGGTAGCCTAACTTCCCTGATCTAATTTCCTGGTCATCTAGAGGTTCAATGAAGTCCCAGCCACTTTGAGTCTTGGCCTCTCAGACCATGAGAGTCACTATATTCTGAATATATAATAATAATAATAGTTATTTATAGAGCTCCTGTTATATACTGGGAACAGTGCTAAGCACTTTACAACCATTGTTGAATTTGATTCCCACAACCCTGGGAGGTAGGTGCTATTATTACTCCCATTTTGCAGAAGAGGAAACTGAGCCAAATAGATTAAGTGACTTGGCCAGGATCATACAACTACTAAATAATGTAGCTGGATCTGAGCTTAGATCTTCCTGATTTCAGGCCTAATGCTCTTCCCACCATGCTATGCAACTGAACAGCCTTGCCTACAAAACCAGAAGATAAGCACCACTGTATCCTCGCTGCACACCCTTGCTGTCATTACATCACATCATTTAAAGTTAGAAGAGACCTTAGGAATCACCTGATCCAACTGCCTCATTTTATAGAAAGAAAATCTCCTTTGTTAAATGTTTGGTGACTAACAATGCCTCATTTTGTCCCAAAATTAAACCTCAACTAAGAGAGTGCTGGCCTCCAATAAAACCCTGCCTTCCCCATGAAGCCTTCTTTAACTGCCCCAGCCTTTTGGCAGGGGAGGAAGCTGACCTATTCATTCGCTCCTTAACTTGTGCTATATTTAATTGTTAGTCACCCTTTTATATATTTTTCCTGTCTCTCCAGCTGGGTAGTAAGTACTTTGAGGGTAGGCCTTTCAATCTAATATACCAGATGTCAGATACACTGTCCTGCTCACATTATATGATCAATAAACATTTGGCCATAATGATGATTCCACATCAAGAAAATGAAAATAACAGGAGGGAACTGGTATTTATTAAGGGCCTACTATGTGCCAGGCACACTGTGCTAAGCATTAAGAATTTAAGTCAAGGGGCAGCTAGGTGGCGCAGTGGATAGAGTACTACTGGCCCTAGATTCAGAAGGACCTGAGTTCAAATGTGACCTCGGACACTTGACACTTACTAGCTGTGTGACCCTGGGCAAGTCACTTAACCCCAATTGCCTCACCAAAAAAAAAATTTAAGTATAAGCAAAAACAGAATCCCTACCCTCAAGATTCTTACATACATTAGTAGGGGAAGCTGAAAAAAGATGGAGGGAAGGGGAAGCCAAAGCAGAAAAGTCAGGAGCTAAGTCAGGTTAGAAATAAACATGACTGGGGGCAGCTAGGTGGAGCAGTGGATAGAGCACTGGCCCTGGATTCAGGAAGACCTGAGTTCAAATCAGGCCTCAGACACTTGACACTTACTAGCTGTGTGACTTTGGGCAAGTCACTTAACCCCCATTGCCCCACCAAAACCAAAACAAAACAAAATTTAAAAATAAATAAATAAATAATCATGACTGGAATACTCCTTCAAAGGGAGTTCTTCAGGGAGGAACTCAACAATCAGGGAGGAGGCTGCAAGGATGGAGGCGTTCCTAGCTGGGGCAGGGGGTAGAGTCCAGAGAATCAGGAGCTGGGCTGGGTTAGAAGTGAGCATGACTGACATGGGTCCTTCCTCAAATGAAGATCCCAAGGGGGAACTTACCAGATGACAGACTTCAAGCTTTGTCTCTTGGGTCAGAGACCTGGGTTTAAATCCCAAGTCTACCCATGGGACCTTTGGTCACTTAGCCCTCAATTTCCTTATCTATTAAATGAGGGAGCTGAACTAGATAGCATCTGAGGTCCTTTTCCCAGCCCTAGATGTGATTCTATAGAAAAATTTTCCCATCTACCATCCTCAAAATATGATCTCCAAAAACTTCAGCAGATTCTTTTTTCCCCTATTTGTTTTTTCCTTCCACTCTTCCTTTTCATCATCAGATTTATTCATGGTTGTAAACACACCATTTTAGCGTATGAGGCACCCCCACAGTATCACCATAGCATTAATTAATTTAGAACATGGCTTTTTAAAGGATTCTTAGAAGAAGTAAAATGGTCAGTCCGGCTATGCTATGCTTTGAAAAAACTAGCCTAGATTATGCTAGAAATTATACCATGTGGTATAATGAAATGTAGTTATAAACTAAGAGATATTCTTGCTATGTGACGTTGGGAAAGTCACTTCTCCCCAGTTTTCACAAGGAAAAAAATCAGGAAGTTAGATTAGATAACCTCTAAGTCTCCTTAAAGCTGAACCATTTTATGATTCTGTGACTGTGTGATCTCTAATGTCTCTTTCAGCTTAAATACTCTAGCATCCTGTGATTAAGAGTCTGTCCTTTATATTCCAAGATGATGACCCATACAGAGGGCAAGTATTCCAGAATCATCCCATGTCCTTGATGGGCAATTTAACTTGGGTTTGATAGGAAAGTCTGTTTCTTCTAGTGCAACTGGTCGAGGGGGCAGAGCCAGAGAGGATTAAAAACCTGGAAAGTAAGCATGCTTAGGATGCTCTGTTGTTCTGTCGGGTCTGACTCTTTGTGACCCCATCTGACATTTTCTGGACAAAGATACTGGAATAGTTTGCTATTTCTTTCACCAACTCATTTTACAAATGGAGGAAACTGAGACAAATAGAGTTAAATGACTTGCCCAGGGTCACACAGCTAGTACGTGTCTAAGATTGGATTTGAACTTAGGTCTTCCTGACTTCAGGCCTGGCACTCTATCCATTGCACCACCTAGCTGCTTAGGATGCTCTACAGAATCAAAAATAGCTCTACAATTCAACACCATTCTCTTCACCTGGCTTAATATCATCAGAGAAGGTGTAGTAAAAGAGGCAAAACACAGGAGGGGCAACTTTTTGCAAAAGCAAAGCAGGAGGCTGAAATGCTACAAAAGTATTTCATCCACAGGATTGAAATGTCTACATTATTCACTTCTCTACGTCAAGACATTGACAATTCCTGTTAACTGAAAATATTGCCAGATGAGTGGTGGCAAACTTCCTTGGCTTCAGTTTCTTCCTCTGTCAAATCAAAGGTTTGGATTTCGTGATCCTTAATATCACTTACAATTCTAACCCTCTATGATTATATTTCTGGCTTTGATATTTCAAAATCGTGACATTTCTCTCTATTGCTAAAGAGCTGAGGATATGTTTCTGAGCCTTTTTTTTCTAAAAAGAAAGTGCTGGATCTAAGACATAATGAGATGCCTGAGTTGAGTGCTTATATGAAAATAAGTAAGTTGAATATATATTTGGATACCTTTGGGACTTTGAGTCACAATTTTCTTTTTCAAGATCTATATTTTATCAGATATCTCTGAAAACTGTTCCTTTTCAAAGCTCCACTGAAGTATTATTTGTCTAATTAATTATTGTAGCAGGGTAACTATTACATAAATCAATTCCCAACTTCTTAGCTTGATCTTGGATGCTAATGGAATAGATTAGAGATCTCTAGCCCCAAGGAGAACAGCTTTGGATGAATAATATATTTTATTTGTCAGCAGTCTTAAAGTTCAATTTATAGTGAAATTAACTGAGAATGGATTGCAAATAATTGTCAGCTCATTGTCAGTCCTTACTACTAAGGCCCTGAATAGACAGAATGACGAAAAGGTAATTCGTTTTTCTTTGTAATTGCTTCTAGATAATGCAAGAGTCCCTGAAAGGAGCATGATGCCATGCATTTTGGAAATTGTGAGAAAATGCAAACCTTGGATTGCATACTGAAAATCTCCAAAATGTCAAATGTAGGAGAATTTAGTCTAGAATTCCTAGACTCCATGGTCAGTTCCGTTGGCTCCACCAAAAAATTGTCTACAGTGGTTAACATGATGTTGTACTCAAAACACTGATAAACATTTTATGGTTGATACAATAATATTCTGAAAAGGAATTGAGCTAAATCTTCTCACTCTCACTCCTAAGAAGAAATTTTTATAAGTCTTCTCAAATGATATGATGTGATCAATGGATTTCTTCCCTGCTTTTGAATTAAAGATGTAAAATCAGACAGATTAACATTACCAGAGAAGAAATGAAATCAATAGCCAACCATGACAGATGAGTTTCCAAGAATAAATGTAGAAGGTTCAATTCAATTGAACTCATCAAACACTTATAAAGCTTTTTTCCCCTTCCTAAAATATATTTATTTTTAACTACCCCATCCCCCATACCTATCTCATATAAATGTGTGGTTCAAAATCCTCCCTCCCTCTCCCTCTGCTAAACCTCTTGGCTTAATTAACATTATTTTGTGGAATTATTTTCCAGTTTTTTTCATTTATTTTGTCTTCATCCTTAGTTTAATTCCCCTTGTAGTCTAATCTTAATTCTGTTCTCTTCATGGATAACACTTTTTATATGTTTATTCTATGAATATTATAAGAAATAAAATTTCTAGCATATAGAATTTATTACCTTCCTCTATCTCATTTCTATATTAGTTCATGTGTAGATAACACTTCTCTTTCCCCATATATGTATGCATATGTATGTATTTATGTTTATTTTTTGATGATCAGGCATTTTTGCTGTACCTCATTGCTTAGTACATTAGTATATGAAGGATGCAGTAATGTGCTGGGAATTACTCTGCATTGGGAGTAATGTGGTCCAGTCCTATCTCCTGTCCTAACTACAATCATTCTTTTTTTTTTTTTTTTTTTTTGGTGAGGCAATGGGGGTTAAGTGACTTGCCCAAGGTCACACAGCTAGTAAGTGTTAAGTGTCTGAGGCCAGATTTGAACTCAGGTCCTCCTGAATCCAGGGCCAGTGCTTTATCCACTGCGCCATCCAGCTGCCCCTACAATCATTCTTAAAGTTGGTAACAGAGACTAGATTCTGTGCAACACGGTCCAGTCCTGGGAGTATGTGTGAGTAGCTTGTTCTCTACTTGGAGGATTTATGACTGTTTCTAGTTCACTTACTGTGAGCCTTTTGGTTGGCTGCTGAGCTGAAACTGAGAGACCATACAAAAGACCCCTAATGAGGCAACTTGGACTTTTTCTGGATAGTGAGTGAGAAAAATGAGCTGCTGTAATCTTTCACATGGGAGCTGGGGGGGGTGGGACAGGGGTGGTGGTGGGAGTCTCTTGCCCTTTCTCACCTGGAGGTACCATGAAGCCATGAGCTCATGGTCTTGCTGTTGATTCTTTCTGTTGGATCTACTCTTCTCTGTCCTTGGTAAAGGAGTATTGGAGACAACACGTGACCTTGTGAACTTCAAAAGGATAGAAGTCCATATTAGAATTTTCCAGTAGCCAGGCCTGAAGAGGTACTCGTGACCTGCTTTAAAAGCAAGCTTCCAGGGGGCAGCTAGGTGGCACAGTGGATAAAGCACCGGCCTTGGATTCAGGAAATCCTGAGTTCAAATTCAGACACTTGACACTTACTAGCTGTGTGACTCTGGGCAAGTTGCTTAATCCTCATTGCCCCCCACACACACACCAAAGCAAGCTTCCAAAAGTTCCAGGATGGGAGTCTGTGCCAGAGTCTGTCAGGAATTAAGCCTGGCAAGGATTGACCTGCTTGACCCAGTGAAACAATGGCTCTCTGACATCCAAGAGGAAGGGACTCATCCATTGACTATGCCACATTCAGATGTGAACTTGGTGGGAGCAAATGTTTTGTAGCAACCCATTTAAGTTGGAGCCCAATATACACAGGTACTAAGATGACATAGGTGAGAGTATGTTGAGTGGAAATGCTTTGTAACTTCTGTTCTTGCTATATCTTTCTAGTAAATATTTCTTTATAATGAACTAATTGATTGCTAAGTGATAAAATTATATTGGGTGCTAATTAGAGGTGTCAGTGAGGAAATATTAACTGATATTAGTTTGATGATTTTGAAGAGATAACTGGGCAATTGATTTGGGGAGGAATATGCCAATGGGTTTCTAAGATCCCTTCCCTAAATAAAGATCTAAACTTTCATTGAGGGGAGTTGGTATTGAGGCTAGGAGTCTGGCCTGCTCTGCTCTTTCATGAAGAAAATACTGCACTAGAATTATATTTAGGGATATGTTGTAAATGTTTGATAATTGGCTCTCTAAAAAAATGTATGCATGACCCACCTTTAATTTAAATTTGTATTATTAACATTTTGACTATCACTTTAAGTCTAGGCAATCAACAAAATCATGAATCAATGCCTGATTTGTAGCATTTACCAATTTTCAAGGTTTAAATTCTTATACTTAAAATTTAATGATTGACTCTGGAGCTGTTAAAAGCTAGCTCCAGCACACCACTGATTAGATTAATTTGTCTTTCCCTGCTTCCCTCACACTTGCTTGACACCCCCCCCCCAAACACACACACCTTATGCCTAGTTTAGGGAAAATTATTTTTTATATTCAAGTTGATTCCCCTTAATAGGAAATGATTGCCCTAAGTTATATCCCCAGGCTTGACTCCTTTCCCACCAAATGCTAGTTCACAATGACCATCACAATAGTGAAAAACATTTATCCAAGCCAATCTTAAATGAAAATCAGAGAAGAATACATACAAGCATCTACTCGGCAATGTACAGAGTAAATGAGATCCCACACACACACACGCTAGGAGGGAGGTATTTCAGAAACACAGTTCCCAGTTTCACCCAAGGAAACATTTTCCAAAGTCTCTAGGTTTGCTAGTTAGATATCAGGTACCTGCTAGAGGCAGCAGCACCTCTACATATCAGCTCCTTCCCAATGTCTCACCCTCTGGGGCGGGGGGTCTCTTCCTGAAAACACCCTAGAACCTCTCTTTTTTCTCTAAGGAGGAAGCCAGAAGAGCTCACCTCTCTCAAGTTCTTATCAACTCTGCTCCTCACACAGGCACAAAGTGTCAAAGTAATCATTCTCTTGACTAGTGAGGAAAGTTTTGTGCATATGTCCAAGCTTGAACCCCAGGTTACACTTCTGTCTTTATGAATCTCACTATTGGTTCATCTGACTGTAACAGTCTTATGCTCAGTCTTTTGGGTGTAGATGTTTGGCTCCTCCTCTTCTTGTTGTTCTTGTTGTTCTCCTCCTCCTCCTCCTCCTTCTTCTTCTTCTTCCCTAGTATTTTACTCCAGCTTCCCTCATCATTTGGGGTAAACGGAAGCATTGAGTATTTAAGTTCTCTTATGTTATTTCACGTATCTTTTCTTTCCTTGTGTGGTGTTTTTATAATCTATAGCATTAGTTGCTATAGATTTGGCACAAATTTCCTTCTTTAAAAAAAACACCCTTTTATTCTCTAATTGCAAAATGGTCGAAGGATATGAACAGGCAGTTTTCAGATGGAGAAATTAAAGCTATCTCTGTATTCAGAAGAAGAAATTAAAGCTATAGTCATATGAAAAAATGTTCTAAATCACTATTGATTAGAGAAATGAAAATTAAAACAACACTGAAGTACCACCCCACACCTATCAGATTGATCAAAATGATAAAGGAAAATGATAAATGTTGGAGAATATGTGAGAAAATTAGAACACTAATGTGTTGTTGGTGGAGTTGTGAACAGATCCAACCATTCTAGAGAGCAATTTGGAACTGTGCCCAAAGGACTAGAAAACTGTGTATACCCTTTGACTCAGCAATACCACTACTAGGTCTATATTCCAAAGAAATCATAAAAAGGGACCCACATGTACAAAAATATTTATAGCAGCTCTTTTTGTGGTGTCAAAGAATTGAAAATCGAAAGGAGCCCATCAATTGGGAATGGCTGAACAAGTTGTGGTATATGAATGTGATGGAATACTTTTCTGCTATAAGAAGTGATGAGCAGAGCAAATTTCAGAAAAACCTGGAAAGAATTATATGAACTGATGCTGAGTGAAGTAAGCAGAACCAGGGGAACATTGTATACAATAGCAGCAACACTGTGCAATGATCAACTATGATAGACTTAGCTCTTCTCAGCAATACAATGATCCAAGACAATTCCAAAAGACTTATGATGGAAAATGCTCTCCACATCCAGAAAAAGAACTATGAGTCTGAATGCAGATTGAAATATGTTATTTTCACTTTATTTGTTGTTGTTGTTTTTCTTTCTTGTGGTTTTCCCTTTGTTTTGTTTTTTCACAACATGACTAGTGTGGAAATGTTACCACGATTGTACACATTTAATCTATATCATATTGCTTTCTGTCTTGGGGAGGGGGGAAGCAGGGAAAGGAAGGAAGGAGAAAATTTTGGAACTCAAAATTGTACAAAAATGAATGTTGAAAACTATCTTTACCTGTAACTGGGAAAAAATAAGATACTATTAAAAATATTTTAGGTTGAGAAATTATACAGAAAAATGAGTCTGCCAAATTGCTAATCATGTGATATGCCACTGAAAGTTTTTAAGCAGGGGAATCACATGGTCACTTTTCATCATAAATATTAATTTGGCAATTGTGTGAAGGAAAGATTAAAGAGAAGTGAGAGTAGGAGGCAGAGAGACCAGGAGGCTCATACCATAATTCAGGTGAAAGGTAATGATGGCCTCAACTGCAGTAGTGTGAAAGAACAGGAAAGCATAGCTATAAGAGTTGTTATTGACAGGACTTGATAATTGACTGAATAGTAAAAAGTAAAGATATTGATTTAAATCATAACTCTTACTCTGAGGAGTTTAGCCAGTCTAAAACAATTCCACAATGAGACCAAAAGAGCCCAGAAATCATCTTAACCAGCAAATGTTAGATCTTTTTTGCCAAGTGGCTATATAGCAACCAAGGGTGATGAGTGTTCCAGAGAAACGAAAGCAGGATCACCTGCAGTGGCCAGGAAAATGAGCCTGCAGAAAACTTGATGTGAGACCTTACAAAGTGAGAACATTTATAGAGGAAAATAGAAGTACAACAAATAGATATGAGATGGGATGGGTTTGTTAGGTTTTTTATTAATAGTGATCAGTTCTTATCCTCAATAACAAGGGCTACTACATTTGGAATTGCTATATAAGGGAGTAAACAAAACATCTACAAAGGAGAAACCAGGAAAAATAGCTGGGGCCCAACCAAATCCTTAGAGAGGGAATCTGTATTGCAGGTGTCTTAATTTAAAAAGTCCTCAGGGGCTGATTTTTCAAGAAATATCAGAAAGGGAAGAATCTATAAAAATAGAAAAAGGAATAGTTTTATTGCCAAATAAAAGTGACCCAGAAAAACTTCAGCATTACTGACCAATATACCTACTTTTTAATCTCTATAAAATATTTATAACAGACTATTCATGTATCTAGTATATCTTTGATAAAAACATGGAGGATACAGGCACATTTTCACAGATACTTTTTCACCAAATCTTCTCAATCTTCCAATTGACCAAAGACTACAAGATATATCCTATACATTGATTAAAAAAATCATTTAAATTGATGCTATAAAAATAGTCTTAATGGTTCTCTTCACAAGGTGTCCTTCTAAGAATATGCAATCATTGCTTCAGATTTACTGATACATTAACAGAGGTGGATTTTGATTAATGGTAATTTATATGCAGATAAAGTGATGAGAGATAGATATTAGCCAAAATTATTTGTCATAATCATTTAATATGCTGATGAGAATTGTTGAAAACAACCTTCCTCTTCCTTTCTCATGGGTGAAAATCAATCTTTAAATACCTGTGGAGAATAAGAAACATTATGAAGCATCTTTTAAAAACAATATTAAAATTGTTTAAAAACAATATTAAAAAGCATACCTTTAAATATTGTTGGTACACATTGGCAAGTAGACTATAAAGACAGTTGAAGCTTAGGAGCAACACACTGGTTGCAAAGGATTAAGAAAGGAGAACAGATAGCTGTTAAATGGTACAGATCTACTAGCATTTTTATTGTGATCTACTATCATGACTGATGACAGTAAAATGATCTTATTTGGTTTCTAATACTTCAATGCTGATTGTGCTATATTAGGAAGAAGAAATGGCATCTGCATTTTTATTCTAAAAACAAGATAGGTAAAGGCAAAAATTCTATTCTTTATGCTTAAAAAATTGCTTGTAGAAAGTACCTAGTTTACTGTTAAAGTACTACTTTACTTTTAGATAGTAGAGAATTACAGTGAAAGTAAAAAAAAAAATTGTTAGTGATTCTTATTTTTAAATGTTTATTTATTTAAAAAATACTTTATTGTGCACTTAATTTTAAACATTGACAAAACTAAATAACTAAGTATACATACAACTGTTATCCCTATTTTTAGTCATAGTACCTCTAAATACTTCATCTTAAAGCAAATTACTCTAGGGCAAAATCCTGACTACATATGCCATGTATCCTGTAAGTGTAATTAAATCATCCTAGCCAAAAGCATTTAATAGAAATATTAAATGGAACTGTCTCATAAAATTAGGTCAAGTTTACTTAAGATAAAAGATGGTGACCTAACTAACAGAATATCAAGCATTCTCAACTTTTGGGATAGAATTGCACAGAATCTCTAGTTTCCTTCAGCACTCAGGTCAAGTGCCACCTTTTACATGAGGCCTTTCTTGAGATCATCAATCAACTAATTTGCTAGTGCCTCCCACCACTCTTCTGCTTCTATTTTGTATTTAGTGTGTGTATGTGTGTATATATATGTATGTATGTATATGTGTGTGTATATATATATGCATGTATATGTGTGTGTATATATGTATGTATGTATATGTGTGTGTATATATATATGCATGTATATATGTGTGTGTATATATATGTATGTATATATGTTTTTCCCCTGATAGAACATAAAATTCTTTTTAATGTGAATTCCCTGAGCCTAATATAGTGTCTAGAATTTTAATGTTTGTTTATTATTTGATTGATTTACGGCTCTACATCTTGGTGGGGATGTACTTAAGAGTTCAAAATAGAATCTTTGAACTAGTTCTTAGAGGTCCAACCCTTTCCTTTTACAGATGAGAAAACAGGTGTAGAGATAGAGATAAGGGTCTTTTCTTCTTATTGTTCAGTTGTTTTCAGCCGTGTCTGACTCTCCATGACCCCATTTGGGGTTTTCTTGGCAAAGATACTGTAGTGGTTTGCCATTTCCTTCTCTAGTTCATTTTTGCAGATGAAGAAATAGAGTCTAACAGAGATTAAGTGTCCAGGGTTACATAGCTAGTAAGTTTTCTGAGGCTAGATTTGAATTTAGGAAGATGAGTCTTCCTGACTCCAGGCGCTATCCAGTGCTCTATCCACTGTGCCACCTACCTGCCCCCATTAAGGGCCTTGCCCAAGGTCAAATGGGATAGTAAAGTGGCAGAGCCAGAATTTCAATCCAAGACTTCTGACTCCAAAGTTGGTGATGATCTACTTCCAAGATTATGACACCACACTCCCTGTGTCCTATCTGTGCACTCAGAGGTCAAGTAGTAGGAACAATAACTAAAAAGGAATACCTTTAAAATATATCTAGGGAGTGATTATCTAGTCCCTCCTTCAAAGACCTCTAGTGATAAGGAATCTACTGTCTATGACAATGATTTCTTTACACTGATGAAAGACTGTAATGTTGAGGAAGGGTTTTCTTCACTAAAATCTGCCTCTTTGAAAGATTGACTTCATTATACCTAGTTATTTACTCTGGAGAAGGAAGAATGAATCTTCTCCTTTACTTGAAATCAGTGATCAAGTTCTTCTACTCCTAAAACGTCTCTTCTTCTGGCTAAACATCTCCATTTCTTTGAACTAGTTTTGTTTTCCCAAGGCAGGCTTATATTTTTTAGTAAGTTTTTCAATTATTAAATATCTTCTTTCTCCCCTTACCCTTCCCTCCACTGAAAAATAAAAAATAAAACACATAACAAATATGCATAGTCAAGCAAAAAAATACCCCATATTGTCCATTTCTTAGAAAGAGATGTCTTATACTGTACCTGGTATGTACTATCTCTCTAGCAGGAAGTAGGTAGAAATGCTTCTGGAATTGTGGTTGGTCACCATGTTGGATCAGATCTCTCAGGTCTTTCATAGTTGATCATCTTTACAATGTTGTTCTTACAGAATAAGTTGTTCGGGTTCCACTCACTTCACTCTATCAATTCGGATAAATCTTCCCAGGTATCTTTGCAAACCATCTCTTTCATCAGTTCTCATGGCACAATGATATTCTAGTACATCTTTATATCATAATTTGTTTAGAACTTATTTTCATATCATATGGCCTCTGCCCCTCCCCCTATTTTGTCCACCCTCCTTTCTGAGGTCTTCAATTTACCATGGTCCTTAAAGTGTCATGCTAGAACCAAAAACAGTACACCACATCTGATCTGACCAGGGTAGAGAACAAAGGACTATTGCCTTCCGGTCTAAACATTGTGTCTCTATTAAAAAAAAAAGTATAATTGCTATTTGGTTTGACATTATTCTGATTTTCAAATACATGCCTTTCCTCTCTCTTTCTTAGCTAGCCATCCTTGGTAACAGAAAATAAAAATAGAAAGAAAAAAAGGCAGATCAGCAAAATAAACTGATACATCTGTTGAATCTAATAGTTTATAATCCACACCTCTCCCCCCGCAAAGGAAAAGAGGTATACTTTTTCAATTTTTCTACTACGCCAAATTTTGTAAGTCATTACAATTGGACTATTCACTTTCTTTTTATGTTGTTCTTTCCATTTATCTTGTAGTCATTGTATATATTATTTTCTTGCTTTTCTTAAGGCAGGTTACAATTGAATCGTTTTGTAGAACTAAAATGTTACACTGTTGATTCATCGAAGTTGGAGTCTACTAAAAACTCCAGATTTCTTTCACCCGAATCGTCATATAGACATGCTTCCTTCATTTTGTACTTATGCAGTTAATAGCCTCCTTGAATTTTATCTTAATAGTCAGTTCATCTTACTATCCTGTCAAGATCTTTTTGTATTCTGATTTTGTCATTCAACCTCTTAGCTACCCCCTCCCAGCTTTATGCCATTTGCAACTTTGATAAGCATGCTGCCTTTGAATTTACCAGACATTGATTTTATATATGTATATATATACATATATACGTATATTTGCATATAAACATATCTATATCTATATACAGATCTATCTATATATAATCATTGATTGATTGAACATAACAGGGCCAAGGACAAATTCCTGGGGTACTTCACTAAAGACCTCTATCCAGGTTGACATTTATTACTACTTCATTAATCACTACTGGTTGAATTCAATCAGTCATCTAGTACCAAATTCCCTTATGGCACTCTCATCTCTCTATCATGGTCACTGGATAATGGACATGGACATGGACTGACCTTGTCAGATGTCATGCTGGAGTCTAGGAACACCATGGTCTGCAGAATTTCCTCATTACATTTGTCTGATATAACCTGTTCTTTATGAATTTTTGCCCTTTTTAACTGATCACTCTCCTTTCTAAATGCTCTCAAACCATCCCTTTATCATATTAAATTATTATTTAAATATAAATTATTGTTTATTGATGTATTTTAGAATTTTCAGTTCAGTTCATGTACAGATAAGAATAATACAAGAGTAGTGTCAAAGAAGAGACCATTCATATTGCTATTAGAAATACATCTCAGGAGATGAAGGAAATATATATATATAGAAGTGATAGCATCCAAGTTGAGCTTTGAGGAAAGATAAGGATTCTGAAGGGGGAGAAATTGGAAGACAGTATGTGTCAGACATGGAGGTATGGGGACCAAAATTAATTCTTTACAGAGGGCGAGCTATGCAAATGCATGGAAGTAGGAGATAGCATATTTAGTTTAGGAAACAGATGTTATTAGTCGAATGGGGTTGAAAAGAAGTAATGTAAAATGGGACTTGCTGTTAAAGGTAAATTGGACCCAAACTGTGGAGGGCCTTAAACACCAGGCCAAGGTGTTTGTATTTTATCCTAGGGGTAATAGGGAGACATTGAAGATTTTTCAGTCCAGTGATATGGTTAAACCCCCAACTTAGGAAAAGGGGTGTGACATAGTATAATAGAAAAGCTACTAGATTTGAGTCAGAGGCCTTGAGGTCAGATCTTCACTTCATTATTACCTATGTAGCCGTGAGCAAGTAACCACCTCAGTCAGTTTGTTCTGTAAAATGAAGATTTGGAAAAGATGGCCTATATGGTTGCTTCCAATTCTTACTCTATGATTATTTTGGTAGGCATATGGAGAATGGACTGGAAGAAAGGGAGAAAATGGAAGCTGGAAAACTAATTATGAAGCTATTAAAAATTCAGGTGACGGGATGAATGAAGTGATATGGACCTGGACTAGCCTGTAAGAGATGTTACAGAGGTAGGTGACAGAAAATGTCAACTGATTGGATGTGGGGAGGGAAGCAGGGGCATGAAGGAAAATGAAAGCTCAAAGATAACTATGAGGTTTTGAACCTGGGTGAATGAGAGGATAATGGTGTACTCAACAGAAATAGGGAAGTTGGCAGGAAGGACAGGTTTAGGTGAGAAAGATAATTAGTTTAATTTTAGACATGTTGTGGCTGGTGTTCTTGCAGTATATTCAAGTGATGTTCTAGCAGCCAGAAGTTGCAGGATAAGATTCAAGGGAAGAGTAGGTCCAGATATCTGGATTTGGGAGGCTTCTGCATGGAGGAGATGAATGAGTCATGGGTGCTTATGAGACCACTAAGAGGTAGAGAAGACCCAGGTTTGGCCCCAGGACAAACCCTTGGGGGATAATCCACACTTAAAATGTCAGAAATGGATGATGAACCAACAAAGAAGAGTGGAGAATTCGAGAGAGATAGAAGGAAAACCAGAAAGAAAGCAGGGTCAAAGAAACTGAAGAGTGTCTAGGTGGGTGATGTAGTCAGGCAGTCAGTGAGTCAACAACCATAGTCAAGGAGGTTATATTCCAGTGGGGAAGACAACATATAAATAATATGTACATACAAGTTATATAGAGTATAAATGGGGGCAGCTAGGTGGTGCAGTGGATAAAGCACTGGCCGTGGATTTAGGAAGACCTGAAATTCAGCGTCAGACACTTGACACTTAATAGCTGTGTGACCCTGGGCAAGTCACTTAATCCCTATTACCCCACCAAAAAAAAAAGTATAAATGGAAGATAATATTGGAAAGAACCTACAGGGCAAGGTGGGGGGGAGAACAGGAAAAACTTCCTGCAAAAGATAGAATTTATCTGAATCTTGAAATCAGTGGGCAGATATGAGGAGGTACAGCCAGTGAGAATTAATGGAGGTGGGGATAGGAGTGTTGTGTGTGAGGA
The DNA here is from genome assembly GCF_019393635.1 of Dromiciops gliroides. Classification (NCBI taxonomy): domain Eukaryota; kingdom Metazoa; phylum Chordata; class Mammalia; order Microbiotheria; family Microbiotheriidae; genus Dromiciops; species Dromiciops gliroides. The sequence goes on from NC_057863.1 coordinate 386,021,344, forward strand.
ACAGCAAGGAGACCAGTATAAATGGATTGTAGAGTTCATGGCGGGGGAGTAAAGTGTAAGAAGACTGGAAATACTGGAAGAGTTATGAAGGGTGGCCGCAAACTGCAGAAGGATCCAGGAGGATGAAGACTCAGAAAATACCAGTCTAATACGTGTGCTCTGGCCCGGATCTCGGAGGGGCTGTGCAGGCTCCATTTCTTCTCAGGGTTCTAGGGTCTCTTGAGAGGATTGTCAGGTGTCTCTTTCGTCTGCCATTGCCTCCAGCTCCCACTGGTTATGTTCACCTAATTTGAGGGAACAATGACTAACACCCCAGTTATATTTAATACTGAGTTGCTTTTACATAGGGATTTTTACTTTGCACACATAGCAAGAACAAACTAATATATCAAATAATTTCCCCTATACCACAGTTTAGATCAGTTTGTATACAGCTTGGGCTCACCAAATTATTGTCCAAAGATGCCAGATGAGTGCTGCTGTTGGGCTGGCATAGATGGCTTATAAACGCTGGCTTCTCAGCATCAGTGCTGCATTGACTGTAAAAACTCAACTTGGTTTCTGACATCCAGATTCCTGTGGTTCACTTTTCTGGTCTTTGGAACTCCCAAAGCATCTAGAATGGGGAAAAATGAATGAAAAGGCTGGGACCCAGGTTCATTTCTTGGGGGCCATATGACTTCAGGAAAGGAAGGCCCCACAGCCTTTACCTTATCATAGCATGTTTCTCTCACTGGAGCCATGTAGAAGAGTTATTGCCCCATGTGCAAATATAGTAAAGAGAAGGTTGAAGCTGACTCAGACCCTTCTGAAAACAGTGACAGTTCCAGCTACACAGTCAATGGATGAAAGCTCCTCCCAAACCACATGGTAGGCCAACAAGAACCAATTACTGAATGTCCATGCATGTCCCAGTTATCACAGTTCTCTCTAGCAAGCAGGAGCTACTTAGTGTACTCCATGTGAACACACCATTCTAGCAAGTCGATGGGGTCCTTATATGTGACAGACCCTCATTACACTAGAAAAAAGTAAGCTCATGACTCTATAGTTTAAAGAAGCAACCTTTTCCTTATTTTGAAAATTGGAGAAGATTTTTGTCTGATTCTAGTTCTTCCTAGTAGTGTCTTTCCCATTCTCCATATTTAAAAATCCTTTACATCAGCCAGTGTAGTTTGTCTTTGTCTTGGCCTGTTAACTTGAGCTCATTTAAGATGACTAAGTGGTTTCTTATTATCTTTGTACTCCCTATGTCCTGACTGCTCATTCCTTATTGTTATAGCACTGACCAGAGCAGATGAGCTATTCAGGTGCCAAACAGCATGTGCAGGCAGTAGACCTGATGACTGCACCAAGTTCTCTCTAACTCTAATACTGCCTATTAGCAGCAGAGAAAATTAAGGAGAAAAATTTCTTGGATGTTGTCTATTTGGAATGCTCATCCTACTATCGCTATATAGAAACGTATATTTGAAGGAAAAAGAAGTAGTGAGCTAATTGAGATATTCTTATGGGAAACGAGATTTAAATGTAGGGTTCGATTGTCCCTGGTTGTGTGCTTCTGTGTTTCTCTTGGTTGATTTTCATCTTGTATATTGGGCTTTAATTAACGCTGTGTGAGCTCTCATTTGAGCCCAGAGAATACCAAAAGGTTTGGGCAGTGATGACTGTGTTACATATTCAGTAGCAGCTGTGGCCTTGACCATACCTTCTGAACCATTCCCTGTTCTTTCACACGTCTATGTAACGAGGTGATGGAGGTGATATGGGGAGGTCTTGATCAATTTGATGATCATGGTTTTCTTGCCATAACATATAGACATTCTGCTGGCATCTTGTTCAGAGGGAAGAAAAATACAACTGTTTGTCAACTCTTTTTGCAGGCAAGTGTAGAAGAGTAGCTTCCTGTAATAGAAGTTTAACATTCTCAGAGTCATCACTAAAAATGGCAGGCAACCCCAGTAACTGAACTCAGGGGCTATCTTTTGTCCTCTTTACAAGGTTCCAATAGATGTGTCCATACTCTTTTGGGATCAAATTGATCATGGAACTTTCCTAATCAACACCTTCTACACTTATGTCAGAGGTTGTGGGACCCTTGTGTTCAGATTGTAGGACACTGACATCTATATCCTGAGTGCTCACTCACTGTATCTTGACTGTACATGCACTGTTGCTTTTGGACATCAGCAGAAATGGTTGAATGAATGGGTAAAGTGAGAAGTGAAGTATAGATCTTTATTAAGCATGCCAAATGAGAGCACCAGCATAATGCAACACCACAATAAAGTGGGGACTTACCTATATTTCTACTTGGAGATCTTTCACCAATTAGTCAACAGTTTCATAGTGCATACCTACCATATTCATAGCTATGTACTAGGTAGCTTTCAAATTAGTTTTCTTTGATAATATAATCCCTTCTCCTAGACTATTAGGTCTCAGAGGGACCTCAGAGATGATCAAGTGTACCTGCCTCATTTTGCAGATAAGGAAGTTGATGTCCAGAGACATGAAATCATTTACCCAAAATCACATAGCTAATGTAATGGCAGACCTGAGACTAGAGCCCAAGGCTCCTGATTCCCAATTCAGTATGCTTTCCACCACACTAGGCTGCTTTTCTTTTTCAATCACCTAACAGGTGTTCATTGTGGTCTGTACTTTAGCACTGTAGTAGGTACTATGAGAGATATGGATAATTAGAAGACATAGTCTCCAGCCTAAAGAAGCTTACAAGTTTATAAAGATAAGACTGATCTCATACATGTGAAGAATTAAAGATCACATTACTCTCAAGTGCTATGTGTGGTATAGACTATGTGCTCATGAAATTCAGAGAATGGAGAGATCTGAGAGTGAGGGCAATGGGGAAGATTTTATGGAAATAAAACTATTTCATTCTGAATGGTGGAGATGATCTGTGACTATAAAGTGAATAAACTGATTTGTATACATGGCTTGAGGAAACTTTATTGCTTTATAGCCACTCATCCCTCTTTTAGATAATAAGTTTCCCTCTTCTCTCACCTTAACCTCCCCTGGCACCAAAGGTACACAGATACAATCAATTGTCCCAGCACTTAGTACAATATTGTGTGTATGACAGAAAGAAGTAAAATCAGTATGGTCAGGAGGGAAGTGAAGCCCAAGAAGGGTGAGGGAGTGGAAGGAGAGCACCTGACTGCACAGAGTAAATTCAAGATAAATAGCCAAGATAAATTACTTCCTAAGATGCTGAAAGAGCCATTATGACTGATGAACCATCAATGGTGACCTTTAAGGAATCATAGAAAATAGGCTAGTTAACATGACTTTCTGAAATAAATGTGAATTCTTCAAGCTGTTGAAATTTACACTGATTCTCTACCACCAATATAGGCAACTAATACAGCTGATGAACTTGGAATCAGGAAGACCTGAATTCAAATCCTACCTCAGATACTTACTAGCTGTGTGATCTTGGGCAAGTCACTTACCCTCTCAGCCTCAGTTTTTGCATCTATAAAATAAGGATCTTAATAGCACCTATATCACAGAGTTGTTGCCAGGATCAAATGAGATAACATGAATAGCGCTTTGCCAACCTTAAAGCACTATATAAATGCTTACTATTATTATGGGTTATTAAAGAGATGATTTGTGAACACAGGAAAAAGGTAATCATTAGAAATCAGCAGGGATTCACTAAAGAAAAAGTCACAGCAGTGTAACCTCATTTCTCTTTTTGATTGAGTTATCTAACTGGTAGATCAGGAAATGCCACAGGCATAGTACATGTTTCAGAGGGGATATGACCAAGTCTTTTGTGGTATTTTTTGTGAATAAGCTAAAGAAATCTGGGTTGGATATAATTATAGTTAGATTCAAAGGTTGTTGAAATGGTGATCCCAAGGAGTACTTGTTGATGGGCTGTTATCAACTTGGAGGGTGGTTCCTAATGATATGCTACAAAATTGTCGTCCCGCTTAATATTTCTGTCTATATAACACTTAACAAATTTGTAGTAGACACAAAACTGGATATCAGCAAATAAATTTTATTGTAATGAGATCCCAAAAGGTCTTAATAGCTAGAATAATGAGTTGAATCTAATTAGATAAAAGATTTTATAGAAATTTTGTAGTTCATGGTAATATACCATTGCAGATGTTGGTAATATGCTATTTTGTTTGTTTTAAATAAGTTTTTATTGATGTTTTGTTTTTATACACCACCATAATTTCCCTCACTATCCCTCTTCTCCCTCCCAAAGAGTCCTCCCATATAACAGGTGGTATTTTTAAAATAAAAATGGCAAAAATGAAGAGAAAGGGGGAAAATCAGTATAACTGATAAACATGCTAAAACAGACATTTGGAAAACATATGCAATGCACCACACTTATGGACTTCCCACTTCTGCAATGAGGTAGGATGAGAGTATTTTCTCATATTTCTTCTTTAAAGCCATGCTTTTTCTTTATGATTTTTCACATTTGATTTTTTCCTGTGGTTGTTCTTTCCATTTACTTGTAGTTATTGTGTATGTTGTCTTCTTGCCTCTACTAACTTTACTGTACATCAGTTCATGTATGTCTTTCCATGCTTCTCTGTATTCATTACATCTATTATTTCTTACAGCATGGTAATATTCTATTACATTCATGTACCACAATTTGTTTAGCCATTTCGCAATTGATGGGCATTTACTTTGTTTCTAATTCTTTGTTACCATAATAAATTCTGTTGAGATATTTTGGTGTATATGTGGACTTTCTTCTTATCAGTGGCTGCCTTGCTGTAAAATTATAGTAATGGAAGCTCTTGGCAAAGGGAATGGATATTTTAGTCACTTTATCTGCACAATTCCAAATTGCTTAATGAAATGGCTGTACTGATTCATAGCTCCACCTACAGTGCACTAGTGCTCTGTGTTTCAAAGAGCTTGGCATCTGGCACAAAGGACTCTCACCTAGAGAGAAAAGCCCTTTCTATCCAAGGGTCTGAAAACTTGTCTACTCTTTGTGGGGGTGGGGGGAATCATGAAGGTTTTTTCCCCCTCAAAAAGTTGTTTCCCCCTTGCCCAATGATTGGGTATTAGGGTTTTTGTCTTTTTCTAAAAGATGTGAAGCAAGGGAATTTTAGGGCTTTAAACTAAAAGAGCATGATAGAGCTAACTCATCCTTCTCATCTGGGGACTTTACCTGAAACGAAAAACTGGAAACTGAGAGAAGTTCCACAACCTTGACCTCCATGGAGCTATACCTGAAAGTGACTATGAAGCCAGCACAGCAAAGCTGAAGAGCTGCAATATGAGATCAATAGGGAGCAATGCTGGCAGAGACTATACACACACACACACACATACACACATAGGTATATATACATATATGTGTGTGTGTGTGTATATATATATATATATATATATATATATATATATATATATATATATATATATACACACACACACACACACACACACACACACACACTATACACCTACCTGCTAGATACTATACATCTAGAAGAAACCACGTGCCATACAAGGACAATAAGGAACAGATTTGGCAGGAGCAGCATGACTTTACCAGAAGACATCAGCAACCCTGTAACATCAGAGGTGTCCCACACACGTATGCCTCTCTACATGTTTTTTATGTGCTTCTCTTGTTCTTATTGATAGTGTCTGCCCTGAATTTATGGCAAAAATATTTTATTGCTACTTTTCTTATTATGCTCCTATGCCTTTTCTTTGGATTAATTTTACTTTCTGATGGACAAGTAAAAAATAAACACATTGGTGCACACTTGTGAGGTATGTTTTTGAGTGGATGAGGAAACTAGGCAGCTCAGTGCAAAGAGCAATGGGCTTAAGTCAGGAAGACCTGAGTTCAAATCCAGCTGTAGATACTTACTAGCTATATGACTCTGGGCAAGTCACTTAACCTCTGTTTGCCTTAATCCACTGGAGAAGGAAATGGCAAACTACACCAGTATCTTTGCTAAGACTGTATGGCCCAATGGGGTCATGAAGAATTGGATACAACTGAATGACTGTACAACAATAAAGACTCATAAAGTACCTTGAGCCTGTGGTAACTATGTCTAAGAGATCCAACATGTCAGTAGATAAGTGCTACTAAATGGTCTATATTCTTTATACCGTGGTTAGCTTGTGTGTAACATGATGATAATAGCATGACCTCATTGACTAATTCTCTAATACTTGCCTCTTTATCAGAATTTCTATAATGCTTTTATTAGAAATAACATTCTAATTGGGCAGCTAGGTGGTACAGTGAATAAAGCACCAGCCCTGGATTCAGGAGGACCTGAGTTCAAATCCAGCCTCAGACACTTGACACTTACTAACTGTGTGACCCTGGGCAAGTCACTTAACCCTTATTGTCCCCCCCCACACACACACACACAAAGAAATAACATTGTAATGATAAGATCTGTTTGACTCAGGACTATAACCTTTCCTTACTCATACTATTAGAAACTATATAAAATCCTGCACAATTAGCTAAACCACTACATTCATTAAACCCAGACAGTAGATTCCCAAACTGGGTATAAAAAAGAGCAGGGCACTTCAAAGCAAACTGAAGCATTTCCTAGAACTCTAAATCACCATTGAACTGTAAACATTGCTTATGGATATCATACTATGGTTGGTCATCCATCTAATTAATCTCTGATTGGACCCTCTAACTAGAGGGCAGGGCTATGAGCTCCAAAAATTCCATTTAAGGAAGAGACCCTGTACCATCTTCTTCCCATCTCCCACCACCTTATGTTGCTTTGAACTTTTTTGGATTTCTCCATCATGCCCCCATACCAAGACTCATCTTCCTGCCCCCTCTCTTTTCAACTTCCCTTTGTGTGTTGTCTTCCTCAATTAGATTGTAAACTTCTTGAGGGCAAGGACTATCTTTTTTATTTGTATTTGAATCCCTGGTGTTTAGCACAATGCTTAGCTCATGGTAGGCACTTAATAAATGTTTATTGACTAATAAAACATTCTGCTACTTTCCCGAAAATTGTTAGTTTGTTCAGGAATTTGGAGCCTGGAGATGATTATAGTAAAAATACACATGTTCTAATCTAATATTCTTGACAATAAATATCCTTAATAATTGAGTGTTGAGTATGGATTTCTCTAGACTTCAAATAAAAGTCTTATTGGTATAGCATGACTAATAGAATTAGAACTCTATTAGGGGGCAGCTAGGTGGTGCAGTGGATAGAGCACCAGCCCTGGAGTCAGGAGGACCTGAGTTCAAATTTGGCCTCAGACACTTGACACTTACTAGCTGTGTGACCCTGGGCAAGTCACTTAACCCTCATTGCCCCGCAAAAACAAAAGAAAAAAACAAGAATTAGAACTCCACTGACCCTGACAGAGCACTGGAAAAAATGTAAAGCCTTATGCCGAGGTTCAAAAAATCGGCTATGTAAGCCTAGAATTGGGGAATTATGACTAGAAAGCAGTTTATGTGTCTGGTGGTTCATGGGTGTGGTAGCATGTGTGTGTGTGTGTGTGTGTGTGTGTGTGAGAGAGAGAGAGAGAGAGAGAGAGAGAGAGAGAGACCAGTGTTCTTTAATTGATCCCAAGCTCAGTATAAATAATTAGTGTTAAGTGCCTAGCAAAAAGAGAAACGTAGTCTTGGACTTCCTTGATAGAACAAAACAAGTGTTAGTCACACAAGATTCTTCACTGGTTGGATTTCATGTGTTCAGTATTAGACACAACATATTGGGCTGTACATTTACAGAGGTAGATAATCAGGGACTCAAAGGGACTCAAAACCTTCTTATATCAAAACCAATCAACAAGCATTTATTAAGCACCTCCTATAAACAAGTCACATAAGGAATGCAAATATATGAAAATCAGTTAAAGGAACTGGACATATCTATAAAGGAGAATATGACACTGTGAAAAGGGTGCCCAACTTTGAAGCCTCTGTAGCTCAGGTCAGTCCCATTGCTTCCACTTGCTACCTGTGGAACCCTAGGCAAATCACTCTTCCTCCCTGAGCCTCAATTTCCTAATCTGTAAAATGAGAGATTTTGGTCTAGATGCTCTGTGAGGTCCTGTCCTGTAGACCTATGATCTCTTATGATTCAATGATTCTCAATGATTGCTATCTTCAAATCATTGAAAGATTGTCAGATGGAAAAGGGATTACTGCACACTTACCATGTATGGTTCTGGTTAGGAAAACTAGGACCAATGGATTTAAGTTAGAGGGAAGAAGATTTTGACTCAACATAGAAAAGAATGTATTAATGACTAGATATGTATGAACATAGAATAGACCATCTCATGAGGTACTGACTTTCCCATCAGTGGAGGTATGCACATGTTAGTTGAAAGGCCATATATTGGAGATACTATAGAGAAGAGTTATGCATTGGATAAAGGGGTGGTCTATATCAGAGATGTCAAACACCATGTAACCAACTACACTCCCAAGTACACCTAAACCAGATTAAAATGTAATGGGAGAGGGGCAGCTAAATGGCGCAGTGGATAGAGCACTGGCCTTGGAGTCAGGAGTACCTGAGTTCAAATCCGGCCTCAGACACTTAACAGGTACTAGCTGTGTGACCCTGGGCAAGTCACTTAATCCCAATTGCCTCACTAAAAAACAAAAACAAAAACAAACAAACAAAAATGTAATGGGAGGGGGCAGCTAGGTGGTGCAGTGGATAAAGCACTGGCCCTGGATTCAGGAGGATCTGAGTTCAAATCCAGCCTCAGACACTTGACACTAGCTGTGTGACCCTGGGCAAGTCACTTAACCCCCATTGCCCCACCCAAAAAATGTAATGGGAAACATTTAAAAGATAATGTTTATATGTAGTCTTCTAAATCAATATGCTATGCAGGGATTCTTATGTATGGTTTAGTGGTTTCTGTTTCTATTTGAGTTTGACCCCTACCTGGTCTAGATGATTTCCAGAATTCTCTCAGATTTGCGGAGTCTATGAATTCTAAGAAAATATTACATACTTTAATGGTTTATTATGGAAAGTATAGTGAAGATGATTTAACTTTTTGGTGAATCCAAGACTTGTTGAGGCATATATGCTTATTTTCCCCACACTTGATGTCCTTAGGCTGATAGCAATTCTGCTCTCTCCTCCCTCTTCTTAGGTACTTCTCAATGTGACAAATTCAAACAGCCCTTTTCTTTCTCCTAGTATCTTTTAATTTTTCCAAATTAACTACAAGAACTGAAAGAGAAAAATAGATAACCAGTCTTCTAAATTCACTAATTTTATTTTATATGGAGCTCTCCAGCAATAGTCTCAATATGGGAGTACACAACTGTAATCCCTTCTACTGGGGAGGCCAAGGCTAAAGGACTTTTTTACCTCAGGGATTTTGAGCTTCAGTCAGCTGAGTTGAGAGGTGCCTGCACCAGGCTCAGCATTAATATGGTGAGCTTCTGGGGAACAGGGAGTCTCCAGCTTGCCAAAAGAGAGGTAAACCAGCTTAGGTTGGAAAATGGAGCAAGTTAAAGATCCAATGCTGATCAGAGTATGACTGACCCATGGGTGGCCCTTGAAGTTACATTCTAGGTAAAATAAGGAAACCTTGACTCAAACAAAAGGAGAAAGGAACAGGAAAGAAAAGAGAGAAGAAACCAAATTACACGAGCCTTACAATTGCTATTTTCTCCTATCAGACAGCTAAGTGGTACAGTATATAGAGCACTGGGCCTGGAATCAGGAAGACTCATCTTCTCGAGTTCAAATCTGGCCTCAGACACTTACTAGTTGTGTGATCTTGAGCAAGTCACTTAACCCCATTTGCTTCAGTTTTCTCATATTTAAAATGAGCTAGAAAAGGAAATGGCAAACATCTCCAGTATCTTTGCCAGGAAAACCCCAAATGGAATCATAAGGAGTCAGACGTGACTGAAACGACTGAACAACAACAGTTTTCTCCTACTTGTCCTTTATGAGTTTTTATTGCATTCCAGATAATTGCATTTGTTGGACTCTACTTATTAGATACATGAGGGATAATAATGTACTGTAAGATACTTTAAAAATAAATGTTTATATTGGGTGTTGATCAACTGTGATAGACTTGATTCTTCTCAGTAATACAATGGTCCAAGATAGTTCCAAAGGACTCATGATGGAAAATGCTCCCCAAATCCCCCCAAAAAAGAACTGTGGAATCTAGATGCAGATTAAACCATACTATTTCTATTTTTTTGTTTTTCTTTTTTTGAGGTTTTTCCCTTTTGCTCTGGTTCTTCTTACACAGCATGACTAATGCAGAAATTGTTTAATGTGATTGTACATATATAACCTATATCAGATTGCTTGCTGTCTTGGGGAGGGAGGGAGGAAAGGGATGGAGAAAAATTTGAAACTAGAAATCTTATAAAAACAAATACTGAAAACCATCTCTACATGTAACTGGAAAATAATAAAATACTTTTATGAAAAAATAAAACTAAAAAATTGTTTATATCTTGCTATAAAAAATGATGAGAAGTCAGATTTCAGAAAAACTTGGACTTAAATGAACTGATGCAAAGTGAAATGAGCAGAACCAGAACATTGTACACAGTAACAGCAACATTGTTAGGTTATCAATTATGAATGACTTAGTTCTTCTCAGCAATACAACGATCCAAGACAATTCCAAAGGACTTATGATGGAAAATGCTATATCCATATATAGAGAAAGAATTGATTGGAGTCTGAATGCAGGTCAAAGCTTACTATTTTCACTTCCTTTTTTAATGGTTTTTTCCTTTTGGTCTTTTTCTTCTTTTATAACAGGACTAATATGGAAATATATTTTACATGATTATACAAATATTAACCTATATATCAAATTACTTATCACTTTAGGGAAGGGGAAGGGAAAGAAGGGAGGGAAAAATTTAGAACTCAAAAATTTTAAAAATTAATGTGAAAGGGGCAGCTAGATGACGCAGTGGTTAGAACACCGGCCCTGGATTCAGGAGTACCTGAGTTCAAATCCGGCCTCAGACACTTACTAGCTGTATGACCCTGGGCAAGTCACTTAACCCCTATTGCCTCACTAAAAAAAAAAAAAAATTTAATGTGAAAAATTGTCTTTACATGTAATTGAAAAAATAAAATGCAATTTTTAAAAAAGTGAATGTTTAGGGGGGCAGATAGATGGCACAGTGGATAAAGCACCGGCCTTAGATTCAGGAGGACCTGAGTTCAAGTCTAGCCTCAGACACTTGATATTTACTAGCTGTGTGACCCTGGGCAAGTCACTTAACCCAGATTGTCCTGCAAAAAAAAATGAATGTTTAGAAACCTATATGGCTATACAAGTTTCTAGGGTCTGTTATGAACCCAAATCTCAGTCTTATAAGTATATGGAATTAATTTAAGAAAAGGTACCAATGCCTATGACTTTGCTGTCTAAGGCATGTTGATGTACCCAATTTGAATATTAATAATGCAATTCTGGTGTTCTGAATAAGGACCTTAGTGGTTGTCTAATCTATGGCTTCTTAAACTTTTTGCACCTGCACCTCTTTTTCACCCAATAAATTTTTACATGACCCTGGGTATACAAGTAAATAACAAAGCTTCTTAACCTTTTACTGTTGCCAAATTTTTCATGACCCCCACATTCAATTACATGACTTGATATGGGGTTGTGACCCACAGTTTAAGAAGGTAGGATTTAGGGGGCAGCTAGGTGGTGCAGTGGATAAAGCACTGGCCCTGGAGTCAGGAAGACCTGAGTGCAAATCCGGTCTCAGACACTTGACACTTACTAGCTGTGTGACCCTGGGCAAGTCACTTGACCCTCATTGCCCCACCAAAAAAAAAAAAAGAAGAAGAAGAAGAAGGTAGGATTTAGTCCAACCTCAAATGAAGAAATTTAAGCCCAGAGAATTTGCCTGAAATCCCACAGGTAGGAAGTGATAGAACTGAGATTTAATCCAAGGTCCTCTGACCCCAAATCCCGCTCTTTCTATGCCACTAAATATCACTTATTTAAAAGAGTTTTAATTTAGTTGATAATTTAGTTGATTCATATTGCCCTTTCATAATCAACATGTGTTTGAAACTGGATAGAAGAGGAAAGAAGTAGAAGAAAAACATGAGAAAGCCTGCGTTAGGCCAACATATGAAAGAAAAAAGCAATTCTCCATAACAGTGAAGTTACAATTGCTTTCATTCACCTTTTCTTTTTCACTACTTCTTTCTCAGTTGCCAACAAGTGATTAAAAGCTGGCAAAAAGAGATCATCTGGATCATTCTTATTGGCATGTTAGCAGAGTTATTGACACCATGAGGACTGTGTGTCTGACAGTCTTAAAAGATTCTGAGAGATGTGGTTTCAGGGAATCCTTATCATTCAGTGAATTAGGAAGCAGCTTTTACTGTTAGTCCTAGTGCGAGAGTTCTTGCCTCCCCTGGTGGCTTACAGTGCTGGTTCTGACCCAATGGCAGATTATTCTATGTATGGCTGTATACAGGGGAGTTTAGAAGTTGTCCTTTTGAGGGTCTTTTGTTTCTCTGTTCATTTGTGGGCGAAAAGACAATCTGGAAACCAGTTGAAAGTAGTCCTCTTGAGCAGTGGTGGTGATTAAATGGGGTTGTGTATTCCACTAGTCAACACTTGGCTGATAATACCGTTTCTGAGGCTTTCTCTGTATCCAATCTTGAGATATACATCTGGAGAAGTGAGCATTCTGTCACAGGCACAGCTTAAATTGTACAGTTTTACAATATTGACATGTATTTGAAACTTGCTGCCACAATAAACAGTTTCTACTCTTGTCCTCACAAGGTGAAGAATTACAGAAAATAAGGGGGAGGTCTACCTAATATATGTGTACACATCTTAAAATGCATTATTTCATACCTCACTAATCTGGAATTTGTGGTCATTCAGCAGGTGATGTTTTGTGCTAACTATGAAAAAAGTTTTGCTTAAAAACTAGCATTGCAACCCAATTCAGATATAGTATTTGGCCTCTTAAAGTGAAGAAACTTTTTTCAAACTAAATACCAAACTTGTAATAGAAACAATGTCTGTATTATAAATGTTCTTTATTTGTTACATGAAGTTTGGTGAAATCCCCTCTTGACAATGCTTTACTACCATAGGAGCCAGAGCTAGAAAGAACTGAAGATACTTAGCCTGGAGAAGAAAAATCTTAAGAGGGACAAGATAGGTGGTCCTCCAGTGTTTGAATAGCTGTCAAATGGAAGATTGGATTAGACTTGTTCTACTTGGCCCCCAGAGGGAAAAACTAGGAATACATGAGGAGGAAATGACACAAAGACAGATCTAGGCTCAATGTAGGGGGAAAAAACTTTCTAAAAATGAGACCTAGCCAAGTGAACCACTTGTCAAGAAGTTCCAGCAACGTTTCTGTTTGGCTCTTAAAGACCTTCATAATATTCCTCCAATTTACCTTTCTAGGCTAATTACACACAATCTATCTATTTGTTCAAGTGATCCCATTCCACCCCATCTCCAACAGACTGTCTCCTCTGTCATCCCAACTCTATCACTTATTTTCAATCTCTCCCTGTCTACTGGCTCATTTCCTACTCCCCATAAAAATGCTCACGTCTCCTCCATAATCAAAACCCCACAATTTAATCCTTCCATTCCTGCTAACTATTCTATTTTATTATTTTGGTGAGGCAATTGGGGTTAAGTGACTTGCCCAGGGTCACACAGCTAGTAAGTGTTTGAGGCCGGATTTGAACTCGGGTACTCCTGAATCCAGGGCCAATGCTTATCCACTGTGCCATCTAGCTGCCCCCTATTCCTGCTAACTATTACCCTATATCTCTTCTGCCCTTTGTAGCTTAAACTCCTTGAAAGGGCTTTCTACAAAAAGTGCCTCCACTTTTTCTCCTCCCACTCTTCTTAATTTCTTATATCCAGCTTCTGACCTTATCATTCTACCAAAATTTCCTTAGACAAAGTTACTAATGATCTCTTAATTGCCAGATGAAATAGCCTTTTTTAATCCTCATTCTCCTTGACCTTTGTAGCCTTTGACACTGTTAATCACTCTCTCCTCCTTCATACTCTCTTCTCTTTAGTTTTGCACGATACTCTTCTCTACTGCTTCTCCTCTTACCTCTCTGACTGCTCCTTCTCTGTTTCCCTTGCTGGATCCTCCTCTAGATCATGCCCTCTGACTGTACCTGTTTCTTTTTTTTTCCAAAAAGAAAGTAGTGAGGATTTATTGTACAGGTGCACTACACTTAGCCACAAAGAATAATCAGTCCAGAATGATAGGAGTCCCATGGCACAAAATCAAGAAGCAGGTAGGTGGAATCTGCATTAAAAGGTGGCATGTCCTTTTGTCAGGGAGGTATCAAATGGTGGTAAGAGTGCTTCATCAGATGGTAGAGCTAGCACAGTGCTTCATAGGGAGTGATGTTTCCCAATGGTTTCTGCCTTCCTGAGACTGTCACCAAGGGTCATTCCATCTCTGCTCCTTTGGCCTCAGTGGTCAGCACAGTCTGATTACTTGGTCTTCTGCCTCATCTTTCTCCTCTCGCATTTCAGCCTATGCATTTATCTTCTTCCTCCATGTGGCTCTCATGGGCTCGGTGGGAGTCAAAAGATGGTGCTAGAAGACTAGCTATCTTTCAGGGTTTGTCCTGGGCCTTCTTCTCTTCTCCCTCTATATATTACTTCCTTGGTGATCTCGTCAGCAGCTCCTATGGATTTAATATCATTTCTATGCTTGTCATTCTCAAATCTACCTATCCTGCCCCAAACTTTCTGCTGCCCTCCAATTTCACAACTCCAACCGCCTTTCAGATATTTGGTGTCTACCAGACATCATCAGGTCCAAGAATAGAACTCATTATCTTTTCACCAAACCCCATCCCCTTCCTACCTTTCTTATTACTGCAGAGGGCAACATCATCCTCCCAGTCTCTCAGGCTTAGAACCTGGTTTCTTTGCTCTTCCACAAACAAGATACTCCATCTCTGGGCTCTGGGTATTTCCTCTGGCTGTCTTTCATGACTAGAACATTTCCCTCTACCCTGTCTACTGACCTCCCTAGCTTCCCTTATGTCCAAACTAAAATCCTTTCTTTTTCTGAAAACTTCTGAAAACTTGCTTAATTCTAGTGACTTCCCTTTGTTAATTGTTTCCTATTTATCCTATCTATATGTGTGTGTATAATATATATATATATATATCTTATTTTTTATATATTTGTTTGCATCCTGTTCTCCTCCATTAGATTATAAGATCCTTGAGGTAGGGACTCTTTTGCCTCTTTTTATATCCCAGTGCCTGGCACATAGTAGGCACTTAATAAATGTTTATCAACTTACTGTCCCTTCACACCCACTTCAATCCAGCCAAAATGGCCTATATACCCTTAACATATAACATTACATCTCTGATTCTTTCCATGTGCCTTTGCACAGTTTGTCTCCCTTACTTGGATTGGGCTCTGGTACTCAGAATCCCCAGAATCCTTCAAAACTCAACTGAAGCTCCATCCCTACATGAAGCCTTTTACTTCTCTCCTTCACTGCTACAGCAGGGGATTGTAACTTGGTGTCCATGAAATTGTCTTTAAAGATGGTTTGATGATTGTATTTCAATATAAATGAGTTCTTCTATGACCCCATACATTTTTTTTTTTTTGGTGAGGCAATTGGGGTTAAATGACTTGCCCAGGGTCACACAGCTAGTAAGTGTCAAGCGGCTGATGCCGGATTTGAACTCGGGTCCTCCTGACTCCAGGGCCGGTGCTCTATCCATTTCACCACCTAGCTGCCCACATCCCCATACATTTTTTAAAAATTAGTCTTCATTAGAAGGGGTCTAAAGGTTTCCCCAAATTGCAAAAGACATCTAAGACACACAAAAGGTTAAGAACCCTTGTTTTAGAGCTTCTCATAATCCCTTCCAAGTTACCTTGTATTTACTTTAAGTGTGTTTTGTGTCTATTTCTACGTGAATGTGATGTTTTACTCCTGCAACAACGAACCATTTCCTTTTTGTCATATTACTATGTGCCAGGCACCATGGATACAAAGACAAAAAGAATGCTTGATGATTGGTTAATTGATTGGGAAATATATATTGTCATCCATTCTTGAACCTCTTGGACCCTTGTCCTGCTGTCACTTGTTTTGCAAAGGTTAACCCTGCATCACCTGCCTCTTTGCTCTTAAATGTATGCTGCTTAACACTGATGGAGGAAGTCACCCAGTTGTACTGACTGGATCCACTATGAATGTCTTAAATGGACACCCACTACTATATAGCAATTCTTTTATTCTTCCTTCATTACATTCTTATCAAATTCTCTACATCAGCTTTTTCTCTCTTCTCAAATCCACCATGATATCTTCTCCCTGTTCTCTCTCAGCAAAGGACCTCACCTCCTGCTATATTAACAGAGGTCATTATCCATTATAAATTTCCTCTTCTCTTTGATCCCCATTACAAAACTTCTCAACATAATTCTCATTCTCTACTCTTCCTATTCTTAGGAAAAGAGGTGGCCCTTTGACTTGGCAATGAAATGTCTTTTACTTGTGTCTCTGATGTCCTTTCCTCCCGTATACTGAGTTTGCCTTCTTTGATCATCATTGTCTGTCTATGTCTCTGCCTCTCTCTGCCCCTTCTCTAAAATAAATGCACAAAATGAACAGTATTTTAATAGCAATAGCAGTAACAAATTTCAGAAAGAAATAATGGAAATAGAAGTTCCATACAAAGTAATGACAAGATATATAAAATATCTGGGAATCTGTCTACCAAATCAGACTAAATGTCTATATAAATATAATTTCAAAATTCTCCTTAAAGAAATAGACAAGAAATTAAATAAGGAGAAGGATATTCAGTGCTCATGGCTGTGCCATGATGATATAATAAAATAAAAATGACAACACTACCAAAATTTATATACAGAGTTAGTGCTACATCAATCAAACTGCTGAAGGTAACTTTAAAAGCTAGACAAAATAATAAAATCTATTTGAAGGAACAAAAAAATGAAGAATATCAAGGATGCAGTAAAAAAAGAAATAGGGATAAAAAGGAACTAGCACTTGCGTGCCTCAAATTATATTACAAAACAGGGATCAGCAAATCCATTTTGAACCCATAGAAATAGGAATGTGAAACAGACTAGCCAGGGGAAGACTAAAAATAATTGAAATTAATAATCTGGTATATGATAAAATTGAAGACATATAATACTTACGAAAGAACCCCTTATTGGCAAGAATTTCTGGGAAAACTAAAGCAATCTGGCAGAAATTAGGTTTAGATCAAGATCTTATACTATATACCACTGTGAGCACAAAATAGATACATGACTTTAATTTTAAAGGTCATTAAAAACAGAATAGAATTATGTCAGTTACCTTTCACAGCTATGACTTGGGGTATGGTACGTATATTTTGTGTGTGTGTGTGTGTGCACATATATGAATGAATTTTTAATCAAATAAGGGATAGAGGCAATTACAAAGGATGAAATATATGTCAGTTAAATAAAATTGAAAATATATTCAACTAAATTAAAGAAAAGAAATAGTCAACTGGGAAAAAATTTTTGTATCAAATATCTCTGGCAGGGATTTGATATCCAAAGTAAATAGGCAGGGGCAGCTAGGTGGCGCAGTGGATAAAGCACCAGCCCTGGATTCAGGAGGACCTGAGTTCAAATCTGGCCTCAGACACTTGACACTAGCTGTGTGACCTTGGTTAAGCTACTTGACCCTCATTGCCCCACCAAAAACAAAACAAAACAAAACAAAAATAAAATAAAATAAAAAACAAAGTAAATAGGCAACTAGCAAAGATATATAAGAACAAAAGTTATACTCAAATAGATAAGTGGTCAAATGATAGGGGAAAAATTCTCAAAAGAATGACAAAGTATTAACATCCAAATGAGGGGATGATTCAAATCACTAACAATAAGAGAAATTTTAAAAAACAAAACAGGGGCAGCTAGGTGGTGCAGTGGATAGAGCACCAGCCCTGGATTCAGGAGGACCTGAGTTCAAATCCGGCCTCAGACACTTGACACTTACTACCTGTGTGACCCTGGGAAAGTCACTTAACCCCAATTGCCTCACTAAAAACAAAAACAAAAACAAAACCATAAAATCCCTGAGGATTCGCCTCACACACCCCCTCCCCAGCAAATAAGAAAAGATGACAGTGTTGTAAATTTTGTAGAAAGACAAGAATACCAATGCACTGTTGGTAGAGCTATGAAGAGGTCTAACCATTTTGGAAAGATATTTAGAATTATGCAAAGAAAGTGACTAATATAGCCACATTTTCCAAACAAAAGGCATATATTGAAAGTGCATGATAATAAATTACAATGTATTAAAGACAAAATGACAAGAAAAAAATTTCCCTCATACATACTCTCTCATAGGTGCCATACCACCACTAAGTAGGGCAGACACACAGAAAACACATGACTAGAAAATACACAGGGAGATCACATTTTGAAGTGACAGTTGTGACTCGGGATAGGGAATATATCTGTGATTTCATTGGTATGGGGAACTTCTCCATAGAAAAGAGCTCTCCAACAATGTAGTTCAGTACGTTCTCTGAAATGTACAGCATTAGAGAATTGATTATAGCATTAAGAGGCTAAGTAACTTGCTTAAAGATTATTCAGGTAGTATGTATCTGAGACTGGATATGAACTCAAGTCTTCCTGGCTCAAAGGAAGTGTGTATATGTATATTTGTGCATATTTATACATACACATACATATATATACATATACAATCACATGTATGTACACACACCTGGAATAACATATATGTGTGTGTATGCATCTATATATACATACATATACATATACTTCCTTTGAGCTGGGAAGATATTTGTGTGTATATATATATGTTATATGTGTGTATATATCTACACGTGTGTAGATGTGCACATACAGTCATACATATGCGTATGCATATACAGATCTAAATATATGCATATATACATATTCATGTATATTCTGTATATGTGTGTATACATTCCACAACAGTACAAGCAGACCAAGGACTTTTGTGGTGATGACTTCCTTTAGTGTATCTTCAGTGTCTGTAGTTGTTGAAGAGGAAGAGGAGGTTCCAGTGCCCACAAAGGCTGTTGACAGACTATCTCCATAATTGTTGCTCCATGAATGATGGTTGTGTTCTTGTCCTTAGGCACTGATTCCCTTGGGGCATATGTTCAGTAGTAGCATGTGTTTCATGTCTTACACATCATCATAGTAGAAGTTCCTCGAGAGCTGTTGAAGATCCAGGACTCAGGATCACATAGCCAGTAAGGTCTAAGGCAGGATTTGATTTCAGTCTTCTTGACTCTGAATCTGGTCCTCCATCTACCAAATCTTCTAGCTCTCTCTAATCACCTCTATGGCTATAGAAAGTAGAGCCCTTCGTGTTTCTCCAAGGCTGAAGAGAAGCATAAAAAGGTAAAGAGGAAAGAGAAATAATAAAGGATTCAATAAGGTTAAACTGTTTTTATTCCTACAAGGAAAGATGATACATCTAACTTCTAAGAACTTTATCCTTATTATGGCCATTAGGAGAAATAGACAGAAGGCACTGGTATGAGTTGAACATGATGGCTAAAATAAATTTTTGGGGTGAGAAAGAGGAATGCACTGGGAAAAGGAAATAGAGAGAGGTAGAATGGGATACATTATCTCACATAAAAGAGGTGTGAAAAAGCTTTCATAGTGGAGGGTAAAATGGGAGGGGGTGGGGGAGTGCTTGAACCTTGCTGTCATTGAATTATCCTGGAGGGAATAGCATACATACTCAGCCGGGTATAGAAATCTATCTTACCCTACAGGAAAGTAAGAGGGCAAGGGGACAAGAGAAGGAGGGGGGCTGATAGAAGAGAGGGTGGATTGAGGGAGATGGTAGTCAGAAGCAAAACACTTTTGAGGGGGGAGAGAGAGAGAGAGGATATAAACAGGCAATTTTCAGATGAAGAAATCAAAGCTATCTACAGTCGTGCAAAAAAAAATTCTCTAAATCACTATTGATTAGAAAAATGCAAATTAAAACAACTCTGAGGTACCACCCCACACCTATCAAATTGGTGAATAGGACAGAAAAGGAAATGATTATTGAAGAGGATGTGGGGAAATTGAGATTCTGATATACTGTTTGTGGAATTGTGAACTGATTCAACCATTCTGGAGAGCAATTTGGAATTGTGGAAATTTATTTTGATTTGGGGACCCTGCCTTTGGGCTGAGATTACAAAGCCTTAGGCCCTCAGGGTTGTTTTTTTCCTGTGTAAGAGGGGCTGGTACCCCTCCGTCTCCACTTCAGCTGAGCCAAAAAGCCCTATGGGCTTTATGGGACGCCAGGTCAAACGGTTGGGGGAAAATGCCCCAGCTCCTTCCGCCCTGGGGGGTCTACCCCAGAGATCCTGCGCTCCTGCAGGCCAGCCTCTAGCACAGCTCATGTGGAGGGCCCAGGTGTGCAGTAGGGGGCACGGGCCCCTTGAGCCCTGCCCAGCCACAGCGCCGGGTGGATTAACTTGGCATGTGCGGGGGTGCATGGAGCTCGAGGTTTGAGGGGAGAGAAGGAACATATATATAGGGGAGAAGATAGTGAAGGGAGGAGGCCAGAAGATTAAGGATAGTAAGGGAGGAACAGACAGAAAGGGGTCTGCTACAAGGACACTAGAGAAAGCAAGAAAGGGCTTTCCAGTTAGAAGGTAGTAAGAAAGGCTGGAAAATTAAGAGAACGAGAGGATGGCGGAGGATTAGGAGAACACAAGGAGGTCTGTAAGAGAGAGACGCAAGGGTTCAGTGTGGCAGAACAGAGAGGAAAGTCAGATGGTAAGGGGGGTTGACAAAGTGAAAGGGGCTTGGAGTTAGAAAAAAGGAGCTGAGCAGTGAAGTGAAGCTAGAGTGAAGGAGAAAGCTGGAGCATACCCTAAGGCAAGAGGTGGCAAAGGCCCTTATTATATTAAAAGCAGACAGGTAGTATAATTTGCATTTCTTTACCCTTATCTTTTACATTGATTTTTATAAAAAAAATTCTGCTTTGATTATTTAATTAAGAGGCTTCTTAATCATTTGCTTATCAATTTGGAGCAAGAGTGGAGAAATTTTAAAACAGCCCATATTAAATTAATACGTCAGATAGTCAGCCAGTCAAAAGTTCCCAGATTAGTCCTCCAGTAAGATTAGGTCCCCCAAATTAACCCCTAGCCAGTAAAATATTTTCACATTTGAATGGCGACTGTGGCAGGACTTATGGCCCAATTATAAATTTTCTAAACTTATAATTTTTCATATAGTTATAATTTTTATATAGATAAGCACAGTTATATAATTTTTTAGATTAGTTATAGTTAAGTTAATATTTTTTTACAGAACTATTCCCAAAGGGCTATTAAACTATGTATATGCTTTGACCTACCAAAACCACTACTAGTTCTATATGCTAAATAAAAACAAAAAGGAAAGGGATCTATATGTACAAAAGTTTTTATAGTTGCTCTTTTATGGTGGCAAAGAATTAGAAATTAAGGGAATGCCCATCAATTGGGAAAAGGCTGAACAAATTGTGGCATATAATTGTGATTAAATACCATTGTGCTATAAGAAATGATGAGCTGGATGTTCTCAGAAAAACCTGGAAAGATTTACATGAACTGATGCAAAGTGAAATGAGTAGAACCAAGAGAACATTGTACACAGTAGTAGCAATATTGTATCAACTGTGAATGCTTAGCTATTCCCCAAAATACAATAATCCAAGACAATTCCAAAGGATTTATGATGAAAAATACTATTGGGGCAGCTAGGTGGCGCAGTGGATAGAGCACCGGCCCTGGATTCAGGAGGACCTGAGTTCAAATCCGGCCTCAGACCCTTGATACTTACTAGCTGTGTGACCCTGGGCAAGTCACTTAACCCCGATTGCCTCACAAAAAAAAAAAAAAAGAAAAATACTATGTACCTCCAGAGAAAGAACTGATGGAGTCAATACATATTGAAGGATTTTTTTTTTTTTTAGTGAGGCAATTGGGGTTAAGTGACTTGCCCAGGGTCACACAACTAGAAGGATACCTTTTTTTGGTCTCTTTTCTTTCACAACATGACTAATATGGAAATATGTTTTGCATGACTACATAGGTATAACCTATATAAAATTCCTTGCCTTCTCAATGAAGGGAAAGGAGAGAGAGAGAATTTGGAACTCAAAATAAAAAAATATATAAAAATTGTTTTTACATGTAATTGGGAAAAATAAAATATTAAAAATATATTTAAAAAATAAACTTACATGACTATTTTATTCTGATGCCCCAATGTGGCATGGATGTAATGATCCTAATTTCTCAGAGCCTGTGCCATAAGATTCTAAGCTCCAGTACATACCAAGCAGGAAAACTTTCAAGTGTAAACAATCAACATAACAATAAATCAAGCCCTAATTTGTAGCATTTCTGGACTTCTGAGATATAAATGTTCACACTAAAAATTTAATGATTGGTTCTCACCAACCAGAATGAGCTGGCTCTAGCACAATGTTGACCACAAGTCACTTGAGTTGTGTGACTTAGTATTGGCATTTTTCAAACCCTTTGCCCAACTATCAAAATACATCTATTTAATATTGCATTTCCTCAAGGTTCTTGCTGTCTAAGATGATAAACTAGAAGGAATGTGGTATAGTGGAGGGATGCTGGCTCTAGAATAAGAGGATTTGAGTTCAAATCTGACCATTCACACTTAAAAGCTGTGTGAACTTAAGCAAGTTATTTTATTGTTCAGAGCCTCCGTTTTCTATCAAATGAGAATGTTGGGATTGATATTCTTTGAGGTTCTTCTAGCTCGGTAGCTATGATTTTTATGACAAATTGATCCAGGTAAAGGCATTTTTGTCTTCCACAGTCTACAATGAAATGGAAAGAAAGGATCCATCATATAAAGACATTGTTACAGAACAGTTCTTTTCTCCAAATGGAAGATAAGACTATAAAATAACATATTTACATATGTTGTGTATATGCTTTTGTGCATGCGCTCCACCATGACAGAAGTGAAGTCTTGAGGGCAGGGTTTCATTCTTTTCTTTTTTTTTCCTAATTCCTAGCACAGCATTCAGCATATAGAAGACCAATAAATGATCTAGGTGACCATAGTAAGCAATATCATTTTTGCCTAAAATAAAACATAAAGTAATGAAACTAGTTTTATTGTGTGGCTGATTAAAAAATATTTACTAAATGTCTATTATGTGTCACTGTGCTCCAAGGACTTTATAAATATTATCTTATTTATTCCTCACAACAACACTAAAAGATAGGTACTATTATGATTCCCATTTTACAGTTTAAGAAACGGAGGCAGGGGGCGGCTAGGTGGTGCAGTGGATAGAGCGCCGGCCCTGGATTCAGGAGGACCTGAGTTCAAATCCAGCCTCAGACACTTAACACTTACTAGCTGTGTGACGCTGGGCAAGTTACTTAACCCCAATTACCCAGCAACCCCCCCCCCCCAAAAAAAAAAACAAACCTGAGGAAGACAAGTTAAGTGACTTGTCCAGGGTTACACTCAGGTCTTTCTTTACTCCAGGCTTAACATTCCATCTACTGCATCACCTACTTCTGGATAGATTTTTGATAAACTGGCCCTGGAGATAATTCCAAAAGAGCAGTTGCAAAAAAAATGTTTTGAGTAATGTCTGTATCATCAAAATAAAGATCTAATTTCCTGGTATGTCTATTTTGAATAAGACAATGCTAATTTGGATAAAGAGGAGCCAAAAATCAGTTACATTATGTTGTACTTATGTATTTTCCAGGGGAACATTAAAATATGTGAAACCCTTCTTTCTAGTCCTTTTTGTAAACAACAAGAATGGTCATAGGGATTTTTGTGTACTAATAATTTAGGTATCATTAAAATATTGTATGCTATAATTATAAAACGTATATCAGCAGAGACAAATTTAATATTCACTCCATTAATAGAAGGAAGTGATTTCATGAGTCCACATGGTATAATAGAGAGATCACAGAACTACATCAGGAGGTTAAAATGTATCACTTAATCAACAAGTATTCTATGTGCCAGACACTGGAGGTACAGAGGCAAAAATGGACATAGCCCCTGTCCTCAAGGAGTTTACATCCTATCAGGGCAAACAGCACATACACATATGAGTTTATATGAAATTATATACAAAGCAAATACAAAGTGAGAGATGGCATAGACATCTTGGAGATGGGGAAAGGCCTTATATAGGAGGTGTCACTTGACCTGAACTTCAAAGAAAACTAGGGATTCTAAAAAGTGGAAATAGGGGCAGCTAGGTGACACAGTGGATAAAGCATCAATCCTGGATTCAGGAGGACCTGAGTTCAAATCCAACCTCAAACACTTGACACTTACTAGCTGTGTGACCCTGGGTAAGTCACTTAACCCTTATTGCCCCAGCAAAAAAATAATAAAAATTAAAATAAAATGTGGAAAGAAGTAGGGAATGTCTTCAGATCATCAGATACAGCAAATGTGGACTTGAAAATAGAAGATGGAATGTCATATGCCAGGAAGGGAGGGGATAAGCATTTATTAAGCACCTAACATGTGCCTGTTAAAATTATCTCATTTGACCTTCAAGACAACTATGGGAGATAGTGAAGGGAATAAAATAAGCATTTATATAGCACCCACTATGTTCCAGGCACTGAGCTAAGAGCTTTACAAATATTCTCTGCTATTATGATTCCAGGGACACCTAGGTAGCTTAGTGGATAGAACTCCAGGTTTAGAGTCAGGAAGTTGTTGTTCAGTCACTTCAGTCACATCCAACTCTTTGGGACCACGATTAGGATTTTCTTGGCAAAGGTAATGGAGTGGTTTGCCATTTCCTTCTCCAGCTCATTTTGCAGATGAGGAAACTGAGGCAAACATTTAAGTGACTCCCTTAGGGTCACACAACTAGAAAACCTGAGTTCAAATGTGGCTTCAAACACCAGCTGTGTAACTCTGGATGAGTCACTTAACCTTCAGTTACACTTGAACAAGAATTTATTCTCTGAGTTTCTACAAAATGAAAGGATTAGATGAGGTGATAACTAAAATTGCCCTAAAGCTCTATGATTCTAGTCTATGAATAATGTGTATCCTAAGTGACAAATTTGCTCTAAGATTTTATTTTTTGGGGTGGCGGGGGAGGTGAATCAAACTTTTAATGTGTACCTAAACAGGAAAGGCAGAATATTGAGCAAATCTTTGGCGAATGTAGATCATTCAGTCTCGTGTTTTAGTCAACAATGGCTTTATCTGCCCTGAATTATCCATCTCATTTCCTGCAATTTACATTACCTACAGTAATGTAGTGAGAGGATTTTACTAATGACCTCACTTATTCTACTCCTTGGCAAATGCAGTTGGGGAAAGGGGAAAGAGCAGGAAGAGACACTATACAAATGGTGGCTGAATAAGTACACCTCAAGAGGGATAAATCATGAACAGAACAATTTCAATCATGTTATTTCACTCCATTTGAAAAGCCAAGGTGCAAGGATTAAGCTATTGTTTGAGCCAGAAATGTTCGTCTCTTTTGGCCAACAACAGATGGCGCTGTAGCTAAGCAAATGGAATAACGTGTTTACTGCACGGAAATATTCAACCACAAAGTCTGAACAAGCAAAGCGAGGAACATGTGGAAAACAATGAATATTTTAATTAGGTGTTAATAACGGAATATATATTGAATACTTCTTTTCCACCTAACTCACAACAGTGTTATGACAGCCAACTAATAAGTCACTGTAAAGGAAATGATTAATTATTTACAGTAATAATTAGAATAGCTACATGTTTGTAATCATAAAATGTTTCAAAAGTGAATATATGCAAAACAAGTTTTCATTTTATCACTGTAGAAATATCGCATCATCTCCTTTTGGAATGCATAATCATTATAATGCTATATTTATTTGGATTTAATAAACAGACACCATTATTCCTTTGCTCAAAAAGATATTATTTTAGACATGATTCTTTAAGAAACAAATTATTTCTTGAGCTCACTTGAAATTATATACACAAGGGTAAAAGAAAAGGTTATTAATTTGTGGAACTTTTTTTAGCTCCCCCCACCCCTCCAATTAACCTGCTTCCTTGGACTCTCTTAGATCTGATTCTCATACATAAAAGTAAGACTGAAAAGCAAATGAATTGTTTTAAAATTATTCTTATGTTCATTTCATATTTCAAGTAGCTTTGAATCACTTCATGTCTTAAGATTGTAATACCTTATTCTAGGAGGAAAACACTTAAACAATATTTCTTAATCTTTACCTGTACTTTCTGTTAGAGAAGGTTATGGAAGTTTATATAAGTGGATGAATCACCAAAGATCCCTGGTTCACTTATTTCCAGGTACGCTCAACAAAGGGAAGAAGAGAATTAAGGTAGTTATCTTGATCATTCAAACAACCAATTCATCTTTCTCATTTTTTGCTCCAGATACCTATTTGTGCAGTTAGGTGGCACAGTGGATAGAGTTCAGGACCTGGAGTTAGGAACATCTGAGTTTGAATACTGCCTTAGAAACTTGCTAATTATGTGACCCTGGGTAAGTTGCCTAACCTTGAGTGCCACAATTTCCTTAACTGTAAAATGGCCGTTAGAACACTACCTGCCTCACAGGGTTGTTGTGCAAACCTTAAAGATCTACATAAACATTTCTGTTATTATTTGAGGTGAAATTGTATTTTTTATTATTTAAAACAGTACTTATGTCAATCCTGTTTAAATTACCCCTTACAGACCAGAATTAGGCAACAGAAAGCCCTTTAATCCCTACATTAGGTAAGAGTATCTGTGCACAGCAGCTTTTGATCTCAAACATTCTCCCTGTCCCTTGTCACTCAGCAAACATTTGTTAAATATCAACTATGTGTAACGAACTCATATTAGGTGTGAGAGTAAGTAGGTAAGAGGTCTTAACATAATTAAGATACAGTCCCTTCTCTAAGGGGTTTCCAATGTAGTAACCATCATTCTTGTCAGCAGATTGCACAAGAAAATAGAGTGGGAAATAACCCAACTCTTTCAGGGGACATTTCTAGAAAATGGGCCATAGTCAGAGATGTGCTGGTAAATATTACCAACCAGCTCTCAGGGAAGACATGTACACCAGACAAACAAGTTTAATCTGCATTATAAACATTTCCTCCATCTCTGTCTTAAGTCTAGACCATCAACAAAACTATAAATCAAGATCTGATTTGTAGTGTTTATCGATTTCCAAGATTTCCAAACGGTCACACTGAAAATTTAGTGAGCTGGCAGGAGCTGGCTCCAGCACATCCTTCTCCAGATAGGAGGAAAATGGTCCAATGACTGAGTCCAGACTTCCTCTGTTGAGTAGCAGAAATCTCTTAGCTTGAGATTTCCTTTCTCTTCTGATAATCAGGCCTCCTAAATTTCCCCCTCGTTAATATATTTGATCCATCTTCCCCTTTATTTTATCCTCCTTTCATCCTCTTTCTGTCCCCTTGCTCAACGTATCATATTTATTTACTCAAATTGCACCCGTATATTTCAACTTTCAAGTGGAATTTTATAAATGGTACTGGCCACCTTTCCTGATGAATCCTCTATTCTTTGGCTCCCTCTATTTTTCCTAGGCTGGATTCCCCAGAACTAATTCCCCCAATCAATGCTGATGATTTCCCAGGGTATGAGAACTCAGAGGTCTTCTATCATGATTAGCACCTTAGAGGAAGGAAAATGCTTCAGTAAGGGTATTTCAGTTATGAAACCAGCAGCTGGACCTAACGGGTATCTCTTTTCATACTTTCCTGCTCATAACTTTACCCTAATCTCTCCTTCATGGCTTTCTTAGCCCTGGAAAGTCACAATTCTAGAATACACAGAGCCCATTCTCTTAGAGGAAGACAAGAATACAGCTCCTTGGTATATATAGCTAAACTAACTGAATCCTCAGGGATGTATAAAATCTCACAAAATAGGATTAGGAGCTAGAATTCCCTTATATTGATTGGGACACTGAAGCACAGAGTCACAGTATCTCAGGGGTAAAAGAAATCTCAAAGTCCTTTTAGTTTAACTAGTACCTTAAAAACAATTTCTCACAACATCGATCATTCAACTTTTGCTTGAAGACCTCCAGTAAGGGAAAGAAGGAAACAGACTAGGTATCTACCACGTGCCAGACACTATGCTAACTAAATACTTTATAAATATCCCAATTTATCTTCACAACAACTCTGTTGCTGCTATTATCCCCATTTTACAGTTGAGGAAATGAAGAAAAAAAGAGGTTAAGTGACTTACCCAGGGTCACATAGGTAGGCAGTATTTGAGGCTAGATTTGAACTTAGATCTTCCTAAGTCCAGACCCAGTGCTCTATCCACTGCACCAACTCACTGCCTATCCTATCTCCCCGGGCAGCCTATACCACTTTTCCACAGCTTTCATTTTTAGGAAGTTTTCCCTAACAGCCTAAATTTGTTTCTTTGCAACTCCCACACACTTCCCCCCCCCCCCCCAATGTGGTAGGATTTCAAATACTTGAAGACAGTTTTCACAGTCCCCATAAATCCCTTTTCCAGACAGTTTTTCCACCCCCTGGGGCAATGAGGGTTAAGTGACTTGCCCAGGGTCACACAGCTAGTAAGCATCAAGTGTCTGAGGCTGGATTTGAACTCAGGTATTCCTGACTCCAGGGCCGGTGCTCTATCCACTGCGCCACCTAGCTGCCCCGCAAAGGGTTTTACATAAGCTATTTCATTTGATCTTTACAATAATACTAAAATAATTCTTAATTTCTTAATACTAAAACATCCAAATGGTGGATCTGTGATCTTATCTACATAGATGTTCCCTTATGTGCTGCAGATCACCCTGCACATTTGGCAACTCTTGTCCCATGTTACCTTATAAGTTCATCAAAATGTTAGGGGCCCTTCTCCCTTCCTCCTAACATTGTAAGGATATCACATTGCATTCCCCAGTTAGTTGTGTCTCGCTCTCACTATGTGACCAACCTACCTCCATTTTTGATCATACATTCCCCTTACATTCCTTATTTGGGTTATTTGAAGTTCCTTAAATGCTATAAATTGTAACCTGTTCATATACATCATGTGATTCTCTGTTGCCTTCTGAGTGATACTTAATTTTAATTCTTCAGAAACTGTACTCTTCCTTGACTCCCAACCATATGACAATACTGGTAGAATATTGCTAATAAAAAGTCCAACTTTCATTTCCAGGAAGTTTGTGTCTTTAAAAGATCTTTGTGATTTTCCAAAGATAATTCTTCTATTTAAGCCTAAGCAAGCTTTTGGTCATTTGTATCTTTGTCCAGTATGTATATAATGACAGAACAGCTTTATAGGTTGTCTATCCAAAAGCATGTCATAATCTAGAAAATAGATATTCTTTATCCACTTCATCTTTCTTGTGTGAATGATTAGATCAAACTTTTGGAGGGCAGCTAGGTAGTTCAGTAAATAAAATACTAGGCTTAATGTAAGGAACACCTGAATTTAAATCTCTCCTCATACACTTATTAGCTCTGTGACCCTAGGCAAATTACTTAATTTCTGTTGGCCTCTGTTTCTCCATCTGTAAAATGTGGATAATAATAGAACCTTCCTCTCAGGATTGTTGTGAGGATCCAATGAGATATTAATCATAAAGTGCTTAGCACAGTGCCTGGAACATATTAAACCCTACCTTAAATGTTAGCTACTATTATTATTGTCATGATTAGTTTGAAGGTCTTGTGCAACCAGCATGATGTTAATTGTATCTCAAGGACCTCATGTTCTGTAAAAAATCCCTCTTCCATATGGATTGTGTACTGTATCTCCTCCATGAAGCAGCAAATGTATTTGGTGTCATATGTAGGTGTTCTGGTTTTATATTTTGCCTGATAATTATGATCAGAGGGCCATCAAATAAGGTTATTGTGATTCAATAACAAATTAAATATTATCTAATGGAAAAAACAGGCATTCAAAACTTTATGCCACCATTCTTTGAGTTCAAAGATAGACTGCTGAGGATAATTGCTACCTGTGTTTATGCCTAAAATGACTGGTGGTAGGTGTCCAACATTTCTTTTCACACACATATTGACTTTTGACTTTGTATCATAGTTGCTGCTTGTAGCTATTTGTAGATCCTCCCTAAGGCTGCCCTGTCTCTAAGTTCTGCACTGTTTTCTACCAGCAGCATGCAGTTATAGGACATGGCAGGAAGTTGATCTGTCTGATTTTATGTCATTTCTGTGATCCTTTCTGTTCACAGCCACTTCACCTTAGCTCTCCATAAGCAAGTCTGTTTTTTTCTAAGTTCCATTATTATTCATTCTTGTCCTTCTGCTGTTTTTATCAGCATATATTTACTGAGCACTTAACCTCTTACCTTTTGTATCATGCTTTATTAAGGAAAAGGGTTTTCAGTACTAGGCCTGGTTCTAAGGGCAATACAAAAGAAATGTTTAAGCATATGGCTCAGTCCCTGCCCTCAAGGAACTTGACACCTTACTGGGAAGATACAAGAAGGGGCTGTGTGGAAACACAGAAGATAGTCTGTGGTCTAGAACCGGGCTTCTTAAACTTTTTCCATTCAAGACCCCTTTTCCTCCAAGAAATTTTTATACAACCCTGAGTATATATGTATATAAAACAGGTATACATAACATTTTACTGTTGCCAAATTTTTGTGACTGCCCCCCCCATTCAGTTAGGAGACCCCATATAGGGGTGTGATTCACAGTTTAAGAAGCTTTATTCTAGAAAATGATGTTGTGGGAATTTGAAGGAGGAAAGATCAATGTGGGCTGTGGCAATCAGGGAAGCTTTCACAGTTTGACGAGGTCTTAAGACAAACCTTATAATGGTCATTTTTAAATTAAGCAACAATTTATAAAGTGTAAAAATCATGGGAAGATATAATTTGTCAGTCTCCATGAAAGCAGAATGCCATCGAGTCTCCTACTCTGCTTTATGAGAAAAGCTGGTCCCTAGACTACAGGAGGGGGCAGGGTTCTTCCTATTTCAATGAAATTACAAAACATTAGATGTAAGAGCATATTTGTATAGCACTTAGAATAGTGCCCAGCATATAGTAAGTGCTTAATAAATGCTTGTTTGAAAAGTCAAGAATATCAAGGGAATTAATGAAAAAAATGCACAGGAAGGTGGGCTAGCCATACCAAATTTGAAGTTATACTATAAAGAGGTAGTCATCAAAACTATGTGGTACTGGCGAAGAAATAGTGGTGGATCAATGGAATAGGTTAGGCACAGGAGACACAGTTGTAAATGATTATAGTAATCTACTGTTTGATAAACCCAAAGACTCCCACTTTTGGGATAGGAACTCACTATTTGACAAATACTGCTGGGAAAACTGGAAGATAGTATGGTAGAAACTAGGAATAGACCAACATCTTACACCTTATACAAAAATAAGATCAAAATGGGTTCGAGATTTAGACACAAAGGGTGATACCATAGATAAATTAGGAGAGGAAGGAATAGTTTACCTCTCAGATCTATGGAGAGGAAAACAATTTATGTCCAAACAAGAGATAGAGAATATTATGAAAAGCAAGATGGAAGACTTTGATTATATTAAATTAAAAAGCTTTTGTACAAATAGAAGCAATGCAGCCAAAATTAGAAGGGAGGCAGAAAACTGGGAAACAATTTTTATAGCCAGCATTTCTGATAAAGGCCTCATTTCTAAAATAAATCGGGAACTAAATCAAATTTACAAGCCATTCCCCAATTGAGAAATGGTCAAAGGATATGTACAGACAGTTTTCTGATGAAGTCAAAGCTATCTATTGCCATAAGAAAAAAAATGCTCTAAATCACTATTGATCAGAGAAATGCAAATTAAAACAACTTTGAGGTACCACCTGACACCTATCAGATTGGTTAATATGACAAAAAAAATAATAAATGTTGGAGAAGCTGTGGGAAAATTGGGATACTAATGCATTGTTGGTGGAGCTATGAACTGATCCAACCATTCTGGAAAGCAATTTGGAACTATGACCAAAGGGCTATGAGACTGTTCTTACCCTTTGACCCAGTGGTACCACTGCTAGGTCTGTATCCTAAAGAGACCATAGAAAAGGGAAAAGGACCCACATGTACAAAAATATTTATAGCAGCTCTCTTTGTGGTGGCAAAGAATTGGAAATCAAGGGAATGCCCATCAATAGGGAAATGGCTAAACAAATTGTGGTATATGAATGTAATGGAATATTATCGTGCTGTAAGAAAAGATGAGCAGGAAGAGTTCAGAGAAATCTGGAAGGACTTACATGAACTGTTGCTGACTGAGAGAAGCAGAACCAGGAGAACATTGTACACAGTAACAATAACATTATGTGATGAACAATAGGGATAGACCTGGCTCTTCTCAGCAGTGCAACAATCCAAAACAGTTTCAAAGAACTCATGATAGAAAATATTTTCAACACCCAGAAAAAAGAACTGTGAATTATGAATGCATATTGAATCATACTGTTTCTACTTTTGGACTGTTTTTTTCCCCTTCTTGTTTGAGGTTTTTCCTTTGTGCTCTGATTCTTCTTTCACAAGATGACTAATGTAGAAATATGTTTGATGTGACTGTACATATACAACCTATATGAGACTGCTTTCCGTCTTGGGGAGGAGAGAGGGAAGGGGGGGGGAAGAAAAGAAAATTTGGAACTAAAAATCCAGTGTAAACAAATGTTGAAAACTATCCTTATATGTAATATGTAACTGGAAAATAATAAAATAAAATTAAAAAAAATAAATGCTTGTTTGCTACCACCACCACCACTACCCTCTATTTGGCTCTGCAGCATGCGATGTTAAGTATCACCATCATCATAATTACACATTTACAAAGAGCTTGTTTTTGCCTTTCTTTGTAACTTCAGTGCTTATTACAGTAATTAGAACACAACAAGTGCTTAATAAAGGCATGTTGACTGATTTAAGATTTTCCTCATTACTCTCTGAACTACATAGAGCAAATATTATCATCCCATCATATCAGACTAGGAAACGGCATCTCAGAGAGGTTATGTGACTTTTCCATGGTAACACAGTATCAAAGTCAGTATTACTACTCCAGCAGTTTTCCTGAGGCCCATCTTGTTCTCTTTGTACAAGCATATGTCCCTGGATTTAGGGCTCTTGAAGATGAAGCTTACGGTTCTTCCCTTAATTTCTGTTTTACATGCTTAGGTTTAACAAAATACAGTATGTGCTTGTCCCCAGTATTTTGTTGTTATTTCCAGGGCACATCATTGGCCCATCTGTGTCTCATTCCTCAAAATATTATTGAGCAATAGCCCCTTTCTTTGAATTGGGAAGTAATGCTCTCCCAGTCCCACAATAAAGCTGGGATCCAAACTCAAAATCCTTATGGTTTGTATGAATTTTATGCTAGACAAACAACCTCTTCCTTGTCTGCACCATATATCCTCCATTCGGCAGGCTTTTGTTTGGTTTCAAAATAATGTCTCTATTTAAAACAAATATTTGCAGCATGGTTAGCGAAATGCATAAACAAGTATCAGCTTTGGTTAGACTTCTCCCTGAAGAAGCAGCCTTTCATCAGCTGTCAATCAACCCCCGCTGAGTTGTTTGATGCATTCACTGCTTTTTATATTCCTTAATGTGGCTTATGTATCTGCCAATAAATCTGAAATGCAGGTCAAAGAATATGTAGCTCAAGGAAATCCATAAAAGTAGTAGAGAGGCTCCACTAACTATATCAAATTGCCAAAAGCTGAGGTCATTTCCTCTTGCTAAAAATGTAGAGGTTCATAAATTATTTTTATCACCTCCAGAGCAAAGCAAACAGTTTTGCACAGATGCTAAAGGGGTTGCATTTTTCCCCCTTTAAGAAACTGAAGGTATCATTTGTGTTAACCCCTAAGCAAATGAATGGGCATTTTGTGTTTAACAAGATAAACATCTTAGTGTATTGGCAATGAATCCAAATATATGAATACCATTGTAGATGAGTGTAGATGTCCTCGGGAGATTCATAAGTGAAAGTGACAAAAACATCTGACCTCCCAAATCAAGTTTCTTGCCCTGTTTTAATTGCTTGGTTTGGTCTGGGGTTGACATTGTTGCCTTAAAGAAATTTAAGGAGATGGTGGGCATGCAGAGACAGTAAAAATGAACAGCGAACATTCAGCAGAGAACTTTATAGAAAACACTACTGAATTAACTTACAGTACATTTGTTAAACATGAGCAGCTCTAATAATGACATTTCATTTAACAATGCCCTTTGTCTTTTCAGTTCATCAGTTACCTATTTCAGTAATGAACTGCAGTCATACCATTCTGATTTTCTCCTAATGTAAAGGCTGAGCTCACTTCACTGCCAGTGAAGCATGATGCTATTATTCAGTTCCTGGCTTAGGAAAAAAGCTATAGAATCTATCACCATTCTAATTGGCTAACAAATATTAAACCCTATGATTGTTAAGGGCACCCAGTGATTCTGTTTAGCTTTTGATGGGAATAAGTAAAATAAAAAAAGGGAAACGGTTTGAAAAAAGGTTAGCGTGTATACTTTATGAGCAGTAACCCAAGTATCCATTGAGAAAATATGAGCACACATTATATTTAATAGCTCAAGTGTTATCTTAATTCTTTATCAACAATTCATGCATATAGCTTAATACCAAATATTTTAGTTAGGATTAACAGTCTGTGAAACAGAAGGTTTAGCAAATGAGACACCAAATTTGTGCTACCTATAGCTCTAATAGGAGACTTATGCAAGCTACTGGAAGGCTAAGCTGTGCATGACACATTCTTTTTCAGCCAAGTAAATGCAGGAAGATTTGGAAAATAGTACATCTAAAGGAGGACTGATTTCTATTTCCGTGGGCAGGTAATGAAGCCTATGCCCAAACTGATTTTTTGTCTTCCTTTGCACTGTCCTCCAGAGAATGAAAGATAGGTCCTTTCCTCATCTTGCCTTTCCCCTCTGTGGCACAGTGCACCAAAACAAGCGTTTGGAGCTTTGGTTTTGTTGTTGTTGTTGTTGTTTTGTTTTTGATTCTTTTCCTTAAGAGCCCAGCAAGATGTCTCATTAGTAAAGGCCAAGACTTGGCTCTCTGTAATCTTTTCCCAGCTGAAGCAAAGCTGCACAATTTACAATAGATCTTTGGAAAACTGCTCTTTACCGAGAGCTGCTGCATCTATAGATCTCTCTCAATTACCCACAGTAAATTTAGGCATTGTACAAGAGCAAATTTTACAGTCCATGAAGAGATGAAGCGAAATCTAGATGAAATTCATTGTGACAGATTCCCAGTTAGTGTTCTGATGTGTCTGTATTACAGAAGATAGACATTCTATTAGCATGGAAGCTCCCATAATGGACTGTGAATCATTTCAGGTAATAGAGATGCCAAGCAGAATGACTGAAAAGCACTATTGAATTCCATTAGAGCCCTTTGTTTTTAAATCAGTCATTTCTTGTGAATATCCAACTATATACTTCTTGACCCTCTTTCAGAGTGATAATTGTGAACTAATATGACAAAACATTAATCTGAGTTCCTTGCACAATTAACGCTTTGGTTTCGGGTTTATTTTGGAGGCTCCTAAATGTAAATGCAGTCTCCTTTGGAGACTCTGGCTCGTGCTACAAATATATGGTTTCAGACATGTGTGATTCCATGACTCCATCTTTGGTAATATTTCAGCATTACTAGAATTCATTCTCTAGTCACTTTGTATGTAGTATGAAGAGTTTTGGCCACTCTCCCCTGAAAGATTTTCTCTCATCCCTCCAAAGTTAAGCTTCCAAGGGAAAATCATTGAAAAACAAGGAATATAACAAACATTTACATGCAACATGCCATAAACAGGGCTCCCCTTTCCCGTGTGTAAATGTGCTATGAATTACTAATGCAATAAATAGGTAAATAACACCATATTTGGCTATATAAACAGCCCCACCTCATCTATCAATCACATGTGATTTATCAGACTTGATAATTACTTGGATAATTAGTACAAGGTTTAGGTTTACTCAGTGTTTTGAAGCCTTCAGGATGCCAGTACAATTACCATTTGTACAGTAGAACAAGTTATATGAATTATTCCACTCAATTACAATATAAACATGAAGAGCTTAGAATAGACAAACTAAGTCATGCACATTTTTTCATTCATTGCTTCTGATATAAACTGCTCCTTAAATAGCTTATCATGAGATGGTGTTTATTTCGCCAAAAGCACTTCAGTTAAATACATATTCAGATATATTTTTAAAAAGAAACCTCTTCATGAGCCTGGTGTCTCCTACGTGATTTGCAAGGCAGAAGAGGGGTCAATTTGAAAGAAAACTACTGCATTCAGAACATAGTAACTTGAATATCTTCAATATTCTCACAAATCCTCTGGGATGACTTTAAAAAGAGTAGACTTTACATCTTCTATCTATGATCATCTATTTTCACATCATGGAGGAACAACATTATCCTTATATACTGGAGAATCTGAGCCTACTGCCTGCATATGAGGTGTTCCTTAATGTTGTAATGACAGGTGTAAGATTAACTTTGTTAGGTGTCTAGCCACTCATGCAAACTAAATTAAATTAATGGAACAAATTTCTCTCATAATTAAGATAAAAATTCATGTCAGCTGTAACCTTGCTGTACACTAATTATATACAAATGATTTATCATCTGTTTCGCCCAGAATATTAATCCTCACCTCATTGATAACTGCAGCCAGTGTTAAGAGATGAGAGTTGATTAACTATGACAGATTGGGCAGCCACAACACTAAGTGCCTGAACAACCAGTGAAACCAATAAGACTCAAATAGCACTTCTTGTTTAAAAATGCATTCCCATGGAAACAGATGCATGTTTAATGAAGGATACTGAGATTATTTTCAATAATGACTGATATTGGAACAGTGGGCAGAGCTGATCAATAACAATTAACCACTTAGTCTGCTAAAGATGTGGTTATATAAAGCAGGTTATTTACACATTAGTAGGACTCTATTCCAAGATGAGTTATCCATAATGTCTTTATGTTTTACCATTACTCTTTTTTTTCCTTTCTTGGAAGGGGTTGTAGGGACTGGGGATGGCAAGGTGCCAAATGCCCTCCCATTGGCTTTTAGTGCCTGATTATGAAATGAATGATTGATCTTACCAAAAGATCTTTGGATGCTCTAAAGATAGCTGCCAAATGTATGCAGGAAAGTCCCAAAGCAACTGTAACCATGAAACTAATATTACTTCGTAGGGATTTGGTTTGGTGAAAAACTTTACTGCCAAGGCATCGTTTGTGTGTATGGAAAATCCTTTTGATCTTTCTTCCTTTGCTGTTTTATTTAACCTTAAAGGTATCTGAGACAAGTTGCACAGATGATATTTAAGAAAAACCCTCTGTTTTGGACTCCTGACACATATTGGGAAGGGTTTTTTAATAACAAAAATTTAATAACAGATATAGCCTTCCAAGCTTTTTAGAAATTTGTGCTTTTATTTTGTTTTAATTCGAATCACCCCAGGAGTCAAGATCTTATAAAGCTAATTACTAATACAGAGTCCCAGAATCCCTGCCCTGACAGTCAGCTTGGAGAAATCCCAACTCCCTGGACCTAAAAGTGTTAATAAAAAGTGATTAGCTACTTACGCCAAGGCATATTATCATAATGCATTGTATTTTCCTTACAGGTTTTTATGAGGATTCTTATTTCTCTGTGCACAGGAAAACAGTTACTAGAGATGAGGCTTATACATTTTAGCTTCTGTGGTTGTACTAAGAGAATTAAGCTTTGAAAAAAGGAGAATGCTTTGTTCTCCATACTTCTTGGCATTTTAGGACTTCAGACTTAAAAATGAAATACAAAAGAAAATGTTTAGATACCTACCATTTTCAGCCTTATCCACTTATAACTTCATATCACAAATACTCACAGACTATATGATGAATTATGTAAATATGTAATTCCTACTCTACCATGAACTTGAAGTAAGAAAAAAAAAACATAAAATTTATCTTCTTCTTGCCTCAGGGGAGCATACATCCTCCCTGAACCTAATCAGACACAGTGTATCACCAGGGCACTACACAAATACTAACGAAAGCACGTTTATGTGGCAGAACAAAAACAGATCATAAACAGCCCAAGTCAGACGTAGCAAACGAGAAATCGTCTAACATATTTCTATTGACAGGGAAACCAGGATGTCAAACTCATGAATGCTACTGGCCATCTCAGTTTGGTTCCTTCATCACAGTGGATCCACCTAGAGATGGAGAAAATTATAAGAGCTTGTTCTTAAAAGAACAGAGAAAGTGGGGGTGGGGAGAAGCAGAATCCCATAAAAATAGAGCTTAAAAAAATATCCCAACCTTTGCTAAGCCTCCAGCTGCAAAAGGTGAATGGGATACCAAACACAAGGCTGGAAACAATAGGACTTTAATTGCTATGTGTGAGTATTTAAGGTTATTAGGATATTAAATAAAGTTATCAGTATATGGGTCCATATACCTTATTTAGTTGACCTTATTGAAATATCTGTCTACTTCCTTCCTTCCTGAATGCATTGTCATCTTGCACCAACACTCCAGTCTTTAAGCCCATATTTTTTACCACTGAGCAGTTTTATATGTATTCCCTGGCTGGTAGAGCAATAGAGATAGTTAAATCTCCCTGTATGACCTGAACAACACAATTGTTGAGCAGAGAGTAAGATGATTTAGGCTTTTGCTTCTTAAAATTAGATTGAGGGATACAGACCAAATACTATTTCTTATGCATCCATCTTTAAAACAGATAAGTAGAGTAAAATGTGCTGCTAAGCTAATGAGGGAAGTGTGACAGAGTCATAGATATATTTTCTCACTTGCCTAATGAGCAAAGTGACAGACAGTGAAACAGTTTACACTTGAGTAATTTGCTAGTCATCAGCAATTGCAGTGTGTCTCCTAGTAGCATTTTGGTAGGGGGTAGAGAGATACAATAAATATAACTAGCTGTGTTGATAAGAATAAGTTATTTTAGGAGAGAGGTCTTGGGGTACACTCCCTACGGATATTTATTTTAAGAGTCCATTTTAGGCATCTCTAGTCTTGTATTCAATCAAAATGAAATTAAAATAAGGAAAAAATAAATCACCTGCTACTCATCCAGGCCAGCTGCCCAAGAGGGCAGTGTGGGATAGGGAGAAGAAAGGAGGGGAGGGTGGGAATTAGCTAATAGCCCCTTCCTGCCAATGATTGCTGGCTGCTTAGACTGTCCAAGCCATGTCTATGTTTCCCAGACATTTAGATTTTCATTCATAAGGTAGAATTAGAGTTAGGGGAGGAAGAAGAGAGGCAAGGGATCTATTATTGTTGTTAACAGTCAGGATTTATCAGGAAAAAGAAAAAATGGCTTCTTTCCCTAAAATATGTAAACAATATTAAATACATTCAATGTTTATGCTGTGTGAGACTTCATAAGGCCTTGGATTTGGTCTCCTTATTTTAAAGTCAATCCAACGCAATTAATTCCATTAAGCACTTATTAAGGACCTACTCTGTACAGGACACTGTTAGGCACCAAGAGTGGTGGAATTATAACTTTTAAATATGGCATTAATATTCCTAATCTCGTGGAATTTACAGTCTAATAGGGGGTTGTGATATGTTCACAAAAACTGAATGATTAAAAATAGTGCATTTTAAGCACATAAAAGAGGTGAAACAAAGAACTCACTGAAAACTGGAGTTGGAGGGAGATAATTATTGACTAGGAATGTGAGAAAATTTCTAGTGCCGTTCATTATGAGCCTCTATCTGGCATACTCCCCATTATCAATTAACTAGTAGAAATCTATTAGTTCGTAGAAAAGAAGTTTACTGAGAAGGTGTAGCAAGAACAGGAGTTAGAAAAACAATCTTTCCCTAATTCCCAACAGGATGAATTCTCCCCTTGTATATATGAGTATACAAGAATGAATTCAAACTTAAAGTATAAGTAATCAGACATATGTAATATGGTACCAAGGGGGTACTTCCTCACTCTTGACCCCAGAAGTCATTTTCTTCCTTCTTAGCATTCATGAGATTCCCCTTAGGTGTAGATCTCATAAAGTTCTAGAGTTGAGTTCTATGGGTTCTAGAGTTTAGCCAGCACTTCTTTCCATTGGGAAGGGTCATGATCCCCAAAGCAGCCATCATCCTGGTGACTATCTTTTCATCTCTATCGGTGAGCATTTCTTCTGTCATCAGCCATTACTTTGCTGGTGGACTCTGCTACTGGTTGGCTGTTTCTGGCACCTCTGATAGCTCTAGTTCCCTGGGTACTCCTCTTTTGAAATACTGATTCACCTAAGATCAAGAAAGAATAAAAAGTGGGGGGCAGCTAGATGGCGCAGGGTTAAAGCGCTGGCCCTGGATTCAGGAGTACCTGAGTTCAAATCCAGCCTCAGACACTTGACACTTACTAGCTGTGTGACCCTGGGCAAGTTACTTAACCCCCATTGCCCTGCAAAAAAAAAAAAAAGAAAAAGAAAGAATAAAAAGAAAAGAAACAGAGATGACAAAGATACATGATGTCTTGGTAGGAGAGAGGGCATCTCCCGCCTAGCAGCTCCCAGCACATCTGTCCTCATCTACCATTCAGGGAGGAAAAGTGATCAGCATAGTTCCCTCTGTATTTGAATTTAGTTCTGGCTCGATGGATCCTGCATCATCAATCCTGTCAGTCCATTAGAATACTTGTTGCCATTGTCAAGTACTAACCCCATAGTCATGCATGGATAGAAACAGGTTCCCCAAAGTTCTACATGTTGGATTGAAATCAGGCAGGGAATATTTCCTTACGTTCTAGACAACCCACTAGGAAGATCAAATCAGAGTATACTTTAGGGCTTGGGATCTCATTGGCCAGTCTTCTCTTCATATAGCTTAAATATTTCAGTTGTCTCAACTAACCCTTCCTCAGGTGACATGGTCTTTTACTTCCTAGTGACCTTCATTTGGACTTACTGAAGTTTTTTCATCATTCATGACACAGTTTTTTTGGTGAAACAACTTCTCTGCAGTGTATAGTCTCAGAGAGTTGTCTGGAACACTGAAGCACTAAGGGACTTGCCCAGCATCTTGTGATCAGTGAATTATCAAAGGTAGTTCTAGAACCCAGGTCTTCCTGTCTTTCTCTACAGAAACAAAGTAATTTTTTAAAGTGGATTGATTCAACTGTTGTTAGGGTGGTGTGTTTTAATTCCATTGGGGTTACACCAAATAATTAGTTTGACTGATTTCCATGCCTCCCCCCCACCACCAGTTTTGATATCATTTAGACCTAGCCTTAGAGTGGCTTTGAAATAAAATTCTAAATTATTTAGCACACTCTGCATTTTTTTTATTCTGGCACTTTAATTAACACAATATCTTCCAAAACAGAGCGCTGATCCCAGAACTCCTCACGAAAGCCTGTTTAATATATGCCAGGGCCACCTCTTTTTAGTGGTTCTTCACTTTATTCAAATTACTAATCATTTAGAGCATCACTAAAAGCCTTTCTCCCTTGCTCCCCATGCATGCTTAACCTAATTAACTATAAATGAGGAAAATGCTATCCACATTAAAAGAAAATGTTAACCTATAAATTATCCCACTCTTTCTGTTGAGCCCATGAATACCTTTTAGAAATTTTAAGTGTGATGGTGGTTTCTGGGTTTGTATGCATCTGATCCTCTGCACCAGTCCCACATCCTCCACCTTCCACCCCATCCCCCTCCTCTCTCAGCCCTCAAAAAAAAATGAAAAGAGAAAAAAATGCTTTAAACTTCTGCCTCATCTGGTCTTCTTTATATTTGCATTTGTGAATTCAAATCCTAAAATTTCCCCCTTTACTTAAACAGCCTTAGGGCCCAAGAACAATGGGATGTTCACAAAATATATTAAGGACCCCTTGAGAGTCAGAGAATAAGACCATATAAAGTAGAATCCTTTTTCTACAACCCTGTGAAAAGGAGACCTGATAAATACTCCTGTAATCATAGAGGAAATTTTAAAAAACACACTAATCTTATGGAGAGATTCTCCCCAATAAAATGTCTCCCCTACTGGCCTGTCATAGTGTGACCCTTCTCTCTTAGTTGGTCTGAAATGAAAGTCTGCAATGAGAGTCGATTGCTTTGGGATGTAACAGGTCAGCACCTCTGCCATTTATTGTCTTAGAGAGATGTCTAAGGCACCAAGAAGTTAAGGGTCATAGGAGAGCGTCCCATAGGCTCAGTCACATGGTCAGTAGGTAGCTGAAGTCACACTTGAACCCAGATCTTCCTAACTTTGAGGCTAGCACTCTAGTCACTACATCACACTTCCTTTAAAGTGGTTCTATTACATGGGATGGATAGATTACCTTTGTAAAGTGAATCCTGCCCATGCTACCCATGTAAGATCCTAAAAGGATATCTAAATCAATAGATAAGAAACTTGAGCAGAAGCATTGATAGGTATCTCTGGAAAATTACCTAAACCTCTCTAAGGGAGACTATGATTCTTTCCTTGAGAGGGGCAGGAGAAGGGGCCATGAGACTGCCCTTTCTGTTCTTCTCAGAGTAAGGAGCACCTGATTAAAATTGTATCCATTTCCTGCCTTCCCCATCCCCTCCAATATTGCTGATCTGGAATCATAATTGGTTCAGAAAAGGCTGTTTTCATGCCCACTGTCTATTAAAGAGAAGAAGTAGCTCTTAACTTACTATATATATATAGATATATATATAGATAGATATAGGTATAGATATAGATATAGATAGATAGATAGATAGATAGATAGATAGATAGATAGATAGATAGATAGATAGATAGATAGATAGATAGATAGATAGATAGGAGCAGGCTCTGAAAGCTCTCCTAGTCTAGACACATAGCCCCAGCATCTCCCCAAAGCTATTTTGAACTTTGGTGATGGGGAAGCATGTGAACTATGACTTTCCCACAGCACGTGAGTGTAACAATTGTGGACTGCTTCTCCCACTCTGGGCTCTGTATTGTTGGGGAAAGCAGTAACTATTGTGATTACTCTGGAAAAGGCCAATGTCCATAATATATTAATATATGATCAACTTTTAATTAAATATCTATGCTAATAGATTGATTCAATGACACAGTCTAAAATAGTTGATAATTCAAATACCAATGCTTTTGTGTCTTTGGGAATTATATATATATATTTTTCCTTTCTGGCAACAGACCCATTGATAACTATGTTCTGCTTAGTTCATTTACAGAGATGCCTTCTGCCTTTGCTTTTAACAAAGAAAACATGAGAGGAAGTGTTATAGAATGTATAGAGACTGGGTTCAGAGTTACTAATAACAAGGTTCAAGTACTAACTCTGTTATATACCGGCAATGTGACACTGCACAATTCATTTTAGTTTCCCACTGCCCTAGGCAACTCTGAAACTAAATTTCAGAGTAGGTGCCAATCTTATTGATAGGAGGAATTTACTCACTGGTATTCTCTACACCAATGAAATCATTGGCACCAACCTTGTTCCAGATTATTGTTGCTATAAATAGTGTTATAGGGATATTTTTGTATATATGGGATTATTCCAGCCATGATGGACTTCCTTCAGGCATTTGGGTCAAAGGTTATGAATAGTTTAGTGACTTTTCTCCAAAATTTCCAAATTGTTTTCCAGAATGGTTGGATTAATTCATAGCTCTATAAATGGTGTATTAAGGTGCCTATCTTCTCACAGCCCTTTTAAAGAAAAACAGTTAAGCATAGTGGACTAATAAAGTGACCAAGTCTGTTAACATTCTACTCCTTTGACCTCCTTTTCTCTTTGGTATTTTATAATTTTTGACAAAATTGATG
This sequence comes from Dromiciops gliroides, assembly GCF_019393635.1. Taxonomy (NCBI): domain Eukaryota; kingdom Metazoa; phylum Chordata; class Mammalia; order Microbiotheria; family Microbiotheriidae; genus Dromiciops; species Dromiciops gliroides. Next base: position 386,065,275 of record NC_057863.1, read on the forward strand.
GGTATGAGGTAAAATCCCAGATTTGTTTTACTTTATATTTCATTTGTTACTAATAATTTGGAGCACTTAAAAATATGGTTGTTCATATTATGCATTTTTTCTTTTGGAAATTAATTATATACCTTTACTGCTTATCTACTGGGGAAAATGGCTCTTGGTTATTTGTGTTAACTCCCTAGATATCAGGAGTATGTGGTTGTTATCAAAAATATTTGATGCAAAGATTTTCCCCTTACACAATTTTCTTCTGTTTTAAAGTCATTGGGTCTTTTTGAATAAATTTTTTCAATATTTTTATAATAAAAAATGTTCTATCCTCCCCAGTTATAGCTCTGGAAAGAACATTCTTCTGTTTTCCTCTATTTTTCAGTAGTGATATTTTAGTTTTAAATCACTTTTCTATTGGAAGCGATTGTAAAATGGTATATGGTATGAGATGCTAATTCAACCCTATTTTCTGCCAAACTTCTTTTCAATTTTCCAGAAGGTCTTATAAGATAAGGGGTTCTTCCCCTAGTGGTTTGTGTTCTTGGGTTTATTGAACACTGAACTACTGAATTCTATTGTTTCTTCATTTTGAGTGTCTAGTCTATTCCAGAATATTTTTTCAACTAGTGGCATTGTAGGTAGGTGTTAAAGTCTGTGACTGTCTAAGGCAGTCAATTTTCTTTGCATAATCTGCAAGCAGGCAATCAAGACCATACTGAATACATTGAATAAATTCTCATCTGTCTGGGGCTGCCTCAGGATACTCTGACAGGCAGATTTTAGCTCAAAATAAAGAACTTCCTAACAATGTTACCCAGAAATGGAATGACCTTTCCCATGAAATAGTAAATTCTCTGTAATTGGAGACATTCAAACAGAAGCTAGACAATCACTTGTCAGGGATTTTAAAGAAGAGATCTGTGCATCAGGTAGGTGGTTGGACCACATGAACTCTCCATTTCTGGAATGTTTTGATTTTGGTTCTGACTGCAGGCAAGACAACAGGGAAATGATATTGCTAGTTCCCACCTGAGTTGGTAATATTGTATACATTAATTTAGAAATGTTTTGTGGGATAACTTAAAATGCTCTTTTGTTGAACTTATTGCTGCTATGAAACTAACAACAGTAGCTATTCAGTGACCTTGTGTTTCCTTTTTTACCATCTTATCAAAAGGAAGACTCCGTCCATTGGTCAAAATCATCCTCCCTGTATGTTTGGATCTGGCCCTTAACCATAAGGCTGCTACCAAAAACATACACAATAACTCATATACTGAAGTTAGATAATAAGAATTTGTCTTCCTACCATCTACTAAGGACAGTACTAAGTAGCCCATGTAGAGAAGCATGGAGGTGAATCCTGTTCTCCCTTCCTTTTTTCTAAGATCTTTCTTTTTCTAAAATAATTAATTTAGCCCTTTCTACCTATGAATAAGCAAATGCTTTGACAATTTATGGAAAACTTTTCAATTGACCTGCTACTAAACCCTAAATCTAAAGTCCTATTTTTCTTTTTCATTCTATCACTGAACATTCTTGAATGAGTACTCTATTGTCTTGCCAACACTAACTCTTCAATTTCCCTAGTCTGACTTCTGTCTCCACCACTTTACTGAACTGACATTCTCAAAGGACACCCACAACCTACTTATCAACAAACTTTTCTCTATCATCATTCTCCTTTGTAGTTTTCTTCTTAAAGATATACCTTTCTTAGCTTCCATGACATTATGTGTTTGTTATTCCTCATCTTTTACCTCTCAAATTATTCCTTCTTTGTCTCCATTGCCTTCTCCTCATTTTTCTGTTCCTTAAATATGAGGACTTTATAAAGATTCAGTCCTTGGCTCTCTTTGCTTTCTTCTCTCCCTTGAAGATTTCATCTTCTCTCAAACCTTCAATTATTATCTCCATGAAAGGAACTCTGAAATCTATACTTTCATCCTTTATTTTATCTTGAACTCCCATCCCATACCCCAAACAGACTATTGGCTCTTTCTATTTGGGCATTTCACCAAAACCTCAAACCCTCTATATTGAAAACTGAGCACATTATTTCTGGCCCATAGTTCTCCTCTGGCTTCCTTATTTATAGCAATATTCTTCAAATCATCCAAAATTAAAACTTGAAGATTTACAGGATCATAGGCTTTAGAGTTGGAAGGGGCCTCAGAAGTCATCTAGCCCAAGGTTCCTTAACCTTTTTGCATCAAGGACCCCTTTGGTAATCTAGTGAAACCCACGGATACCTTCTCGGAATGAGATTTTTAAAAATAATTTAACTAAATGCTAAATTTCAGTCAGAGGTTTTTAAAAACAGAGATGTGATTTCTTTTTCCAATACAAGTTAATGGAATTTTCTGAAATGCATCCATTGACCCTTCATGGGTCCATGTACTCCAGGTTAAGAACCCTTGATCTTGTTCAGAGTTCAATTTTAAATATGAGGAAACTGAGTCTGAGAGAGAGAAAGTAACTTCCCAAACAGTACACAGTCAATAACTGAGTTGGACTTGAATCCAAATTTGCCAGACTCCAAATTCAGTGCTATCTATCTTCCTTGATTCCTTTGCCTTTTTCAACTTTCAAAATCTAATCAGTGTTATTATATGTAATTGAGGACAAAAATATTATTAAAAAATCTAATCAGAAGGGCAGCTAGGTGGCTCAGTGGATAAAGTACTGGCGCTGGATTCAGGAGGACCTGAGTTCAAATCCGGCCTCAGATACTTGACACTTACTAGTTGTGTGACCCTGGGCAAGTCACTTAACCCTCATTGCCCCACCCTCCCAAAAATCTAATCAGTCACTAAACTATGTAGAATCTTTCTTCATAAACTTTTCTTATACTTGCTTTTCTATTCCCCTTACTAGTTTAGCATTTATCACTACTGAAACTACTGAAAAATTTCCAACTTGGTCTCTCTGTGGCCGCTACACATCTTTTTAGAACACTGCTTTTAGCATTTGGATGGTTCCAGGGCATAAGTCTAAAGGTAGGCTGAGGCTAAAGAAATTACCTGAATCATGTCAAAGCTTCCTGAACTGGATGGAAGGCTGTGGCTAGGAAGTTCCAAGGTAGTTAAGGGCCAGAAGCAACTTATGACAAAAGTCAATGTCAATAACCAGAATGCATTTTACTGAGCTGAGAAACCAGAGGTAAAAATTGATATCTGGAGTAGAAGTGGGGTCAAGACACAGATCAAGGACAAAATTCTCATGGGCATTGCTACAGAGATATGATGCCAAGATAAACATGACAAAGAGTTGTGTCAATTTGCTCTGCTTAGCTTTTTGTGGACAATTACCTCTTTTTATTTCCTGCTGTATAAAATGAAGCTGATCCCCTATCCTCTGACTCCATCTAAATTCACTGCATATGGATATTTCCTGCTACCACCTGCATTGTTCTCCATAGCAATAATTATTTTTTAAGTAGTGGCAAATACCTGTTACCCCTACTACCATGATCCCTTATATTGTACTTTTCCAGTTTTCAGGTACTTTCACATACATTTATTCACTGTATACTCAAAACAGCTCAATGATGTCAGCATAGGCACTACTATAATCACTCCTTCCTAAGTGAGGAAACTCAGGGACTTTCTAAAGGTATCATGGTTATAAAATAGCAGAGTGTGGTAGTAGAACCTATCCTAGCCCTCAGTATTTAATTCCTGGACCATTTCATAAATATTAGACACAACAATATATAAAATGCTGAACAAAAAGCTCAAATTAAAGTTAACTTGTTTATTACACCTATAGAATGCTTAAGAGGCTAGATTAGAGACTGGCCCAAGAAACTGACAAACTTAATGGTGCCTTTGTTCTTTGTTGTACCATGAAGCTCTTCTGAGCTAATGGCCACCTTTGTGGAGGAGTGACTCAAATGACCCCTGAGAAGTTTCTCAGCAGATAGAAAAGGTCTCTATTTCTATGAGAATGGAACCAATAAAATTTTAGTGAGCCATGAGAAAAGTCTCTCCTTGCTTCCTTTCTTCTATTCTTTGCCCTCTCAACCAATAACTAAGTTCAAAGATCCCAACACATAGATCTGGGAGTAGAGATAACAGGTAACATTTTGCTTCTGTGCCAATGGCTTTTTTCACTCTAGAAAGGAAGGAAAGTCAGTGAAATATCACTGATTCAAGTGAGAGATGGAGAACATGAAAGAGGATATAAAAGGGGGGCCTCAGAAGCTGTATTTGCTGCATCTCCTCAAGCTGATTTAGTACTGCAGATAATTGGCCAGTGAATTGATTGGAGAAATCCAAATTAAAACAACTCTGAGGTGCCACACACAGCTAATATGACAGAAAAGGAAAATGACAAATGCCGGAGGAGATGTGGGAAAATGAGGACACTAAAGCACTATTGGTAGAGTTGTGAATAGTGTAAGGGGCTAAAATTCTAGCTATACTATCTAAAATCTAATGAGTGGTCACCAATAAATTATAAGCTTTAGCAAGAGTATTTAAGTGTTTAAGTATTTATTATAGAGTATTAGGATCAGAGAGAAAGGTAAAAATCTAACTCTTTCTAAGAGACCCCATCATCTCACCCACCATGACGAGGTCAGGAACCAAAAGAGACAGAACCCCTCCACCAGTGGCTGCTTCCTACTTCGTGTCCTTCTCCCAGAAATGGGAGGCTCCTCAAGTTGATTGGCTGGTAGCCTTGATAGACAGTACCCATGAGCAAACGTCACTTCCTGATGCCAGGGACCTTGACCACATGGCTTGCCCTCAGAGGCCTTCTCCTCATGGCGGCACTTTTCTACAGTAAGTCTCCAGCAGGTGGCATCATTCCAATTGTTACAATGGATTCAATCATCCTGGAGAGCAATCTGGAACTATGCCCAAAGGTCTATAAAACTGTGCATACCCTTTGACACAACAATACCACTTTTATAACTATATCTCAGAGAGCTTTTTTTTTACAGGGCAGTGAGGGTTAAATGACTTGCCCAGGGTCACACTGCTAGTAAGTGTCAAGTGTCTGAGGCCAGATTTGAACTTAGGTCCTCCTGAATCCAGGGCTGGTGCTTTAATCACTGCACCACCTAACTGCCCCCTCAAAGAGATTTTAAAAGAGAGGAAAAGTAGTGGCAAATACCTGTTACCCCTACTACCATGATCCCTTATATTGTACTTTTCCAGTTTTCAGGTACTTTCACATACATTTATTCACTGTATACTCAAAACAGCTCAATAGCAGATCTTTTTGTGGAGGCAAAAAATTGGAAATTGAGGGGATGCCAATCAATTGGGGAATGGCTGAATGAGTTGTGGTACATGAATGTAATGGGATACTATTGTGCTTTAAGAAATGTAGGATGCTTTCAGAAAAACCCAGGAAGACTTACATGAACTAATGAAAAATGAAATGAGTTGAATCAGGAGAACATTGTACATAGTCATAACAGTATTGTATGATAATCAACTATTAATGTCAACTATTCTCAACAAAATGCCATTCATTCCAGAGAAAGAATTGATGGAGTCTGAATGCATATTGAAGCACACTTTTAAAAAACTTTATTATTTCTGGGTTTGTTTGGTCTCTGTTTTCTTTTGTAACATTGCTAATATGGAAATTTTTTGCATGACTGCATTTGTATAATACATATCAAATTGCTTGCCTTCTCAAGGAAGGGGAGGGAAAATGGGAAGGAAAAATATGATATTCAAAATTTCTAAAAAATATTAAATTTTTTGTTTACATGTAATTGAAAAAATGAAATAAAAATTTCAGAAAAAAGAAAAATAATAAAGGGACAAAAGGCTTAAAGACTTGCAACATCTCCTGCTCCATTTCCAGCCCTAGTGAGACTTTGATTATAAAGAATATGCCTTAATAAATCTGGTTAAAATACATATATTTTATGCTTTGACTATTTCCTTTCCTAGGGATGCTGATTTAATCCAGAATCACTCATTTAGGCAATCATTTTCTATCAATTGGTAAGAAAATATGTAGTAGTAAAGACTTTTCAATTTTTGGTTTATTCCTTTGGACCTAAAATAGCATTAAATCAGATGGCTAATACTACACTCCAGGCCTTTGGATTTCTAAACCACCATTCTTCTCACTGTACCAATCCAGTTTGAAAAGTTTCAGTAGTTTTCCTTGTGGGAAAAAATACAGGCTTATTGGCTTACTATTCAAGTCCTTTCATGCCTTAGAGACCTTTTCAAATTTTTTTCCCCACACTTTTCATTTTTCTGTATTTTACATTCTAACTAATTGGACCACTAGGCATTCCTTAATGTTCTGCTCTCTCCAACATCCAAGAAGGCCATGTTGCCTAGAATACACTCCCAAAACATTTTGATTTCCTTTGCTTCCTTCAAGGCCCAATTTAGAAGCCAACTCCTCCATGAAGCCTTGCCAATTTCCTCCTGCTAAATGAGTCTATGCCTCCTAAAAGTTTTCCTAGCATTTTATCTGAATCTCTCCTCATCCCCTGTAATCTAGTACACAAGGAGGAGCACCAGCTCTGGAGTCAGAGAACCTGGGTTCACCTCCTGCCTCTGATACCCACCAGTTTTAAGACCTTACCTTGGGCAAGTGACTTCACTTGTACAGTCCTCAGTTTCCTCCTGTGCAAAATGAGGGGGTTGGACTAGATGGCCTCCAATGTCCCTTCTAGCTCTAGATCTAAATGCCAGTGGTCACTGTAGTCTATTTTCTGTCTGAAGTCTTATCCTTGTTATTACATTGTAACCTTAATGAGTAAAAGAACTCTGTCATTTTTCATCTTTGTATTCTGCATATCTGGAGTAATGCCTTTACAAAGTAAGTGCTTAATGTACCTTTATTGAACTTAATAACACCAATAGAAAACTTCCATTTTTAATCAATTGTAAGCATAAGGTAGATATGAGGGTAAAATAAAAGTGTGATTTACTTTAATGTTTACTTTAAAACATGCCCTGTTAAGGCAAGCAATACTGTGGAGTTTTCAATCACCCTTATATGTGATATTATATGTCATTTCTTAAGGATCATTTGTCAAAATGCTAAGAAATCCCCCAGCTTTTGTTTTCCTTTCTTTCTGCCCCCATTCCATCTGGGTCCCTGTTATACCAGGCTGGACAAGCCAAGAAAAACAACAGAATAGGTCCTGGGTGGGTGTGCCCATCTTTGGCTATACTACCTAAGACCATACCTTGAACAAGCCTTGAGAAACTTCCCATGTGTCCAGACTTGTTTCTCAGAAAGTAGCTCTGTTTTCAAAGAAAGTAGAGGAAGGGAAAAATGATCTTTCCCATAGTAGGCACTAAGATCATTTGTTCTATCTGTTGTTAGAATCAGAGTTTAGGCCCAGGCAAACTATGAAGTGGGTCAAGTTTATACTCCTAACACAGCTCTCAAGCTACCTGGATCTGTTTTGCCATGGCAGAAACTTTTATGGATAAAATCAATGAGCACTGGACAGACACTTGCTATGTCCCAGCTAAATGCTGGGGATACAAAGAAAGGCAGAACCACAGTCCCTGCCCTCAAAGAGGAAACAAAATGGAAACAGCAATGTCCATATAAGATCTACACAGAGTAGATGGAAGATCATCTGAAAAGATAAAGCACTGGCAGGAAAGGACTCCTATGGATGGTGGGTTTTGAGATGAGTCTTGAAGGATCAGAGTTTAAAGAAACCTTAGAAACCTTAGTGTTGATCTAGCCCCTCCTCCTCACACACATATTTTAATAGCAACTAATATTGACATGACACTTCATAGTTTACAAAGTCCTTTACATGCATTACCTCATTTAATATTCACAAGAACATTGTAAAGAAGTTAGTATAACTAGTATTTTATCCCATTTTATATATGAAGAAATTAGGGCCCAAAGAGGTCAAGTGACTTGTTCAAAGTCACACAGCTCCTGAGTGGCAAAAAGTAGACTAGAAAGTCTCCTGGCTCCCAATCCTGTATCCTTTTTACTACCCTCAGGCCACTCTTTGCACTGAACCATGTGATTAGCAAAGACAATCAGGTCTTAGGAACTACATGTGCATCCTTTCTCAGGGGTATTTGCATTTTATAAAGAAAATTCTGGGAAGAGGACAATGTATAACATAATTGAATGAATCACTAATAATAAAATTTCAAAAACCAGCAGAGAAGATATTTTTTGAGAGATGGAGGTGGGGAGGGACCTTCCCAGCAACTCCCTCAAGTCATACCACAGAGGCAATCAATCACCTAAGTATAGAACAGGTCCTGTTTTGAGCTCCTTAACCACTAGCAGCTGGCTTTCTTACATCCTGTGTCAGTGTGGACCCAAAGGGTGGAGGCTGGTTTCATCACTTATTGGATGGTAGCCTAAACCCATCAGTATAATAACTAGTGGGTTTTTAATGAGGCTAGATGGTTAGCTTGGCATGCAACCCTCCAATTAAAGGGCATGCTGCTGCCAGTAATATAGGACAGGGAACACGGAAACACAGCACTGGTCTATTGTGGGGTCATCACATGTTTTCTGATGATATTGCATCAGCTCAAGGCAGCTTTTAAGCAGAGTAGGGTCTTATTCAAAGGGCTACATGATGTCTTTTCATTCATGATTGTGTTCCCTCCCATCAATCTACAACTTAGAGGGAGCATTGTTTGAGATTTGGGAGAGGGGGTCTCTGTCTGTCTGTTTACCGTTTTTGGTGCCCAAGAAAAGGAAGTCAATGTATCTGGGTTTCTTAGCCTAAAAGGATAAGCCATCACTAGCACTTCCCAACAAAGTTTTATACAATTTAAGTCACTAACCCAAAGTGACTCATCTTTCCCTCTAAACTTGAGTTCCTGTTCTGAGCTTACCAATTTTTGTCAAGGACACCACCATCCTTCTAGGCATCCAGGTTCCCAACCTTACAGTCACCCTTGCCTCCTCACTCCCTCAGTCAGCATAGCTGATCAGCTGCCAAGTCTGATGTATACTACCTCGCCAATATCTTTCATATCTGTTTCATACCTTTACTCACACTGCAACTAACCTAATTTTGGCCCTCCACACTGCTCATCTGCACTATTGCAACAGTCCCCAAATTATCTCCCTGCCTCGATGTTCTTCCTTCTTTAATCTGCTCCTCCATACAGCCGCCAAACTGATATTCCTGAAGCACAGGTGTGTGACCTTGTTATTTTTCTACGTAAATAGCATCTTTGGCCTTTAAAGCCTTTTGTAATCTCATTGCAGTCTTGCTTTTTAGTCTTATTAGACATTATCCCCCTATTAGGTGCAAACGGATCTACTTACTGCTCTTGTCATGATATTCCACCTCCATGCATTTGTATAGGCTGGCCCTCATTCCTGAAATGCATTCCAGGCTCATTTCTTAGAATCTCCAGTTTCCTTAAAAGCACAGTTCACAGACTACCTCCTACACGAGGCCTCTCCTGATCCTCCTAGCTCCTGGCAGCTCCTCCTATCAAATTACTCAATGTTGACCTTGCATCTCTTTTTAAACAATATTTATAGATCTTGTTTCCTCTAATAGAATGTAAGATCCTTGAGGGTAAGAGCTTTTTCATTAAGATCTTTGAATTTCCAGTCCCTAGCGTAGTACCTGTCACATAGTAGCAGCTTAATGAATGCATACAGAATGATTAATCAAGTGATTCAAATTGTCCCAATATGGGACATCTTCTGGTACTCATTGACATAATTAAACCAGTGAGAAGGCCATTTATAGACCTTATTCACTATCTTTGGCTTACTTTGGTTTTCTTATATAGATCAAACACAGCAAGAGGTTTTGTTCTTTAGTTGTTCTTCAGTCATGTATGACTCTTTGTGATGCCCTTGGGGGTTTTCTAGGCAAAGATAATATAGTGGTTTGCCAATTCCTTCTCCAGCTCATTTTATAGATGAAGAAACTAAGGCAGAGAGGGTTTAATGACTTGTCCAGGATCACACAGCTAGTAAGTGTCTGAGGCTGAATTTGAATTCAGTAAGAAAATTCTTCCTGACTCTAGGCCTGGCACTCTATCTAATATACCACCTATCTGACCAATAATGTCTTTCATATAATTTTTAATGAAACATATGATTAGTAATATAAAATCTACTATATGTCCTTCATTATGGGAGGGAACAAACATTTATTAAATGCCTGTTATGTGCCAGGAATAGTGCTAAGCACTTTACAAATATTACCTCATTTGATCCTTACAGCAACTTTTTAAGGTAGATGGTATTATTATCCCCTTTTTACAGTTGAGTAAACTAAGACAGATATCATTTAAATGAGTTACCCAGCTAGTAAAAATATGAGGCTTTTTTAACTCAAGTCCTCTTGAATCCAGGCCCAGTAGTCTATCCATAGCACCATCTAGTTTCCTCCCTTAGTCTCTGTGACTTTAAGGAAAAACACTTACTTTAATACTTTAAGAACAGTAAAAGTTCCTTAACTCACCTTTAAATCGAGAATGTATAATATATAGTCAGCCTATTAGTCATCAAGCATTTATTAAGCACTTACGAAGTGCCAGGCACTGTGTTAATCTCTGGGAATACAAATACAAGCAAAAAGACAGCCCCTGCCCTAAAGAGCTTTCATTCTAATGTGAGAAGATAACACAAAAAGAAGCTGAAAAAGTGGAGGAAGAGAGATGGAAAATTCAGAAGAAATGGCTGGCTGGGGCTTTTCTTTAATGGAGGTATTCAGAGGGAGCCATCCAATCAAAAGGAGAGGCCACAGGAGTGGAGGGTACTTCCAAGATGTGAATTCCAGGATTTATGTGATCTTCCAGGATTAATAGATTTCTGTGGCAAAATTAGGAATCCAGCATTGTGAGAATAGAATGTTTAGACTTAGAAATAAGGGAATACAGATTTACATGAAAACCTAGTTGTTAAGCCCATTGGCATCAAATTATCTCCCACTCTTGCCAACTCTATCCCACTCCTCTTTGATCTCCACCAATAAGGAGAGAATTTCATACCAATGAGCTTTGGGACTGGGGTTACATTCAAATGAGAGAGGTTTTGGAGAATATCCAGTCCAAACATCTCATTACATGGAGAGTTCTTATGAGTAAATGTCTTTATGTTTGTGGGCCTACTCGAAATTTTGAGGTAACTCATTCAACAATATGAATTATAGATCTAATGTGTTTTCTAATTTTAAAACAATGACAATTAACATTCACATAATACTTTAAATACATTTTTTTCACAACAACCCTTTGAAGTAGGTATTATTATACCCATTTTATAGCTAAGGAAATTGAGGCTCAGAGAGATTAAGTGACTTGTCCATTTTCAAAGAGTAACTTTTAGAATTTGAACTCAGGTCTTTCTGATTACAAGTCTAGCACTCTAGACTGTGTGACACAACCTATTTTATTTTAGCTTATTTGTACCGATTATGTCTTATTTAATGTCAATACTTTCATGTACAACAACTTCATTTCTTTAAAAAGCATTCTATGATTTGCATGACTATACATGTATAACTTATATTGAATTGCTTGCATTCTTAAGGGGGGCGAGGAGGGAGCAAGGAAGAGAATTTGGAACACAAAGTTTTAAAAATCAATGTTAAAATTGTTTTTACATGTAATTTGGGAAAAATAAAATTCTAGATTATAATTTTTTTTAAAAAAGCATTCTAGGGGGCAGCTAGATGGCGCAGTGGTTAAAGCACCGGCCCTGGATTCAGGAGTACCCGAGTTCAAATCCGGCCTCAGACACTTGACACTTATTAGCTGTGTGACCCTAGGCAAGTCACTTAACCCCCATTGCCTTAAAAAAAAAAAAAGCATTCTAGTGGACACTTTGGCATAGTTTGGAACTGGTAGGGGATAGGAAGATGGTTGCCTTGGTGAACAAGATAAGGTGAGAATACACCTATAGAGCCTACAGTGGTTCCACTGGTGAATCTAAAGGTCCTGTATGGAGGAGATTGGAATGATGGCCCAAGTAATTAGGAAATGACAAACAGTACAACTCTCCCTCTCCTCATTTCTTCACTTCTAATCAACAAGATTTTGATACTCTATGAAATTCCCAGGACACCAGACATGTATATAGAAAAGGAGAAAAGCATATTCTAAAGTCAAAAGTAAATTGTTTTTGGATTATTTGTATTACCACTCTCTTCCATTATCTTGGATAAATGAGATTTATCCTGGATAAATGTATTTTTCATTTGGCAGCCATTGACTAGTTGAAAGCATCAAGAACCCCCCCCCCCAGCCTCCCCCCCACCCTTAAAATGTTCAGAGGGAATAACCTTGGGTCAGGAAGGACTACATCATTGGCGAAATTGACATCTTGCCTTAATTGACTTTTAATGGGGGAACCCCAAATCCCTATGGGAAAATGCTTGCAATGATATCATTGGGAGCTCAGAGGAAAATATTATGTTCTAACCTTTTAAAAATTAATCCAACTATTAGCTATGATCCCAACTGTATTTCATTCTGGCCATAATCTGAAAGGTAGGATTATTAAACCAAGACAAATGTAGTGTCATAAGCAAATGTCATGCCATAGATTTACCTACCAACAAGACTTTGGCACAGTTCAGGTCAGAGGTTAATTAAAGACATCTAAAGGTCATTCTGTGATTATGTGAGAGCAAGGCTTTAATAGGGCATCCGTCCGACACCCACTGACAGAAGATTTATACCAGCAGTGATGACACTGCTAGGAATACTGCTGATAAAAAGAGCCTCGATATTGGACTGAACAGAATGATGAATGGAGCACATATCTCCTCACACTTCTCATTATAACCTCTTTCACTCTTGGTGGCACTTAGCAGCATTTATTTACTGTGGTTTGAAGGTGTAGGACAGCCCAACAGTATATCTAATACTTTTAAATGTAGACTTGTGATATAAAAATGAAACAAGAGATAAGATTAGGCCTTTGAATAATTGCACGGCTTTTCTTCCAAGATTCTATTCGCTAGTGCTAACATTATTTTTCCCCCTAATGTTCTAGTATGTGAGCAGTTCAAGAAAATTAATTGTCTGAGGCAGAAGGTCAAAGGAAAAAAATTACTGATAAGCATTAAACCTGCTATAAAATAGCACTTGACCACATTTTGCCTTCTACAGCTTTCAGAAAGTGAAGAAAAGATAATATAGGAAAAATATATAAACATTCTTTCCCGCTATACTCTGTATGGGCTTACTTGTCTTAAGTGCTGTTATTTTTTTTTTTTGTGGATTGTGTTAGGGAGAAGATCAAGGAAGTCAGCCAAAAAAAATCAAATATGAACAAAGCAAAACAAAACACTACCACAACATACCCCCTGTCCCCCTCCCAAAGCAAATGTAAGGAAAACTAAGACCTGATGAATAACATTTACTTCACCAAGAAACTCCTTTTCAAGATGTTATATATTTATCAAACCACTAGACTGTAAAGTCTATGAATAAGTCCTATCATTGCTCAGCCAGTAGGCACAATAAAAATTATAACTACAGAAAACTGTCAGTATTGCAAGAGGTTAGTTCTACAGATTCAAACATATCTGCTGATATGATTGCACAATAGAAAATCAGAATCTTTCTGCTTGGGCCATCAACCAGGGATGGAGCAGTGTGAGGTCACATCACATCTAACTCTAAGCTTTCTCTCTGTCTCTCTGTCTCTGTCTCTGTCTCTGTCTCTCTCTGTCTGTCTCTCTGTCTCTCTGTCTCTCTGTCTCTCTCTCTCTCTCTCTCTCACACACACACACACACACACACACAGATGATGAGTCAGGAGTCAGCCTTAATAAGAGTGGTATACCTGGAAATATGGTGCAAGAGAGTTCAGAGAGGAGACAATCTTTCTTAATTGAATGTTTTCTTGTGTGTTACTGGCCTAGTTTATATAAACTCTAATATTTGCTATTTGATGATTCAATCAGGCTACATATACAGTGGCAGAGTGCAGCTATGAGCTCAGAAATACTCATCTCATCAGGTGTCAGTCATGAAGATACCCTCTGGGGAACTAAGCATAACATAGGGTTCTTCTGAGGCTGATTCACTCATACCTGTCCAGACACTGAAATAAGAATAGCCATGCTTACAAAAACTGAAGATTTCCTTATTTCTTTTCCTTTAAATAAAGTCATAAAAGATACCTTTTCATTCCCTTTTAGCTTGGGGATTTAATTTGCACCATCAAATGTGAGATGAGAAATTTCCTGAATACATAAAATAACCTTGAACTAGCCACCCAATCAACCTCTCAAGGCTAAGTTGTTGTTGGACAGCATGGTAATTAGGAATACTGATGTCATTTAGGCTAGCTCTGTGATCCTTAAATATAGAAGACTAGGCATGATTTATACTGACCAGACCCTTTTGGTCTATCAAGATGCACTGCCACAAAATTCTACTATTTATTTAGCCATCCTGATTGACCATTAAGATGACTATTATAAAATCATATTGATCAGTTTGGCTATTCCACGATCTATTTTCTAGGACATATATAACACCCAACTGGCTTATTTTTTTGTCTACTTCAATTGATTGGGAAGATGGATGTGAAAAATAATTTATGGTCTGGCAGAAATTTCTGATCATCTTTATAAGACACATTGCCCTATTCACTTGGAAAATTTTGAAATAAACCCATCACACAACCCACACCATCTCTGTACCACTTCAAACCCCTCCCCCCCAACCCCCCCCCAAAATAAACAAAACACAAAACCCCAAGCAAATAACCTAATAGCATGTGTGTCTGGGGAAAGTGTTTATCCTAATGGAGGACCCTAAATAATATGTTTGTTTAAATTCATTAATGAATAAGTATTTATTGTACAACTACTATGTCAAAGCACCAAGAAATACAAGATAGGTCACTACATTGAAGACCAGTTTGGATGCAATGGGTAATTCTTAGGGAGAAATAGTGAGAGATAAGGCTGAAAAGGTACTTTTCTACTGATACCATCAGAGTGAGCAAGAATCCTTTCAAAATACAGCCATTGAAACATCAAATGGTCCTCTTTTATGGCAGGCATGCAGGACCTTCTAAGCTGATGGTGCCCCTTCGGAATCTTTTGCCTTTCAACATTAGCACTTTTCTATCCCAATATCTTTTGGAGAGAGAGCATTCCAGACCCTAGAACACTTGGCTGCCTTCATAGGTGATTAACATAGCTAGACAGTACCATGTGCAAGCATTGTTTCCAGTTCTTAAAATCCTGGTTTCCTTTTAAATGCCTGCATTAAAACATATTTGTTAGGTGTTTACTATGTGCCAAGCACGGTGCTGGGGATACAAGCACAAAAGCAAGGACAGTCTCTTCCTATAAGGAGCTTATGTTCTAATAGGCAAAGCCCCAACCAGGGTGGAAAAGGAGGAGGATGAAGAGGAGGAAGAGGAACACTGGTTTAGAAAGTTGCAAGGTTAGCTTGATACACAATGTTTGTTGACTCACCAACTGCCACCCTTACACTCGTGACAGAGATGATCTGATCACAATTCCTGAACTGGAGGTGGGAAAGAGGGACAGTAGGTATCTGGAAAGGCTATAGAGAAGATGGCTGGGGACAAGGAAGTGAAAGAAAGCATATTTAGGGTCTACCTGAAATAGGGGGCCAAGTGAGGCAGTCACCATTTAGGACGTGAGGTCTCGGGGCAGAAACTGTGCAGATGAAAAGATTAAACCCCGAGGCATGGTGTTGGGTCTGATAACATGGCAGTTGATAAGGCTTTCAAGAAGTTGTCTGGGTTGGGGGGGGGTGAAGTAAAACAGGGGTAGGTCCTGTCTCTCTGGAATGTTTGCCACTCATGTTTAAAAGCTAGAGGGTTATTCGTACCAATCGAGCAACTGTTGTTTATTTCTGAGCATCTATGTTCCTGATGATATGGATGTCTAGCATGAAGTGAAGATACAGGGGAGCAGATATTGAAGTAAGGGCAGCTGGAGCAGTCATTAGTTGTGAGTTCATGTTCATACTGAACTTCTGAAAAATAAAAAGCATTTTAAAACATTTGAATGACTTTGGTGGAATAGAATCAAAATAGGGATATTTGGTCTTCCTTATTTTGCTTTAGTTTAAAAAATCTGCTCCTAAGTGCCTAACATTTGAGGATGAATAATAACTGACTTTTATTACACGATAGATGTAACCCAGGCATGTCTGGGCAGCCCCAGTTTGCTTAATATGGAAGCCCTCTTGAGGGGTCTTTAGAGTGTGCCCAAACTGCCTAACATGGAGGCTTCCTAATCCCCTATCATACAGGTGGGGGTAGCCTCTTTGGATTGGCGCCTTCTTCTGCAAGACTGGTGAAACTGAGTTGCCACACTTCTCTGGCTATTCTCTCTCTTCTGTGCCCAACGTATACACCATGAGCTGAACTGGTGAGATGGAAAGGACTTTCCTTCCCCTTCTACCTCTCTTTTACCATAGGCTCCATAAAATGGGCCTAGGGGTATTTGTTTCTGTTCTATGTTGTTTGTTCCTCAGTTTCAGGTGCTGAAGGAGACCTGGGGTCCCAAGGGTTTCAAGCCATGGCAACCTTGGAGTCATGATTGAGGCAAGGTGGTTCAACTAACCAGTCTGACATGGAAGCCCTGAGAAATCGAAATGCCTGCAATTTGAGACTGACTTGAGGTTTGGGCTTGGAACTGGGATTATCTTCTTTGGAAAAATCTATGAATTTAATCTCCTCCCTCTTCCTAGAGATTAAGGTGGTTTGAGGCTGAGGAAGATTACACCTACCATGTGTTAGGGGAATAACTTTATATATTTGTAATTATACCTTTTGAAGTAAATATTTATATGTAAAAGTCAATCTGTTAGTGGCTAATAGAGTACCCGGGACTATAACTCTACAGTTTAGGGAACAACATTTGTAAAGACTGGATCCATTTTCAGAGAGCCTAGATTAGGCCTTCTTAAACTTTTGCCACTCATGACCCCTTTTCACCAGAGAAATTTTTACTCAAGCCTGGATATACAGGTATATAAAATAGATAAACAAATCAAACATTTACAGCCAAATTTTTCATGACCCCCACATTCAGTTATGTGACCCTACATGGGATCACAAACATAGTTTAAGAAGCATTGGTCTAGATATACACCCCAGAGCCTATTAAGAGTACTGGAAAATCCTGAGAGGGGGACGAAATGTAACTTACTTGGTCTTCCAGGGAGTGAAGGCTATGGTAATTTGTATTGCGCGCGCACGCACACACACACAGAGTGTGTGTGTGTGTGTGTGTGTGTGTGTGTGTGTGTATGTACTTATGTGTATATAAAACTTCATTTTATTGTGCAACAACCCCATGAAATAAGTGCTAGTTATTATTATCTCTATTTTACAGATGGGGAAACTGAGGGTGAGTCAGGGCCCTTCTGCTTTTCCTACATGAGCCCAGTCAGGTTTTCTGGACTTCAAGCCTGGCCTTCTATCTACTGCACCAACTGCCTTGGCATTGCACAAGAGGTTTGACTTGGGAGGTTGGGGGGGGGTGGGAATAACAGAATATTTTCTTGTTATTTTCTTTTGTTTTCTACTTTTTCCCCCTCCTTGGTTCTTTGGCTTTGTTCTTCCCTTTCATTCCCTTCTGGAGTCTTTGTTTGACTGAGAACACAAAAATGATTGTCATCTTGAGCTATTCTTGGCCGAGGGAACTGTGCTTAGAGGAAAAACAAATCTATGATTAGTGAGTGCATAAACATCCCACTTCATGCCTAACTCTGCTCCTCCCCAGAGCAGGGGAAGAGAGCTGTGCACAGGAGCGAGGCAACACATGGATTCCACTGAAGTATCTGGAGGATTCATTGGGAAATTCTGTAAAACTTGATGCCTAAAAGTCAAACACCATAATATAATTAAATATAATCCTATGTGCAGGCAGCACTATTTAGCATTTCATAGTATTTTGACCCTTGTTGCTATTGTTTTATCATGTCTAATTCTTTTTAACCCCATTTTGGGTTTTCTTGGCATAGACACTGGAGTGGTTTGCCATTTCCTTCTCCAGCTCATTTTATAGATAAGAAAACTGAAGCAAAAGGTTAAAAGTGACTTTCCCAAGGTCACACCGTACTCAGTGTCTGACATCAGATTTAAATTTAGGAAGATGAGTCGTTGTAACTCCAGGCCTGGTACTCTATCCACTGTGCCAAATAACTGCCATTTTGATCCTATAATATACTTTAGGATAACTGTTTGTTTGTTTTTAATTTTAAGCAGTTCCAGCAGCTCAAGGTTGACTTTCAATAGGAAGTTTTCCCTAATTCTACATATTAGTGAACCCATACTTCTCCGGACTCACTGTGGTGCTAGTTGTATTAAATATTTATATTGTCTTGTCTTTCTGATTAGATTGAAAGCTCTTCAAGGTTAGGAACAATTATTCTTCAACAAGTATCCTAAGTACCTAATAAAATGGCATGTCCCCTGTGGGCCCTGAATGAACATATGTTCACTGACAAAAATGTCAAATTCTAGAACTCCCTTTGAATTTTTGTATTTTTCTGGGCAAACTAGCAATTAGGCACTCATAATTAGTAAGCCTATGACTTCTATAACTATGAAGATGTGTAAGCCTACGATGTGTGTGCAACTGAACAAAACGAAATCCTTTTGAATTTTGTCAGATTTCAAAATTATATTCACTTACACTGTACTTTTTAAACATATTAATCAGGTATAAATTAGAGCAAAGAACACTGGTGTTCTGATGCTGAAACTTTATAGAAAAAAAAACCTTAGAGAAGGTTTTTTAAATTTAGGGTCCATGAACTTGTTTATATAAGTATTTTGATAACTTTATTTCAATGTAATTGGGCTCTTTTGTAATCCTACTTCTTTTATTTTATTCATTTAAAAGCACTATTCTGAAAAGTAGTCTACAATCCTCAGCAGATTGCCAAAGGGGTCATAACACAAAAGGTTTAAAAATCCCTGTCTTAGAAGACTAAAATCCACTTTAGTCTCATTGTTTGACTAGAAAGCTTCTTCAAAGAGGATACTTCAAGGTTACCAAAGTCTTTCAGTCTCCTAAATGGGCTCCTTAAATCTAGCCTCTCCCTTCTCCTATCCATCCTCCACAGTGCAGTTGAACTGATACTTGGAAAAGTATAGGTCTCATCATGGGGGAACTCTACTCTAAGAAGCTTCAGTGGATCCCTATTGCCTTTTGGATCAATCCGTACACTTATGTTTGCCTCCAGAAGTCCTTAGGGGGACAGTTTCTGGGCCTGAGGTCAGGAAGACTTGAGTTCAAATCTGTCTTCAGACCTTACTGCCTGTGTGTATGTAGGCAGTATAGGGTGTTTAAGGAGGACTAGCACCTCTGGTGTGAGAGCTTGCTGAGCCCTTTTTAGGATTGCTCATCAATCTTAGGTGTCAACCTAGCACACAACTCTCACTTGTGGCTTCAAGAAGCTGCAGCATGCACAGCCATGATCATCCAGTGCTTTACATCCTTTTGGCTTTTTTGTCTTGCCACTGGACTTCCATGACTCTGAAAAACAAAGTAAGGCTGAAGACTTTGTGCAAATCTGCCTCACTTAAATTCAATTCACGAAGGAGTCAAGCCATCACCCTTTGATGTCATTGGCCCTCTTCAAAAATAAAGGACAGGGGGCAGCTAGGTGATGCAGTGGATAAAGCACTGGCTGTGAATTCAGGAGGACCTGAGTTCAAATTCAGCCTAAGACACTTGACACTTACCAACTGTGTGACCCTGGGCAAATCATTTAACCTTCATTGCCCCACAAAACAAAAAACAAAAAGAAAGGGCCAGGTTATAAAGGGCTTTCAAAGCCAAAGAGAGGATTTTATAACTGATTTTGGAAGCAGTAGGGAACAACTGCATGTCCATGCTGATCTTTTTAGATAGTTCCCCCTTTTCTCCTCATTTGAATTTTCTGTTTGTGTCTTTACAACTTCCCATCCTTCCTAGACTGACTTCCCCTGTAGGCCATGGAGTCCTACCTCAGCTTTCCTTTAAACCTTTTTAAATTGACTTGGCCCAAATCTAAGGTACATGTCAGAATATGCCTACCTTTCCTCTCCTCTTCTATTAAGAATTCTAAGATAAGTGGTCTTAGGAACCTAAAATTCCCATTGTTCCTCCTTAAACCTTGAAAACCTTCTTTTCTGGTCAGAATAAGATCTAGAATAGTAATTCTCCTAATGATAATTATAATTCATCTCTAAAATCTGCTCTAGCTCTAATCTGTGTGATCTATGATCTAAATTGCCACATGCGTATTGGGGAATGGGAATTGGAAAGAGATGTGATCTTAGGTTGCCTGGTTTCCAGAACGAGGGAGGGAATAGGCCCACTATATTTGACCAGATCGGAGAACATCTGAAGCATTGTTATATTTAGTTTTGGTGCCCCCTTTTAGGAAGAGCACAGACAAAATAGAACATGTCCAGAAAGGAATGTCCAAGTTGGTTAGGGAACTGGAAGCCGTGCTATCTAAAGACTGGTTTGAGTTAATCCAGTATGTTTAGCCTGAAGAAGAAAAGAGTTGATCAACTGCCATATTAAAATGCCCCAAATCAATAATAATTAGGGAAACCCAAAATAAAGCAACTCTGGGTTTCTACCTCATGCCCATCAGATTGGCAAAGATGATGGAAAATGAAATGATAATTTTTGAAGGGACTAAGAAAAACAGGCACATTGATGCACTGTTGGTAGAACTGTGAATTTGTCTAGCCATTCTGAAAGCAATTTGGAACTATGCCTCCAAAGTCATTAAGTTGTGCATACCCTTTGACCAACATCTGTTAGACCTATACCCCAAAGAGCTCAAAGAAAAAGCAAAAGTACAAAAGTATTTATAGCTGCTCTCTGTGCAGTGACAAAGAACTGGAAACTAAGGGGTGTGCATCATTTGGGGAATGGCTAAACAAATTATGGTATATGAACATATTAACATGTTATTGTACCTTAAGAAATAATGAAAGAAGAAGTTTCAAGAAAACCTCAGACAATATGTGTGAACTGATGAAGAATGAAATAAAGAGAAGCAGAATCATTTAGGAAAAGAGAATAGTAGGATAGGCAGAAGGAATCAAAGGCAAGTAGGATAGCTTTGAAAGTCACAAGTTAAATGTATTACATACTTTTTTTTAAAAAAAGCAAGTTTTATATAATAGAGATTCACGGGTTTATGAACAATCCATTTCTATTCTACCATGTATATGGAAGTGGTCATTTTATTTAGTGTTTATGTTCAGATTTTTTAAAAATTAAACTTAAATAATAACAGATTTGGCAGAGAGGCTAAGGATGGAGTAAAGAATTGGGCTAGGAGTGACACATGATATTTGTCTTTGAATATTTGGAGAGTCATGCTCTAGAAGAGAATTAGCCTTGTTCTTCTTGGCCTTAAGTCTATAAAAAGGAGCAATGGGTAGATGGCACAGGGATAGAATTAGACTTGATGCAATTAAAAAAATTGTCAAAAGTGGCATGTTTTGGGGGCAGCTAGGCGGTGCAGTGGTTAAAGCACTGGCCTCGGATCCAGTCTCAGACACTTGACACTAGCTGTGTGACCTTGGGAAAGTCACTTAACCCTCATTTCCCGGCAAAAAACCCAAAAAACAAAAGTGGCATGTTTTTCTTTGATAGACACAGTAAATTAACAATCACTGGACATCTTTAAGTGGAAGCTGGGTAATCACTTTCCTGGGATTTCTATTCAAGTATAGTTTGAATTTGGTGACATCTATAGCTTCTATTTCTGAGATTCTATGGTATGCAATGTACTATTTGGGGTTAGAGGATGGAAAGAACATTTCTGAATCAACTATCAACCCAGAAGCATATTGTGTGGTAGAAGGAGGAAATAGACCTGACATCAAACATTTGAAACCTCTGCCTGCCCATTTTTTCTCCTTGGCTTCCATTAGCTTCCATGTTTTGTACCTTTCCCCTGTAGCCCTTTTGGCTTCTGGATCTGAGTTCCAGTCTAGCAGATTATTGCTCTCAATTAGTTCACAAGTAATCCAGAAAATGTTGGCTGATAAGATTTAAATCCCAGGCTTCCTGGAGTCTTATGCATTCGGAAATATTAAAAACTAAATATTTGAAAAAATGCAAAGGAACAAAACTATTGTAATGGAATTATTGGTAGTATCACGATTGCATGGGGCCTTTCCAGGTAACACTCAAATGAAGGTGGCTACTAACTAGTAGTTAGGATATGATTTCTGGTTCTGGCTTTATATGTGGCAGGGGCACAATATGATTTAATCTGGTCCCTACACACCCTTGGAATAACCCTTGAAAATCAATAGATCTGAAGTCAGATGTGGATTTTAAAACTATTTACTATTTATATGACCTTAAATAAGTCACTCCACTTTTCTGGGCCTCAGTTTCTCCTTTGTAAAATGAGGGGTTTAGACTAGATGAAAGCTGTTTTCAAGTATCTGCAAGAAGAGATTAATGGAGCTTTAACTAGGATGGGGTGAATGAGACTTTCCCCCAGGGCACTGAAATTTAGAGGAAGCCCTTTCAGTCCTTCAGGAGTATAGAAATAATTAAATTTAGCAACTAGTTATCAAAAATTAGTTAAAAGAGATAGGTATCTCAGAGAATCATCTCTGTGCCATCTCCCCTCAAGATTCCTTTCAACATCTCCTTTCTCTAGAGCTTAAATAAAAGATTATTGTATTCTAAAAAAAAATTAGTTAAAAATCTGAGGCTATTAAATCCACTTCCCTTTCTCCTGCATTCCCCCATACCCCCTCCCAGGCATGTACACCAAGTAAGGCAGCAGCGTATTAATGGCTTTATAGTGTCTCAGTCATCTCTGCCTAAGAAGGTTGATCCATCCTTCCCAACATTTGATGGACTATTCAGTGCTGCTTGCCCCACGTAAAAAAAAAAAAAAAGTTGTTAGTTATGGCTTTAGTGATTTGCTGGGCCCTACCAGGTAGATCAAGGAGCAAGAAGCAGAAGTTGCAAATTGGTAGATTTTTGCTGTACTTTCTAGTAATTAGAACTGAAGTGAAGTAGAAGGGATTACTAACAGTAACTATAAGGTGGATCATTTAACCTCTCTGGGACTCAGAGTACACCTCTGTCAAATGAGGTCCTTTCTACCTTTGACATTCCCTAAATTCTGGAGTGGGGTCCCCTATCTTCCAAGAAATGGCTGGATGACAATTTAGGAGATTGCTATTCAGATGCTGACTAGAACAGATGACCTCTGCACTGTGAGATTCTGTTAATCTACACAGAAAAAAAAAGTCAGCAGCAAACATTATCCTTCTTTTCCCCATTAGCCCAGCCAGCTGTGAACTATGGATTCTTCAAACACATTTCATGTTTGGTTTCCTTTCCTGCAAACACTGTAATTAGCACAAAGGACCCTTAGTTTTCATATTACTACTGCAGGAATTGAGATGGAGGTGTAGAAGGGAATAAACATTTACATAGCTCCTACTATGTGTCAGGTACTATGTTAAGCACTTTACAAATATTATCCAAGTTAATTATAAAACCCAGGGTGGTAGGTACTGTTATTATCCCCATCTTAAAATTGAGGAAACTGAGGAAGAGGTCATTACTTTCCCAGGGTTACACAGCTACTAAAGTGTCTGAGGAAAGATTTGAATTTAGGGCTTCTTGGTTCCCAGCCAAGTTCTCCAACCACTGAGCCATCCAATTGCCAATTGCCATTGGAACAGTGATGGCTAGGAAGATATAGACTCTAAAAATAAGAATCTGGAGATTATCTTCATCTTTCCAGAAGTGTACTTTAAAAACTGGACATGGGTTAATTGTTATGATCTGTCTTCATGCCATAAATTGAAGCCTGGTGTTACTTTCCTAGTAATGCCATTAACATGAAGAAAGTAGTATTTGATGCCTATCTGAGAAAGGCAGTAGGAGAAGGAATGGCACACTAGCAAGTTCTCTCTAAGGAAGTCTTCAGGATAGCATAAAGAAGTAGCATGGGGCTCTGTTTAAGAAAGCAAAGATGATTTTGAATCAGTTGGAATGCTGAATAACAGAAAAGGAAATGTGCTTAATTACTGGCCAGGGAAAGAAATCCCTGTATTGTTTGTATTGCTTTATCACTGGGCCAAGAAAAGCTAAAACAGCAGCACAAACAGATGGAAAAACCTCTGACTGTTTCACGACTCCCTCTTGACACTGACGGATGTATTCTTGTAGAAGAGAGAGAGAAAGAGAGACAAGTCTTTCTAATTTTTTTAAGCTCACTGCACAAAGCAGCCAAAATGCAAGAGAAGAAAAAACATCAGCATTCTGAGTAGTATCAATGTACAACATTCATCATCTGAAGAGCTTGTACATCAATACTCTATGTGAATTATGTTGCTTTCTTCTGTCTTCATTTATGTTATTTCCCCAAGTAGCTAGATAACACCAATATTGTACATTTATACTTCCACAAGAGGCCTACTCTAATGCTTCATCACAATACATAAGAGACTATGGGTTATTATATGCTATGAAGCTAGGTGGTACAGTGCATAGACTGCTGGGCTTGAAGTCAGGAAGACCTGAATTCAAATCTGACTTCAGGCATTTACTAGCTGTGTGACCCTTAACTACTACTATCGGCCTCACTTTTCTCATCTATAAAAACGGGGCTGATGATAGCACTTATCTCTTGAAATTGCTGGGAAGATGAAATGAAATAACGTCTGTAAAGAACCACATAAAAACTATTATTATTTTAAGAGATGAAGAAAAGGAAGCCCAGGAAAGTTTAAGTGACTTTCCCATGGTCAAACAAGTAATAAATGATGGAGGCAGAATCTGAACCCACTTTATTTCGCTCCAAATCCAGGATACTTCCTACTGAATCACTAAGTTTCTTGCCTTTGGATTAAGACCACTTATCTATTAAAATGTAAATAATCTAAAGAATAGGTGATATAGCTTTTTATACCTTTTTGAAGTTGGGGGGATTGGTGATGGTGGGGGTCCTTAGGTTTTCCTCTTTAAAGAATTGCGCCCTAGGGGGCAGCTAGGTGGTGCAGTGGATAAAGCACTGGCCCTGAATTCAGGAGGACCTGAGTTCAAATCCAGCCTCAGACACTTGACACTAGCTGTGTGACCCTGGGCAAGTCACTTAACCTTCATTGCCCCGCGAAAAATAAAAAAAGAATTGTGCCCTCTCGTACACAAATCAAATAAGAGTAAAATAATCTTTTATTTGGGCACTAGAGAAAACTACCAAGAGAGAAGTCTTAAAGAGAAATGGTTTAAAGACATGATTCTTTGAGATACCTATCTCCTCAAACAGGAGAAAGGCAAAAGCTTTTATAGATGGTAGATGGGGTGGACCAATGGGGTGACCAGCTGACAATTTAAAGTTCCCTTTGGGGGTGGGGAAAGCCCGAGTGAGGGGTGGTGGTCCTGACTTCTGGAGTTATCTCTGTCCCTTGGCACCAATCAGGCAGCAGCCAAGCCTAATGTGCTTATCTCTCTTAGTTCTCAAGGTGTGTTTGTCTTTTAGCTAGTAGGCCAGTTTAAACTTTAATAGTCCCAAATTCCTTGATATGTCCCAACCCTATATGAGAAATGTAGGGGTAGGGGATGGGGTTCATGCAGGTTAGGTATATGTACATATGGGTTTCTCTAAATGCCGTCCTCAAGGAAGCTTTGGTAGATATCTCAGTAATCTAGACCACTCCTCCCCAAAGGAGACTGGAGGTGCCTCGAGGCTGGTTCCTCTGCTTTTCCCAGACATGGGGTACAATAAGACTAGAATTATATCTATTTGTTCTCCATAATATTGTGAATTTACGGGATTGACGCTTTTAAAGATTCAGGCTAGGCACTGGAGCTCCTTTCCTAACACAAAGAAAGTATAGAAAGCATAGTTATTAGTATCAGACTTCAGTGGGCAACAGATAAGTCACATTGTAGATGAGCCCACAAAAAAACAGGGAAAGAGAACTAGGACGTCTTAGCAGTAGGGTTAAAATGAAGTCTGGGAATCAGAAGCACAGGGCAGCAAACAGTAGACAGAGGTATAAATAGGCAGGCAATCAATCTACAGTAAGGTCTTAGATACAGAAGACCAAGTCCAGGTCGCAGGTGCAAAAGGAATTATTGGTTACAATTTGAAGTTGGATAGAGGTAAGTTCATGTTACACAGTGGAAAGCACACTGGAAGGGAGTTAGGAAACTTGGATTTAAGGTCTGACTTTGCACTTGCTAGCTAAGACTACCTCCCTGTGCCTCTGTTTCCACATATATGAAATTGGATGTTGAACTAGATTCTTTCTAAGGTCTCTTTTTTTTTTAAATGTATGAGGTATTTTATTTTTTCCGTTACATGTAAAGATAGTTATCAACTCCTGTTTATACATGCTTTACAATTTCAGATTTTTCTCCCTCCCTCCCCTCCCTCCCCCCTCCCCTAGACAGCAGGCAATCTGATATAGGTTATATCTATATATCTCTATACATATACATATAGATATATATATATACACATAATAACATTAATCCTATTTCTGCATTAATCCTGCTACAAGAGAAAAAATCAGAGCAGTGATGCAAAACCTCAAAATAGAAAAAAAAACACAACAGCACCCAAAACAAAAGAAATAATATGGTTCAATCAGCATCTATACTCTACAGTTCTTTCTTTCTTTTTTTTTCTTGGATTTGGAGATCCTCTTCCATCATGAGTTCCCTGGAACTCTTCTGTACCATTGCATTGGTGAGAAGAATATAGTCCATCACAGTAGATCAACACTCAATGTTGATGATACTGTGTACAATGTTCTTCTGGTTCTGCTCATCTCACTCATCATCAGCTCACGTAAGACCCTCCAGGTTTCTCTGAACTCTTCCTGCTCATCATTTCTTACAGCACAATAGTATTCCATTGTATTCATATACCACAACTTGTCCAGCCATTCCCCAATTGATGGGCACCCCCTCAACTTCCAATTCCTTGCTACCACGTAAAGAGCAGCTATAAATATTTTTGTACATGTGGGTCCCTTTCCCCTTTCTAAGGTCTCTTAAAGGTTTAACATTTGATCACTAGACCAGACATTTATTAAGTGCAGAATATATACTAGACTCTATTTAGACTCTGAAGATACATATATATATATATATAAGTAAGAGTCCCTGCCCTGTAGAAGCTCGCATTCATGTTCCCAGGAAAGTAAATACAGGACATAACAAGAAAGTACAAAGTTATTTCAAGAGGAAAGTACTAACTGGTGGAATTAGAAAGGAACTCGTAAAGGAGGCAGTTCTTGAACTAAGCCTTAAAGAAAGTCAGGCTTTCCAAGAGGGAGAGAAAGGCTCTACCAGTTGCTAGAACCACAGTATAAAGTCAGATTAAGGTCTGAAAGAGTAATTGGTTACTGAGTCTCTTGGGCATTAAACCTATAGCTCCTAACATCTTTTCGTCGTAAAAGTCTAATAGGATGAGTCTTTGGATGAGTCTAAAGTCTTCAGGTGGAATAAAGTGATGATGAGTTACCATAAATGCTAAGACATAAACACCTTTGGAGGTGTTGAAAGAGGAGTTGAAAGACAAGGTTATCGATTCAATCAATCAATAAGCATTTATTGTTTACTATATGCCAGGCATTATATCAAACACTGGGGATACAAAGAAAGGCAAAAACATATCTGCTGCCCTCAAGGAACTTCCATTGTAATAGAGGAGACAATATGCTAACGACTATCTAGAGGGTAAAAGAAAAAAGTACAAATATACACAGTGTAAATGGAGGAGATCTCAGACGGGAGCCAGGAGGCAGAAGGGAGGAAGGAGAGCCTTTCAGGCACGGAAGGCAGCCAGTGACAAGGCAGCCAGTGAGCTGGGTAATGGAGTGTTGTGTGGGAGGAAGAGAAAGGAGGCCAGTGTTGCTGGATCCTGGAGTACAGAGGGCAGCAGCATGTAAGACTGCAAAGGGCCAAGTTTTGAAGGGCTTTAAAAGCCAAACATGGGATTTCACATTTGATCCTTATTTAAAGAAAGCTTTGTGACCTGTATTATTCCCACAGCCAACCTTATCCTTTCTGATCCCTCTGTGTCCGAGGTAAAGACTAGGAGAGAAAGAGAGAGAGAGAGAGAGAGAGAGAGAGAGAGAGAGAGAGAGAGAGAGAGAGAGAGAGAGAGAGAGAGAGAGAGAGAGAGAGAGAGAGAGAGGCAAAGAGAATTTTGATGGGATGATTAGGGTTGGTGTTGGGAAGGGTGATAATGAGCTTTCTCTGGTTTAAGGGCTAAACCTTGGAAAGTCTCATGCTTGACCACTTTGACCTTTGGAACCATCCAGATGAAGATAAAAATCACAGAATTGAAGACCTGGAAGAGAACCAAGAAATCCTGTAATCCAATTCCCTTGTTCTCTAAATGAGGAAACTTAAGATCCAGAGAGATTTGCCCAAGGTCACTCAATTAGTTAGTGACTGAGCCAGTTTGAGTGTTCTTTTCACTTTCACAACCACGGTCCTCCCTCAAAAGATCCCCCCCACCACCTCCCCTTAGAATTAAAGTCATTATAGTAGTTGGTGAATAAGTGCTTAACAATGGGTATTTGATGGTGGTCCTTTAAGCTCAAACCAGGGTGCATTTCATTTTTTACTTCATCAGCACTGAAGGCAAGGACATAGCCCCGACTCTAATATTTCATGCTTAACTTTGGATTCCCTTGGTTTTATATTTCTTACTCTTCCCTCCATTTCTTGTAGTGCTTTATGATTTAATTTAATTTCAGCTTATAGCTGGCTTTGGTACCCAGAAGAGTGGTAATTTGTCCTTCAAATTATTCACCCAGGGGAGTCGGTGTTCTTAGAAAATGTGAGGGGAGAACCTATAAGCTTCTTCCCAGCAGAGGGATACATGACACACACTGATGCCTCACTCACTTGTTCATATTTCCACAATACCTTATCTCCCATGTTCAGCCCTGGTTACTATAATACCTTGTATTTCTACAGTGCTTTTCACATTAACAAATAAGGCAATTTGCAAAGTATTTACAAACTGACTAGTGAGTGATTATATACCTGCAAGCCTCGCAATCATTCTGGACAAGCAACATTCCATTACATTAGGTTCTGTGGAGGAGGGTGTTTTCAAGCTGTTTGCATAGGGAACCTGAAGACTGTTCTTGGCTTTGTCACTCAATGGCTCAGTGACTGGGGGTAGTTTACATAATCTTAGGTTGCATTTCTGGATGCAGAACAGCAGTTTATACAGGACGGGGATAGATGATGTAGGGGTTACAAAAGATTCTTGTTCTCCAGGATTTTATATATTTAAGGAGATAATAACAGCAGATATATTTCATTTATATATTTAGATTATAGGAGGCATACCTCAAAACAGCCCTCTGAAGAAGGAAATTAAAGGATTCTTATTTCTGATATGGTGGAAAAATGGGGTATGGCTTGGTTAGGGGATGGGGTTCTTAGGAATTCCTCTTTAAAGAATTACACACTCTTGCACACAAAAAGTAGTTAGAATAAGGTGATAGTTTATTTAGGAGCAAGGGAAGGGAAGGGTGGGGGGAGGGAAACCTTGAAAGAAATCCTTGGACTTTCATGGGGAGATTTGGCATAAAGCACATGGCTCAGAGGTACCAAATCTCCTCGAACAGGAGACTGGAAGGTACTTTTATAGAGGACTGATGGGGGTGGACCATCTGCCCGTGAAAAGTTCCTTTAGTGAGAGAGGACCATCCCCCACCGGTGGTAGCTGGGGGATTTGGGTTAGGAGTGGAGGACCATCCCCCACTGGTAGTGACTAAAGGAATTGGGTGAGGGGTGGCTACGGATCCCTCTTCAGAACACAAAGGCCGAAGCCACACCCAAATTTATCTCCCCAGAGTAAGGGAGACCAGAATGAAGGGTAGGAATCCGAAGCTAGCTCAGTCCGATTTGGTTCAGTTTATCTCTCTAGGTGTTGTCTGTCCTCTGGTTTAGTTTCTCAAGGAGAAGCTTCCTTGGTGTGCCCCAGAGAACTTCTGGGGTGCTCTGCGCCCCATGGAAGAGAACTGAGCGCACTAGGGATTAAGTGATTTGCCTAAAGTCACACAATAGGCGTCTGACCTGGGACTTTTATTTTTGTCAGTCAGAAGTCAACATGCTGTTCTTATTGTTGTTTATCCTTTGTTCTCAAAGAGGATCTTGACATCAGGGTGATGTCATGAGTTGCACTAAACTGGATTTAAGTGAGAGAGGGCTGTGCAAGGTCACCCAACTCACTCTCTCCTCCAAAGCCATTTGGGTCCAGTGCCAATTTGAGATGGCCCCAGATGTTTAAGGCAACTGGGGTTAAGTGACTTGCCCAGGGCCACACAACTAGTAAGTGCCTGAAGTATGAGACCAGAAGTCAACGTGCACTTATTCAGTGAGTACTATGTGCCAGGCACTGTGCTGGGGATTCGGAGAAAGGCAAAAATATTCCTTGCTCTAAAGAATCCAATAAACTAATATATCAATATACCAAGAACTAGGTACATGCAGAATATATACAGAATAGATTGTAACGATTGGAATGACGCCACCTGCTGGAGACTTACTGTAGAAGAGTTCTGCCCATGAAGCGAAGGTCTTTGAGGGCAAGACCAGGCATCAGGAAGTGACGCGGACGAGTGGGAGGAGGAAGGAAGAGACTGGCGCTCGGTCTCGGGCTCTTTCCTGAGGACGCTGGCGGAGAAGGGAGCTAGAAATGTGCTCTCCATTTAATAGATAGGAATCTAGGCCTTTCTCTCTCTCTTTACCAAATTCTTATTCTCCTTAATAAATACTTAAAAACCTAACTCTTGCTAAAGCTTATAATTTATTGGCGACCACTCATTAGATATTTTAGACAGACTAGCTAGAATTTTAGCCCTTAACAAGATGAATGGCAATCTCACAAGGGGAGCCATTAGCAGCTGGGAAGTGGGAAGTGGGAACTGGAAAAGGGCGCTTCAAACAATGACCATTGAGCTGAGCCTTGAAGAAAGCCAAGTGTCTAAGAGGCGGAAGTGAAGAGGGAATGCATTTCAGCAATGGGGGATGGCTAGTTCAAAGGCACAGAGATGAGTATTGTATGTAAGGAACAGCTAGTGGGCTGACATAGCCACTTTATAGAGTATTTGGGGAGGAGCATAGTATAAAGAAGATAAGAAAAAGTCAGGTGTTGGGGTCCACACCTGTAATCCCTGCTACTGGGGGAGGCTGAGGATTGTGGGCTCAGGAGTTCTGAGTTGCAGCAGGACTAAAAAGATCATTGTGTCTACAGTAAGCCCTGAACTGATATTGCGATCCCTTAGGATGGAGGGCTACCAGGCTGCCTTCAGGAGGGGTTAATGGACCAGAAAAAAGAGCACGTTAATGCTTCCACACATATCATCACTAGGACTAGGACTGGGAGTGGGCCCCAGCCCGTGAATGGAAGCTGCAAGCCCTAGCAAGGTAAGAAAAACTAGTATCATCCTCAAAAAAGGAAAAAATAAAGACTGAAAAGTAGAAAGGAGTCAGGGTATGAAGAAATTTAAAAACTAAGTCCAGTATTTTTTATGAAATATCACATGAAACAACCAAAAAATGGTTAAGGCTATACATAACCTGTTAATATAGTATATGTGATTCAAAAAGGCATCTGAAACTCATCCAACATGGGTGTCCCTTCAGGCTCTGTCTTGGGTTCACTTTTTTCTCTTAGGTTAGAGATTTCCAAACTGTAGGAGAAGGGGATCAAGAAGCACATGAGAGCCGTGTGTGTGTGTGTGTGTGTGTGTGTGTGTGTGTGTGTGTGTGTGTTGGGAAATGTGTATGTCTAGAGAGGGGGGAGAGCAGGTGAGGTCCACAAAAGCAGTACCAAAAAGTACTGCATGGGGGCAGCTAGGTGGCTCAGTGGATAAAGCACTGGCCCTGGATTCAGTAGGACCTGAGTTCAAATCTGACCTCAGACACTCGACACTTTACTAGCTGTGTGACCCTGGGCAAGTCACTTAACCCTCATTGCCCCCCCCCCCAAAACCCCCAAAAGACAAAAACCAAAGTACTGGATAACTAACTAGATAACAATCATAGGTTAAATTCTTTAAAATGTAACAATTAAATTTAAATCTAATTGTTTTAATTTTCTCTAGCACTTTTTCAAGTTCAATACTATATCTTCGTGATGAATAAATATATAACCAATTTGAAGACAAGATTTACTGGAATTGAAACTAGAACAATCAAAGACCAAGGAGACAGCCTAAGTAGCAGAAAAATAGTAACACAAAGTATACATTTCAAACTTAGGAATCTGATGCACTCTATCACTGGGATTCACATATACTATTAATAGATGGAGAGGTAAGATCTCTTCTGTTTCCTGTGTTTGCTTTGGGTGACTGCTTTACCATGAAATCTAATAAATTGGGGAAAAAGAAATACTTTAATAAGAAAAACAAATTTAAAAAAATGTTTGTGACACGAAAAGTTTTGCTTGTGTCGTAGGTTTGTTTACAGAACTGCTTAAGTATAAAATATTACCCTGAAGGAGAAACACTGATGTTAGGGGAAGCTGTTGTATTGTTGAAATAATTATAATAGCTAGCATTTACATAGAGCTTTAAGCTTTTCCAGCACTTCTCATTCCAACCTGTGAGGTAGATGCTATCTGTATGCCCATTTTACAGACAAGGAAGTGAAGGTTCAGAAGGGTTAAATGATTTGTCCAGGATCACACAGCTATTAAGTGTCTGAGGCCAAATTTGAACTCCAAGTCACCACTCTATACACTGTACCACCTCATACTTTGCAAACTTTAAAGAACTATATAAATGCTAGCTATTATCATCAAATATAAGCTATTTTGTTGAAACTAATGTTAGGGAAAACTTTTTCCTTTGTAAGCCTGTTGGCTGCAATGTCATGTCAAGGGAAATTTTAAAATGTAATTGACAGGGGCGGCTAGGTGGCTCAGTGGATAAAGCACCGGCCCTGGATTCAGGAGTTCCTGAGTTCAAATCCGGCCTCAGACACTTGACACTTACTAGCTGTGTGACCCTGGGCAAGTCACTTAACCCCATTGTCCCATTTAAAAAAAAATGCAATTGACAGATTTTTTTTTTTTAATAAAGTAACGTAAGAGAAGCAGGTAGGATTCTGTACTGAGGGAGCTCAGTGGATGCTTTGTCCTGACAACTCTGGAAGGAAGATGCTATTACTATGCCCATTTTACAGACAAGGAAACCAAAGCTACATGAGGCTGAGTGACTTGTCCAGGATCACACAGCTAGTAAGTGTTCCAGGACAGATTTGAACTCAGGGCTTGATCCACTGTGATGCCTAGCTACTTCACTCCATCTTTTGCTTCATCCATTTGCAATTCAAAATAAGAATCAACCATAGTCTACAAATATTAGTTAAAATGAAGCCTATTGTGCAATTTTGACACAGTGCATGCTTTCCCAACAATCATTTTTTATTTTTTAAAAATGAGTAAAGAGCAACATCTAGTTTTCTAAGTTGTCACAAGAGTAACTAACTTTATGAAAAATAGTCCATTAGGAGAAAGGTTCTTTGGAAAATTGTTCAGTGATATAGGGAAGGAGCACAGAGCACTTCTTTGTTACTATACAACATGCTAGGTTTCCTGTGTCCAAATGCTTTGAAGAGTGGTTAAGCCAATGGGGCAGCTAGGTGGTGCAGTGGATAGAGCACCGGCCCTGGAGTCAGGAGTACCTGAGTTCAAATCAAGCCTCAGACACTTAACACTTACTAGCTGTGTGACCCTGGGCAAGTCACTTAATCCCAATTGCCTCACTAAAAAAAAAAAAAAAGAAGAGTGGTTAAGCCAAAAGAAGAAATTGCTTTTGTTTCTTTGTAGTGATGATAAAGATGAAGTAAATTCATTTAAAAACAAAAATCCTATCCACCCTAATTTTGCATATTAAGTAGATATTTTGGAAAATTTTGAATATTTTAAATAAATATTCTAATTCATACTTTTATTAAGAAATAATAAAGTATTTACAATTATGAAACAGCAGCATGGATAATAAATTTGCTAAATGATATTTTGCTATGGTTTTCAATTTAAAAATCACCTGCCTTGCAAATAAAGCTCTGCTCATTAACTGGGTGACTGGTCCTGAGACACAAGTTTTATTTTATTTTAAAGACTTAGATATTTCTAGATATGAATGAATAAGAAACCTGCTCAAACAATCCCATCCCATCTCCTCCAAAAAACTGCCCCCTCTGTCATCTCCACTTTTTCACTTATATTCAATCTCTCCCTGTCTATTCCTACTGCTTACAAACATGCCCATGTTTCTCTCATCTCCAAAAAAGATGATACTTGATCCTTCCATCCTCACTATTGCCCTATATCTCTTCTGCCCTTTGTAGCTAAACACCTTGATAAGATTGTCTATAATAGATGCCTACACTTTTTTCTCACTCTCTTCATAACTCTTTAAAATCCACGGTCTGATCTCATCATTCCACAGAAACTGCTTTCTTCAACGACAACAACTTAAATTGCCAAATTTAATGGCCTTTTCTCAATCCTCATTCTCCTTGACCTTGCTGTAGCCTTTAATGCTGTTGGTCACCCTCTTCTCCTTGACACTTTCTTCTCTCTAGGTTTTTGAGATGCTACTCTCTTCTGGTTCTCCTCCCACCTATCTGACCATTTCTCAGTCTATTTTGCTGGATCTCTATTACCATTCATAGTCTCTGGAAGTCTATCATATCTAACTTTTCTAAAGTTCCTTTCATTTCCTTAACTTCTTTCTTGTTTATTTTATGGCTAGATTGATGTAGATCTGAAGGTAGTAAATTGAGGTCTGTACTTGAATAGTTTTACTATTTCCTCTTGTAACTCATTCAACTTTTCCTTCATGAATTTGTATGCTATGCTATTTGGTGCATATATGTTCAATATTTCTATTAATTTGTTATCTATTGTTCCTTTTAGCATAGTTTTTTTTGTTTGTTTTGTTTTTTGTGGGGCTTTGGGGGGTTAAGTGACTTGCCAGTAAATGTCAAGTGTCTGAGGAGAGATTTGAACTCAGGTACTCCTGAATCCAGGGCTGGTGCTTTATCTACTGTGCCACCTAGCTGTCCCCCCTTTTAGTATAGTTTTACTGTATATCTCTTTTAATTAGGTCTGTTCTTGATTGTTACCTCTACTTTTTTTTTTCTAGATCCTGGGTCATCCCCAATCATCTTGAACTTTGCCTTGCCACTGGACTTTGATGATTCTGGAGGAGAAAGTAAAGCTGATTGCTCTGTGCAGTTCTGCCCCACTCATATCTAATTCACATGCAAGTCATGACATTACTCTCATGATGTCATTGGTCCTCATCAAGAACAAAGGACGAACAACAACTTCCTCTGAAGAATAACAGATTCTGCTCCAATCTCTTATTTTAACTCCATGTGTGTTTTTTTTTTCTGTTTCAAGTGTGTCTCTTGTAAACAACATATTGTTGGATTTTGATTTGTAGTCCATTCTGCTGTCTACTTTTGTTTTATGGGTGAATTCCATTCAGATTCTCAGTTATGATTACTATTTCTTTCTTTCTAGCCTAAGCTTTTCTATTTATCTTTCTCTTTTTTTTACTTTGTCCTCTCCTCAAAAGTCTATTTGGCTTTTGACCACTGATTCCTTTAATCTATACTCCCTATTATCAGTCCTCTCAATTTCTCTTAGCCCCTTCCCTCCCATTTCCATGTTGGGAAGGATGAATTTCTATACCCAACTCTGTGTGTGTATAGACATTATACATACGTATAGATAGATATCTATGTATATATTTGAAGTTTATTCATGCGTATATGCATACACACTGTGAGAAAAGAATTAATAATGGGGTTTGGGGGATCCAGACCCCCCCCCCCATTCAGAAACTCTGGCTGGTTTCTCAGAGCTAGCTGAGAGTCAGTAGAAATGCAAAAGAAATGTAGATTGACCTTCCTGACTACCTAAAGGAAGTTAACTCACCTGGGTGAACCCCACCCAAGTCATGTCAATCAATGGACTTGAATGTTACTGGCCAACTAGCTTGCATCAATGTGCAGTGACCCGCCTCTACCTGAGAGAGGATAAAAATCCTTGGGGAAGAGGGGTGTTGCTCTCTTCTCTTCTTGCCTAAATTCCCCAATAACTTAGAACATGAACAGGCTTACCCCCAGTATTTCAAATGACAGAGTATACACACACACAAACACACACACACACACACACACTAGCTCTCTTCAAACCAGTTCGGGTGAGAGTAAGGTTCAAGCGTTGTCTGCTTCCTCCCATTTTCCCCTCCATCATAAAAATTCTCCTTTACACACCATTTTTATGGGAAATAATTTTCCCCATTCTTCCTCTCCCTTCCCCTTTCTCCCAATGCATCTTTCTTTTTCACCCTTCCATTTTTCTTTTGAGATCATTCCAACATAATAGACTCATAGCCATGTCCTCTGCCTAAACAGACTCCTTCTAACTGCCCTAATGATGAAAATATTCCTAAGAGTTACATGTATCATCTTCCCATATGGGAATGTAAATACTGTAATCTTATTAAATCACTTATGATTACTCACTGATGTTTACCTTTTTATGCTTGTCTTGAGTCTTATATTTGAATGTCAATTTTTCTATTCAGCACTGCTCTTTTCAACAGGAATATCTGAAAGTCCTCTATTTCATTAAATAACATTTTTTTCTTCCTGAAGGATTTTATGAAGTTTTAATGGGTAGGTTCTTCTTGATTGTGATCCTAGTCCTTTTGCCTTCTGGATTATCATACTGCAAATCCTTTGCTCCTTTAAAGTGGTGCTGCTAAATCTTGTATGATCCTGACTATGGCTCCACAATGTTTTAATTATTTCTTTCTGGCTGCTATCAGTATTTTCTTGTTGACTTGACAGCTCTGAATTTTGGCTACATTATTTCTGGCAGTTTCAATTTTGGGATTTCTTTTAGGAGTGACCTGTGGATTCTTTCCATTTATATTTTGCCTTCTGATGCTGAGATACCTGGACAGTTTTTCTTTGCAATATCTAGAAATATGATGTCCGAGATCTTTTTTATTTTTTTGATCATGGCTTTCAGGTACTCTAATATTCCTAAATTATCTCCTCTCAATCTATTTTCCAGGTCATCAGTTGATTTTCTTTTT
The DNA here is from genome assembly GCF_019393635.1 of Dromiciops gliroides. Taxonomy (NCBI): domain Eukaryota; kingdom Metazoa; phylum Chordata; class Mammalia; order Microbiotheria; family Microbiotheriidae; genus Dromiciops; species Dromiciops gliroides. Next base: position 386,102,340 of record NC_057863.1, read on the forward strand.
CTTTCTTTCTTCTTCTTTTTTTTTTTTTGCAGGGCAATGAGGGTTAAGTGACTTGCCCAAGGTCACACAGCTAGTAAGTGTCAAGTGTCTGAAGCCAGATTTGAACTCAGGTCCTCCTGACTCCAGGGCCGGTGCTCTATCCACTGCACCATCTAGCTGCCGCCCAACTTATTTTTAAGAAGTTTTTTCCTTCAATTCTTTTTTTGCTTCTTTCACCAAGCTGTTAATTCTCTTCATAGTTTTCTTGTAAAACTCTCACTTCTTTTCCCAATTTTCCTCTACTGCTCTAAATTAAATTTTTTTTTAACACTTTTTTTTTAGCTCTTCTAGGAATTATTGTTGGGCTTATGTCCAATCTGTATTTTTCTTTGAGATTTTACTTATAGATGTTTCCAAATCATTGTCATCTTCTGAATTTGGGTCTTGAGTTTCCTTATCCCCATAGAATATTTTTATGGTCAGGTTCTTATCTCATTATCTTTCCCCAAAATTCCTCTCCCTCTTATCTCCCCTATTACTATGGAAAGCAATGAAGTCCTCCTAGGCTCCTAAACTCTAGACCTAAGAGTAATCCTGGATTCTTTACTATCTCTTATCTCCCATATCTAATCTGTTGCCAAGGCCTATCCATTTCACCTTTATAACTTCTTTTGAATAAGCTCCCTTCTATCCACCACCACCCTGGTGTAGGCTCTCATCTCTCCATGGGTAGACTATTGCAATAGCCAGTTAATTTACCTGTTCCAAACTCAATAAACTCTAATGACACCTTATCACCTCTAGGATCAAATGTAAAATGTTCTGCTTGGCATTCAAAGGTATGCATTACTTGCCTCCCACCTTTCCAATCTTCTTATACCTTCTTACCTCTCCCTTCTGTTCCCCTCACCATTCCCATCTCCATCTCCATATACTCTTTAGTCCAATGATGCTCACTTTCATATTTGTATTTCTAGTGTCGAGCAGTGACTATTTTACACTGAACCTTTACTAAGTGCTCTTTAAATAGATTCATTGATTGATAGTAAAGATGTTTTATCATTCTGAGAATGCATGTACTCTTTCCTTACATCTACCTCTTAAAATCTCCACTTTTCTTCAATGCTTAACTCACGTGACATCTTCTAGGAAAATTATTTCTGATCCTCTGAGTGTTTAGTGCTCTCTTCCCTTTCAATGACCATATATTTACTTATGTATGTATAGTTTCATGGGTTCCCATGGTCAAATAATTCATCATTAAATGGCCAACCTTCTGGTGATGAGCCTTTATATACTTAGCAGAGCTGGTACTCAAAAAAAAAAAAAAGTCCATCATCTACATCTTATTCAGATTCTTTCTGCATGGTAAAACTTGCTAGAGCTGATGCTCACCTGACATAGCCTTTGAGAATCCAGTGTCATTTCCATACCACCATGAAGTATCAGAGGACTTTGGATGTCATCAGTGATATGTATGACCACAAAACAAACAAAAACCATAATCTGGTCATGTGGCAAGGGTTAGAGAGAAACTGATGGACATCCTTAGTGCTAGAAATATTTTTTGAAAATTATAGATGTGATTCACTATATTTTTTAGAGGCAAAGAAAAATGGAATTTATTAAAGTCAAAGTGCTTAATTATCCTCTCTGGGTTTATTAAACATCTGTAGGTGACCCCAATTTTATTAAACATCTATAGGTGACCCCAAGAAAACAAATGATTCTTCTCAGTTATGGCGAGTAAATCTATATGTGGTCACCTTATTTCTACCCCAAGTTTGGGGAAAATTAGCTGGAGTTTCTAATATATTACTACTTATAAATTAGAAGCTTTAGCACCAGTTTTGGGGCATTAAGCATTATTAAAGTACATTAGATATTAGTAAAGAGAGATAGCACATGGCTCAGAAAGTTAGGAAAGACTAGCTAGGATAGAGAAAGAGAGAAAAAAAGGCACCGCCACCTACGAGTCTCAGGAGAAAAAGGAAGTCCCTATGTTTCTGTGAGTGGAAGCTTCCTGTGGGTCCGGACAAAAGGTGGTCCCTACTTACCTCCAAGCTAATTGGCCAGTATCACCCAAATCCATTGGTTCACTGGACCTGAGGGACCATGAGCAGAAAGTGCTGAGGTCAGAGTTCAGAGAACACACCCCCTGAGGGCCAGGCCTTTGGATAGGTGTGGTTCCAATCAAGTTAACTCCAAGTGAGTCAATCAGCAAAGTCAATCCAATCAATCTTAATATGATCCCCTCTAGGGGGGCGGTGGCCCTTTGGACATCCCAAAACCCAAATTATTTTCTCACAGTTCTAGATTTTTTTTGGAAAGCTGATATTTATTTCTAAATCAAATTTTCTAAAACTAGAACTTTTTTCTGAAAAATCAAATCTTTTATTTCTTTTTCCCAATATCTATGCAAGTAATTACTGTTTTTACTTTCATCAGTGTTATAGTCCAAGCTTCCTTATTTTCTCTGAAACTATATTTACAAACTGTCTATCATGTGTTTTGGGCTAGGCTTGACTCAGGCCAGTCCCCTCATAATTTATGTTTGATATTAGAATGAAAAAAGATACTTGTGGGTCATTCAACAGTTAACAAAAGGAGACTTGCCTACTGATAGCCTGGGAAAGACAGTCAGAGCTGATTCAGCTGAAAGAAGCTCCTTGCCTCTTAGCTGTCCATGGTGGTTGCAGAGTGCCTGGCTCTTTTGTATTCCCAGGAAGTGCTGTCTGTCAGTAGCTTTAGTCTTTAGGTCCTTGAGCTAATCTAGTCTTGAGAGTGGTTTCAATAACTTTTTTTTTTTTTTTGCAGGGCAATGGGGGTTAAGTGTCTTGCCTAGGGTCACACAGTATATATCAAGTGTCTGAGGCTGGCTTTGAACTCAGGTCCTCCTGAATCCAGGGCCAATGCTTTATCCACTGTGCCACCTAGCTGCCCCTGGTTTCAATAACTTTCAAGGAAAAAGGGAAAAATACGGAGGTGAGGGGTTAGGTATTGTTCTTACCACCTCATATAATTTGTAATTGCTGCTGAAAACTCATATATGTCCCATTTTAGTAAGTAACTAACCTTAAATAAATCTCATTTTCCAAAGCACCGTATTGCTTACAAACATTTCAGTGCTGTCTTGGCTCCTGGAGTACCGTATACCTGTTGGGTACTCAAATATTTGATGATGCTGGTGACAGTGATGATAATGATAACTATAGCAAGGATTGACGATCAGTTTGTATACAAGTACAGTATTGCTGATTTCACTGGAGAAAACTGTCTTCAATTTATTATTAGGTCAAACTTCTCTGTATCCATTTGAATAGACTTAATAAATCAAAGATTTCTCTAGTACTCTAATCAACCTTTTAAAAAGAATAATATATATTCACTGAGAGAACTGGGATTCTAAAAGAAATTACAATATATGTTAGAATAGTAAACTGCTTTTAAGAGAGCCAGGAGGACTACAAAAATCACTTTTACCCACACATTCATCTCAAAGAGAGGTGAAAAACATTCACATTCTGAAAGTGCAAAGAACAACAGTCTAGTGAAGGAATTCTAAAAAAAACTACCTTAAGGAACTGTTACCTTTTTTTGACCTCAAATTACATCTTTGTAACAACTAATAGATGTCTTAACCTCTATATTTTTTTATCATTGCCCCTCTGACAGTTTATTGTCTGTAATCATACCCTTACTGTTTTATACTTGCCTGACTTTTTCTTCCAGTTGTATTTTGCCATTTACTTATTCATCCAAAATGACTTTGTTTTGACTTTACTTTTTTAGTTGTTGCCTATTGTCACCAAACTTTTCAGTAATTATTTTAATTCATACCCTTTCATCTTATATCTTCCATTTTCTTCCTCTATTGCTTCATCTAAACCATGTCCACCTGTCAGATCACAGGGGATTAAATCAAGATCATTACTTCCAGAGGTAGAATTCCATTCTTCTTCTTCCTTCCAGAGTGACAGAATCTGTGGCTTGTAGAAGCTCAGGTTTCAGTCTTTGTTCTTTAGTTACATGGCCAAAAAGCAGCAATAAAAGCTGAGCGAGTTTCTATTGGGACTGAGTCATGAAGGATCCATTGTGAGAAGGAAGATATGTTAAGTATATAGTGTATATACTTCTTTTTTTTTTAGTGAGGCAATTGGGGTCAAGTGACTTGCCCAGGGTCACACAGCTAGTAAGTGTTAAGTGCCTGAGGCCGGATTTGAACTCAGGTCCTCCTGACTCCAGGGCCGGTGCTCTTTCCACTGTGTCACCTATCTGCCCCATGTATATACTTCTTAAATGTGTAGAAGTTAAGCTTGTAACATTAATGCTCTTTTAAAGATCTATAGGTTCATTTTTTCCATTCATTTTTGTTAAGTGGCTAAGGAGGGATATGTTAAGTTTAGATAGCAAGCATTTATTAAGTGCTTACTATGTGCCAGGTTCTGAATTAAACACTGGGTTACAAAGAAAGGCAAAAATAGGGTTCCTGTCCTAAAAGAGCTTACATTCCTTTTTTTTTGCGGAGCAGTGAGGGTTAAGTGACTTGCTCAGGGTCACACAGCTAGTAAGTGTTAAGTGTCTGAGGCTGTATTTGAACTCAGGTCCTCCTGAATCCAGGGCCCGTACTTTATCCACTGTGCCACCTAGCTGCCTCCAAGAGCTTACATTCTAATAAAAATGTATCTTCAGTTACTGGACAATCCTATTTCAGTTTCATAAACTACCTGGCTGACTCACATCTGGGATCCTTTGTTCATGCTTTGTTTTGTTTTGTGGGGCAATGAGGGTTAAGTGACTTGCCCAGGGTCACATAGCCAATGTCAAGTGTCTGAGGCTGGATTTGAACTCAGGTCCTCCTGAATCCAAGGCCAGTGCTTTATCTACTGTGCCACCTAGCTGCCTCTCCTTTGTTCATGCTAATGAAGGCAAGCCCATGATCCATTGAGGTACTCATAATAAAAATATAACCAGAGTCATATTTCCAGTGCAAATACATTGGTGTGTATATGTGGGGCGAGGGGAGGGGATATTGGTGGGGGAAATACAAAACACAGCCCCTGAATGATGGTGCCTTGGGAAAGGAGGGAGAGAACAAGTATTTCTTAAGGGCTTAGTGTATGCCAGGCATTGTGCTAAGCACTTTACAAACATAATCTCATTTGATCCTCACAACAATTCTGTGAGATAGGTACTATTATGATCCCCATTTTAGAGTTGAAGAAACTAAGGCAGACAGAAATCAAGTAACTTGCCCAGTGTGGTAAAAAATGAAAGTTTTTAACTAAAATTTAAGAGTTGAATGCATACTACTGAAGGACTGCCAGTTTTTGAAGGACCGCCCTTTTGGGGAGGAGACCATGAGGAACAGCCACGTGCCTGCTGCTGCTGTGGCCAAGCACGCCACTTACGGGGTGCCAGCTTAAAAATGAGGAGAGAACGGAAGTGGGCTCTCTCGCAATTGACACACATGCTGGTTCAGGTTTGACAGCGTGTTTGGGTGATCAGCTCTGGTCCTCGGTGGCAGCACGCACTTGACTCTGGTTCTCAGCCTGAGAGGTAGCTTTGGGATTCAGTGAGTTTTATAAAAGAATATAGACTAAACTTAGATCTAAGACTATTCATTTGTATTTCTACTTTCCTATTTCCTTAATCAGTATCACCTGTTTGTTGGCTAATTAATTCCCAAACAATAAAGTAAGTAATCCCTCTCTAATTAAAGCTTAGAGGTTTCTTTCTCTTACTGGTCTGGGAGATATATATATATATATATATATATATATATATATATATATATATATATATATATGTAAGGGAAAGGTTAAAGGGGAGTTTAATGCTCTTATATCCAATTTTAAATCTCACACCAGGCTCACATACCTAATCGGTGACTTAAGCCAGATTTGAACTCAGGTCTTCCTGACTCCAGGGTCAGTGCTCTATCCACTTTGCCATCTAGCTGCCCCACCAAGTATTCATGTGAGTTCAAAGGAAGGACTTTCTACCAGCAGTATCTGTTTAAGGGGATCATTAGAGGTGCTTGTTAGGTAGGCCTAGGGTCAGAAATGTGCAAAATCTATGGTGTCTCATGTTGGTATTCGATGTATTTAAGGACAGGGGCCATAAGCCTTTAAATAAGCAACTGCAGGGGACAGCTAGGTGGTGCAGTGGATAAAGCACTAGCCCTGGATTCAGGAGGACCTGAGTTCAAATTCGACCTCAGATACTTGACACTTGCTATCTGTGTGGCCCTGGGCAAGCCACTTAACCCTCACTGCCCTGCAAAAACCAAACAAATAAATAAGCAAACAAATAAATAAATGGATAGATAGATAGATAGATAGATAGATAGATAAATTAGCAATGCCTTGACTTCCCCAAGAAAATGTGGGATTTTATTGTCTTTTAGTTCTAATTGTTTGTTGCATTTAATTTAATTTGTTGCATCTTGGTTAGCAACAATAGAAGCCCACCATGGATAGAAGTAGGATGCCACATATTGTATTAATTAGTGCTAAGTGGTAAAAGGCGATCTGAATAAATGAACTAAGCTAAAAAGTGTAGTCCCAGTGACATTTCCTTTCTAATGTCAAGATCATGGAATGTGATAGATGAGATTTGGCAGATACTCAGGAGCCCACCTGAGTGGATTACTGGCTGATTTGACTGTATTACTAGTTGACTAGATTCTAAGCACATCTGGCTGGTACTTAAGAAAGCATGGTTCTCAGAAGCTAACAAACTTTGAACTTCCGGCACAGTCAACCAACCAGCTTGAAGAACCTCCCATTTCTGGGAGGGGACAGGAAGGAGGAAGGAGAGCCTTCGCAGGGGGCTCTCTTTTGGTTCCTGACCTTGTGGTGGTGGCAGAGGACTACACAGAGGAGTTGAGGAAAGATAGGATTGCCAGGTTGTAGGAATTCTGTTCTCAATCTTTCTCTTTCTTTTACTATCTTTCAATAAACCCTTAAAAAACTTAAACTTGTTTATCAGTGATTTTAGTCAGTTTCCTCCCAAAACTGGGGGCCAGATTAGAACCCACATTTAGAAATTTAAATTACACACTAACAATCATATTAATGATATTCACTAAGTATATGTTATACATCAATCAATCAATTGCCATTTATTAACTATCTACTCTGTGTTAGGCATTGTGCTGGGTTTTCAGAATGCAAAGACATAAGTAAGATAGTTTCTACACTCAAGGAGTTTACATTATGTTGGGGTGATAGATTTATTAAGTGCTTAAGTGTTCATAGGAACAACATCTTCCCAGATAAATAAATATAGACTGTATATGAAAAAAGTACACAGTGATCTAGATAAGAAATACTAACTGGGCAAATCAAGAAATGTCTCTTGAAGGAGATGTGCCTCAAGATGAGCCTCAAAAGGAGTTAAGGGCTCCAAAAATAGAGGTGAAAGAGAGCATTTCAAGCACTGTGGTGTGCAAAGCCATAAAGCCAAGAGATGATATATCACATACAGCTAACAGCAAGTTTGACTAGTGTGTAGAGTATAGTGTGTGAGAGGGAACAATGTATAATCAACCTGGAAACATACACTAGAGCCATATTGTGAAGGTTTTTGAGGTTAAGCAAAAGAATTTGTAGTTTATCATAAAAGCAATAGGGAACCATTGAAGCATGCTGAGTAGGGGAGTGATAAGGTCAGACTTGTGCTTTAGGAATATCAATTTAGCAGCTTTTTGGGAGGATGGATTAGAGAGGGGGAAAGAATGGATGTAGGGAGACCAAGTAGGAGATATTTTCAGTGAATAGAGTGGTTGTGGTGTGAACAGAGAGAAGAGGATGACTTTTAGAGATGTCAAGGAGATAGTATCGACAAGACTGAATGTTTAAGGGTGGTGAGTGAGAGTAAAGAATGGAAGATGCTCTGAGGTTATCTGGGTAACTGGAAGGGTGATGTTTCCTTTGCTAGAAGAAAGGCAATAGGGTAGGCTTAGGGAGGGAGCTAAGTGGCACAGTGGAGCTAAGTGGCACAGTGGATAGAGTACTGGTCCTGGAGTCAGGAAGACCTGAATTCAAATATGACCCCATGGCAAGTTCACTTAATTCTATTTGCCTCAGTTTCCTCATCTGTAAAATAAGCTAGAGAAGGAAATGGCCAACCAATCCAGTATCTTCGCCAAGAAAACCCCAAATCATGAAGAGTCAGACACAAACGAAACTGAACAAGGAAGGACAAAATGGGAAAGATGAGTTATGTTTTAAATATTTTCAGTTTGAGGTGCTTGTGGGTCATCCTAATAAGGATATTGCATATAGATCCAGGACTGGAACTTGAGAGATGAGGACTGAATATTTAGACTCAGGAATCATTTGCTTACAGTTGATAATTGAATCCATGGAGTCTGATGGGATCATTGAGAGAGGGAATAAATACAGAGAAAAAGAAAGGGTTCAGGTTAAAGGGAATAGGGCGTAAAGGTCTTCCAAGGAGACCAATACATATGGACAAGAGCCGCAACTGAGCTATGTTACAAAAACCCAGGGAGAAGAGTGACTTGATATTGTCTGCACCATTCTATAGGTGCTTCCCTGTTGGATTTCCTCTTTTCATCCCTTTTAATCTGTCATGTAACTTTAGACTTGACTGTACTTTAACTAATGCAGGTTTGAAATAAAATTAGGCCAAGGTCAGCAGCTGCACAAAATATCTAAACACCTTACTATTTAGTATCCTAGGGGAAATGAGTTCATGGGTTCATTTCAGATCCAAGATGAAAAGCAACTATTTTATAAAATCATGGTATAATTGGAATTACTTTGGAAGTTTTGGCAAACACTATTGTCAGTAGAGCAAATAGACTGAATAAAGATCCCAAACAGAATACTCTGGGCACTTATAGTAATTAAATATTTGAAAACTGTGCCAATTGTATAAATACACAAAGAATTTTTTATCTTAAGTATCAGTTAAATTTATATCATAGAAGTTTCCTTTCAGTGTTCTAAAAGCTTTGCATGCTATTCCTTTGACCTACATAGATTTTACCATCTTGTTTTTTAATGCTTTGCTGAATCTAGAATTGCATCAATTTTAGCACTTCCTACAATGGTCCAGATTTCAATCTATTCATGTTCTCTCAACCTTTCTGATTCTTTTCCATTCCCTCCCATAAATCTTCCACAGAGCAGCTCCTCCCCAGTGTGTTTGGCTTAGGATCTCTTAACATTGACAGTGCGGCAGAGAACATAGGCTATTAGTTGGTTATCTCTTTTTTTTTTTAATTTTTTTTTTTTTTGCTGGGCAATGGGGGTTAAGTGACTTGCCCAGGGTCACACAGCTAGTGAGTGAGTGTCAAGTGTCTGAGGCTGGATTTGAACTCAGGTCCTCCTGAATCCAGGGTCAGTGCTTTATCCACTGCGCACCTAGCTGCCCCCCAGTTGGTTATCTCTTGAAAGATATTGTTTCTTTAAATTACTTTGCCTGTAAATTATTGTTGATAATATATGGCAGCCTCCTTTGGCTCATAGTCAGCCTCTATTATTGTTAGTCAAAATTCAACTAATTCAGTTCCATTCATCAAGCATTTAGATATACAGATAAGTAAGTCTGTGTCTTTATACCTACAAGAACCTTGTGATCTAGTAGAGAAGGTAATATGTACATAAAATCATAACATAAAATAGAATATGGTAAATATATCCCCAAAAGCTTACACCCATCAATATCAGTTCTTTTTTTGGAGGTGGATGGTATGTTCTATCAATAGTCCTTTGGGACTGTCTTGGATCATTGTATTGTTGAGAATATATAGTCAAGTCATTCGCAGTTCTTCATCAAACAAGATTGCTATCTCTGCATACAATGTTCTCTTGGTTCTGCTTAAATGGGAAAATATATATATTTTTTAAATTTTAGGGCAGTGAGGGTCAAGTGACTTGCCCAGGGTCACACAGCTAGTAAGTATCAAGTGTCTGAGGCCAGATTTGAACTCAGGTCCTCCTGAATCCAGGGCCGGTGCTTTATCCACTGTGCCACCTAGCTGCCCCCAATGGGAAAATCTTAATAGAGATTCATACCAGTTCCCTTGATTTAACTCCCAGAGGAGTAATGAGAGAAAGGAAGCTGTTCATTCCTTTTCCCCACTACTCTGCTCAGGTTTTGGCATTAGAACCTTGGAAGAAAGAGAGGTTACCTGTGACCTCATACCGATAGGGATAGTCCCAATGAAAAGAACTGCTCCTTTGGTTAACTATCGTCAGCTATACACTCTCTGCTACCCATAAATCTTTTGACATGAAACTTAAACTGAATTTTGAAACTTGGGGTAAGTGCTACAATAATGTGCAGAGTATGCTTTTAATCACAAGGGCATCATTTCCAAGCAATACAGCTAAAGTCATTAGGCCTCATGATATTACTGGATTCTGTCTTCAGCACAGCAAAAGGACTTAACTCATTTGAAGTTTAAGAACTTATGTGAAGCCATGGTTTAAAACTCCCACTTTTTTTTAACCTAACATAATTCATGTTGATGTGGTACTTCAATATTATTAAGGTGATTTTTCATAACAATCTTATAGGGCAATGTTCAAGCATTATTATCCCCATTTTAAAATTAAGAAACAAAGTCTGCAAGGTTAAAGTGACTTACCTAATGTTACATAGAGTCAAAACTGAGATTTAAAGCAAGGCCTCCTGACTTTAAGTTGAGTGCTAATTTACCAGTTTTTAGAAAATTACTTTGTTTAAAGTCTAGTGTGGGTTAACACTCTTGAAGATAGTGCAAATGCTTTGGTATGGCATTTTATATAAAAATAGTTTTCTGATCTTGGTCTGTGATTCGTTTGCTTTCTTCCCTGCATATCTACTGTTGCTCTGCCTCTTAAAACCATGAAGTCACAATATCGGGAACCATTATTGTAATAATTACAAGAAACCAGCTAAAGATATTTCTGATTCTTGATTTTCTGTGATGGATGGTGTTAAGGTTGGCTCCCTGTAGAAGCACAACTTCATACCTTTTTCTTCACATGTATCTAGAGATGAGTATTTGTACATTTATATGTATATATATACATATATATATATTCATCTTTTAATGACCTGTATTAATGAAAAGATGTATGGATACAAATAATTCCGTGATTTTTAATTTCATTTTAGATACCCCTTCCAAAGACAGAGCTCACCCCACTCTCTAAATTATCTTATCTCTACCATATCAGACCTTTGAAAGTTGCTATGGCAAGACAATTATTCTTTCAAACAAATGTCTGATGAACCACTCAAAATGTAGTGAGAATGGTTTTTGGACAATATCAGGTACATAAGCAAAATCTTAACAATCTGGTGGGACCTGCTAGAATCTGTAATAATCTAAAATAATGGATAATCCAAGTAATTTGCATTAGGTTTGGGCATGTATTATATGGTTCTCTTATACCAGATTTCCTTTATATCAACATTTAAATTACTATGGTTCATTTTTTTTATTCATTCAAAGATTTGAGCTGTATATATATTAACTCTCACTCTTGCTACATGATCATATCACCTCCTTTTCTGGTCACATAAATCCTGAGGGTCTCTTTTATGTGACTTCTTACCTGTAATTCATCATTGGTGATGCTGTAGCCTCTTTATACCTACCACCATATCTCCACTGCTTTTGGATAAACCACCATTTTCATTCTTTGTAGAACATGGTGTTCTATGACTCGTATCATTTTAGCATCACTGGGATAATAGGGCTGAAAATATGGGTTCTATGTAAGGGTTCATTGATAGCACTAGGGCAAATATCCAAATGTCATCTAGAACAGTCTCTTCTGGCTGACTTGGCTGACTAGTCACTCTCCTTCTTTAAGGCTCACTCAATATATATGTACTGATGATTAGCTCAATGGGATGCCCAACTATATGTCATAATGCAGGCAATATATACTCTTCATTTACTTTTTTTTTTCATGTGGATAGTTAGGTTGAATGGTCACAAGATTTCACTGAGGAGGTCTTCAGTGAGTTGTTTAATGGCATCAGTGTGGTACTATATTTTAACATGAACCTCTAAAGACTCAGAGGAAGACTTGTGTTGGCTTGTTATTGTTTGTCCTTTATTCTCGAAGAGGACCATGACATCAGGGTGATGTCATGAGGTGCACTTTAATGCAATTCATGAGTTCCAATATGAGTTGGATTTAAGTGAGGGAGGGTTGTGCAAAATCACCTGCCTCACTCTCTCCTCCAGAGCCATCTGGGTCCAGTGGCAAGATATATATCAAGATGACTGGAGATGGCCCTCGATGTTTTAAAGCAATTGGGGTTAGGTCACTTGCCCAGGGTCATATGGATAGATCTTTTATGAAGGATTTAAGGAGGGATACAGACAAGAATTTCATAAGAATTGATGGTGATCAGAAGCTGATAGAAGGGGTGTCAACAAACTGATGAGATCACAATTCATTAAAGTATGTAAATAATAAAGACTTCATTGAAAACATTTATTAAGCGCTCACTGTATGCAAAGCACTGTGCTAGGCAATGGAGAAGGTAAAAAGATTATAGGACAAGAATGGCCACATATCTTCTGAGGGATGTCTCAGCAACATGCCAAATAGCTAAAAAAGTTCCAACGATATCAAAAATCAATTATAAATAATTATGGTAAGCATATTTAAGAAAACATGTTCACAGATATATCATCCTATTAAACACTTCAAACTTCAGTGTTCTCTTCTGCCCTATTCCTATGTTGGAAGGGTTGGGTTTGTGCAATTCAGTGTACATCATGAAGAACAACAGTAATTTCCCCAACACCCCAACAAAGGGAAATTTCCTGGCCTTCTGAGGTTATCATATTGTTCCCTAAGTTATCTTATTTACAAGATGTCCCACTTAACAATGATGCTTATCTATGAAATTAGAGGAGCATGGAATGATAATAAAGACAGATGAAGTTCTAATTTAGGACCTTGGCTATGTATTCAGAACAAAGAATGTTTTAAACTTTCAATAACATTTTCTTTTCTTAGGTTAGGTTCCCTAGCTCCAGGTTCCAGGAAGCTTACTACCAAGTTTAGTCATAAAGCCTTGAGTTATCATTAAAGCAAGTCAAACAATGTCTCACCTGAGTAGGACAACTGCAGTCAGTGTTTATATTATTAAGTAAAGGAGTTTATTTTGATTCACTCATTAGTTCCTTCTGTTGGGTGATCATCAAAATATAATGATGATAAGAAAGCAAACATTTCATTGTCTTTTCTTCCTCTGGTAGGCACTGATTGAACCACAGGTGGAAAAAAAACCTTACAAGTCAACAAGCATTTATTAATCATATTTATCAGAAAACTATGTACCAGGCACTGTGATAAGTGTTGGAGATACAAAGAAAGGCACACATTTAGTACATGCCCTTAAGAAGCATACATTCTGACTAGGGATAGAGCATATAAACAAACTAGGTAACTAAAAGATGAAAGGGGGAGATGGAGTCAAGATCCTATGTTAGCAAAAAAACCAATATAGCTGAGTTCCTGTCTACAACTCCTCCAAAAAGATTTAGAAAATGCATCAGACTGAATCATGACGGAAAAAGGCAGAAAAAGTTACAATGACTTCTTTGTCCAAATCAGCATAGGAAGACAGAAAAATCTGTTGATACTGGGGTGATGTAGGAAGCAAAAAAGAGGTTAACAGAAAAACCTAAGGCCCAAGCTCTAATTTAGATATAAGCTCTAAGAGGGATTCAGACATCAGTTAATGGATAATTTAAGATTTGGGAAACAAGTCAGGGCCTAGGTTCTCTTACCCACATTAATCACCACCTATAACAGAAACATAAAGTGGCAGGTCAAAAAGACCTTAACTATAACAATGATACACAATGATACACTGACAGGGTATAGAAATTCTACTGATAAATGAAGATATTTTGAAAACTGGACATGGGAATCAAAAAGTGACATGCACAGTAAAGACCAAATTTGTCCCCAGATTCACCTTCTGACATGTAAACCCCCCAAAACACACCTCCACAGAAAAAGTTAACCACCTCAGGGGTTGGCTTAGGACCCCAGAAACTCCAAATTAGGATAGGCCCTTCCCTATACCTCTCTAAAGATGGAGATTACTATAATGAGGCTGCTAATCAATTTATTCAAACTATAAATATAACTATCTTTTCTTTCCCTATTTGAGAGATACCTTTCCACTTTTCTGGTTCTCTCCCTATGTTCATTCACAGTATTGCAATAAAACTTGGGAAACTGAGTCACTGAGTCTTGTAATTCTTTTGGGACCACTTACGATCAGTTTGACCCTAATTCCATCCCACATCAGGGGGACTGGCTTGGGTAAGGAGCACAGGACCACTGCAATGCCTAGGCAGAGGCTGAGTGCTAAAATCAAAAGAGGTTCCACACCCACACTGGAGCATAGACATGGAAGGTGTCAACTAGCAGCTATGTTGTCCATTATCCAGTTCTGCATTACAGATTCAAGGGTAAACTGAGAAGGGGACCTGTATATGGGAATGGCATTTCTGGATAGTATACTGAGAAAAGAGGAAATTTTAGAAATAAGCAACAGCTATTTGGCTCAGATCCCAGGAGAAGGGCAGAATCTCAGTTCTAGCATCTAGCCTAGCGCACAGAATGACCAGGGCAGGAATCTCATACCAAAATGGAGCCTGCAATTCAGTCACTGTGAAGCAACAGAACTTCCTAAGCTGTTAAGGGATAAGTCCAGCAGCATTCTACTGTTACTCTGACCAAAACCCAGTTCAGGAACTTGTAAGGCTCATACTAAAGTGGGACTGGGGGGAGGGGAGCTGTAATCAGACTTTTTAAAAAATTCAATTTTATTTTATTTTCAGTTCCATATTCTCTTCCTCCTCCTTCCCACTCCCTCACCCAGTGAGAAGACAAGAAAAATAAAACCCATTACAAATCTGTACAGACATACAACAAATTTCTGCACTAATCATCCTCTTCTCTCCTTCCCCCATGCCATCTTTCAATAGAAGAACAGAAACAGAGAAATAAAAGAAAATATGCTTCAATTTGCACTCTGAAATTATCTGTCCTCTTTCTGGAAGTGGATAGCATGTTTTACCATAAGTTCTTCGGAATTGTGGTTGGTAGTTGTGCTGATTTGAATAACTCTCTTTCAAAATAGATTATCTTTACAATACTGCTGTTATATATAAATTATTCTCCTGGTTCTATTCACTGCACTTCAGTGATCAGACTTTGCCAGGAATCAGTCCAATCTGGGAGCACCAAAAGCTTTCATGCTCCCAGACTGTACCTGAGATCCTGGAATAATACAACACTTAATATTGTAAGAAAGGGCCAGCCTAAACCTTTCTTCCAGAAGTGTGGGAGAGCCCAGCTTTAATATCAAGTCTAAAGTCAGGAAGTAGTCTGGAAGAATAAGCAAACAAACAAGCAAAAAAAAAAGAATCCCACCATTGTGGTAGGAATACTGACTCCAAAACATCCACAAGCAAAGCTTCAGAGAAAATTCCTGGAAGGGACAAAGCAAGAGGTGTTTTTTTTTTGTTCGTTTGTTTTTAAAGTTTTTTTTTTTTTAATAAATGAGATTGCCAGAGGAAAAAAACTGGGAGAAAATGAGAACTATGGAAGAAAGGATTGGGAAAAAAAAATGAAGAGTTTGGCACAGAAGGTACAAAATCCTGTCCAAGCAACACATTCCCTGAAAATTAGAATGGGCCACATATCAAAGCCAATGGCTCCACGAGACAACAGGAAATATTAAAACAAAATGAAAAAGCTGGAAACAATAGAAGATATGTAAAGTATCTTATAGCAAAAACAACTGACCCAGACAACAGATTGAGGAGGAAAAAAATTTAAGGATTGAACTATATGAATGATATGACTAAAAAAAGAGCATAGAATAATGTTTCAATCACAAAAGAAAATTGCCCAGATCCCTTAGAATCAGAGGGCAAAGTAGAAATAGAAAGAATCCAGCAGTCACTTTCTGAAAGAAACCCCTCCCAAAAAACTGCAGCCCAAATCCAGAGCTTCAAGATCAAAGAAAAAAATACTGCAGGCTGACAGAATTCAAGTACCAATAAGCCACAGTCAGGATCACACATGACTTAGCCTCCAGCTTTAAGTACTGGAAAACTAGGGATGTTTTTCTAGAAGGCAAAGGATATAGGCTTACAGCCAAAAATAACTTATACGGCAAAATTAAGTAAATCACTATAAGGGGGAAAATAGACTTTTAATGCAAAAGAGGACTTCCAATCATTCTTGATAAAAATACCAGCAGAGCGGTGTAGAACCTTTGAAGCTCAAATACAGGAGTTAAGAGAAACAGACTGGTGAATATGAATGAACAATGATGATTGACTAAACAAGGATAAACTGTTTGCATTCTATAGGGAGATGATTCATGTGTCCTTTCTGAGTCCTACCATCATCAGGGGGTCACTGAGGCAGTCTAAATAGACAGGTCCCAGGAGTGGTTCTGTTTTGTCTTGATTTTAAGAAAAGAATCCAAAGAGGGGGAAAAGGGATACCCTTGTCGAATAGGAAAGGGAAAGGAAGGTTAGGAAAAAATGCTCTTACATAATTAGGGTACAGAAGTAGACCTCTATCAAGTGAAAATGAGGTAGGGTACAGCAGCTGACCTTTAACCTTACTCTTAACTGAACTGGTTAAAGGAAGGAAGAATACACATTGACATATACAGTTGGGTACAGAAATATATTTCATTCAGTGAAGAACAGAAGAGAAAGGGGAGAAGCAGGGAGGGTAGATCGAGTTGGGGATTGAGTCCTAAGCAAAGTATTAACTCTAAGGATGTACATAAATATTTATAGCTCTTTTGAGGTGGCAATTTGAGGGACAACCCATAAATTGGTGAATGGATGAACAAGGTATAGTATATAAATGTGATGAAACACTATTGTAATAGATGATGAAGGGGATGATTTCAGAGAAACCTGGGAAGACTTGTATGATCTGATACCAAGTGAAGAGAACAGAAGCATTTATATGACAGTTATATGGTAAAGGCAAATAACACTGACAGAATGAGGAATTCATTATCATAATGGTCAACCACAATTCCAAAGGACTAATGATGAAACCTGTGACCTACCTCGTGTTTCAGAGATGAAGGTCTCAGAGTGCAGACTGAGACAATTTTTTTTTTTTTTGGACACGGTCAATATGGAAGTTTGTTTTGATGAACTATACATATTTGTAATGGGGAGGAGGGTTGCAGTGGGAGGTTAAGAAGGCAGATTTTTGCTGATTGAAAAAAATCGAATATACTTTTAAAAATAAAATCAAAGATGAAAGGCAATCTGAGAAGGGAAAGTATTAGGGTTTGAGGGGTTTGGGGAATGTGGAAAGGCTTCCTTATGTAGGTAGGATTTTAGTTGAATTTCGAATAGGGAAATTAAGATGTGAAGGCAATGGGCTAAGCATTCTGGGTGTAGAAGATAGCAAGTACAAAGGCAAGGAAAAGAGAGATGTAGTGTTTTGTTCTAGCAGCAACTGCTAGCTAGCAGCAACATTTCATTGTTGCTGAACTGCAGTGTGTATAGAAAAGTAAAAGACAACTGAAAGATAGTAGAAGGAAAGTTAGGAAGAGCTTTAAATGCCGCCCCCCCCCCCCCCCAAAAAAAGAGTTTACATTAGATTTTGGAGGTAATAAGGTGACACTGGAGTTCATGGCTGGGGATAGATGGAAGAGTTGACAGGGTCAAGCCTTCAATAGAAAAATCACCTTGGCAGCTGAGTGGATGGTAGATTGGAAAGGGAGAGAAGATGCAGAGGTTTGAGTTAGAAGCCTATTATAGTAGTGCAGGCCAGAGGTGATATTGCCTTGACTAGAGTTGTGGATATGTGAGTGAAGAGGAAGTATTTTTTTTTTTTAAGTGAGGCAATTGGGGTTAAGTGACTTGCCCAGGGTCACACAGCTAGTAAGTGTTAAGTGTCTGAGGCTAGATTTGAACTCAGGTACTCCTGACTCCAGGGCTGGTGCTCTATCCACTGCGACATCTAGCTGCCCCGAAGAGGAAGCGTTTAAGAGATACTGTTAAAGTAGAAACGGCAATATTTGGCAACAGATTGTGTACTTGGGGAGAGTGAGAAGGAAGAGGTGACTGGGAGGATGGTGGTATCCTTGTCCATAACAAGGACATTGGGAAGAGAGTTGGTAAGGGGGGGGGGAGATAAATTGTTTTGGACCCACTAAATTGTAGGGGAAAGATAATGATCATTTAATCCAATTCCTTCATTTTACAGATGAGGAAACTGAGGCCCAATGAAGTTATATGACTGCCCAGGATCATACAGCTTGTCAGTGAGAGCCAGGATTAAAATCTAGTCTTCCTAACACTTAATCCAGGGTTTGTCCTACTAAAATATGTCATAGATTACTTAGAATAGTCCTATTTCCAAAAGAGTTAATTTGGTTTTGTGTTATGGCCTGGGTATCTCATTTGAATGGCCCTGGGTACCCCAGAAATTTACTGGGGTAAATCAAAAGAACCTTCTTGAGAAACTAAACCAAAGGATAGACACACCTAAAGAGATGATAAGTGGCGCTGAATCGGGACTGAGCCAGCTCCAGGACCACCACCCTTCATTCTAGTTTCCCCCACCCCTGGGGAGATAAGATTAGGTGTGGCTGCTGCCTATGTGGTAGGAGGAGGAGTGAGACGACAACTTAACTCCCCCAGCCACCATCAGTGGGGGATGGTCCTCCCTCAATAGAGGAACTTTCCAGTCAGACAATTACCTCATCGGACCACCATGGACCTCTATAAAAGGACCTATCTTGGGGCAGCTGGGTAGCACAGTGGATAAAGCACTGGCCCTGGATTCAGGAGGACCTGAGTTCAAATACGGCCTCAGACACTTGACATTTACTAGCTGTGTGACCCAGGGCAAGTCACCTAACCCCCACTGCCCCACAAATTCCCCCTTCTCCTCCCCAAAAAGGACCTGTCTCCTGCTTGAGGAGATAGGTATCTCAGTGCCATGCCTTCTCTTCATGAGAACAAGTCCAAGGATTTCTCTCTTGGTTTCCTTTCCCTAGCACCTAAATAAACTATTATTTTATTCTAATTGGATTTGTGTTCATGAGGGTGTAATTCTTTAAAGAGGAATTCCTAAGGACCCCAAGCCCCTAAACCCCTACCCCTTTCCCAAACCCCCACCTATTTCCCCATAACATTTTGGAAATTAGCTCACTTGGGATTTTCTCATTTCTATGCCCAATCACCATAGAATGCGATAAATGAAACAGGGCATCAGGAACATGGAGAAGTTATATTGTCTACTGGTTTTCTTTAAGATTTCCTGAAGGCCCTATTAAGATGTATGAAAGCCTTGGCTAAGGCAATGGGAGTAGGGAAGGAGAGGAAAGAACAGTTGTTTTGTATACATATTATTTATGTATTCTTAATGAGACTATTTTTGAATATTTTATTTTCTTAGGATTACCATATCTGGCCTAATATATTCATACAATTCCCATTCACTAGGAGCATATAATATAAAGGAGATAATACATAAGACTAAAAGAGAAAACAAGGGCCAACATAAATATCTGTTAAGTCAATTTGTTGAATACTGACTTCGTTTTCCCCTTATCTTTCAGGAAAGATTGCCCTGATTAAGCTTAAAAATTTGAAAAACTATCTTACTGTCCCCTCTCTCTTCCCCTACCCCTCCTAATCAACTGATCATAAACTGTACAAACTTCTAGCAACAATGGAACTCTCCTGTGCCCAGCACAGATTACATCGTTCAGGTACATTCTAAAGGTAGTCACAATTAAAAGATAATATGCCAATTTGCTAGGTATTCTATAAATTCCATAAAAGAGGCTTCTCTTGTATTTTTTTAAGAGGTTAAGAGTTCCTCAGGACACTCTTTAGTCATTCACCATAACTGTTTAATGATGATGTCACAAAACACACTTTAGACACACCAGGAGCTTGAACTTCTGAATATCAAGGGATTTAAGTGTTGATGTCATAAAATAACTTAAAAATTAGATTCTGGGAAGTCTGGGGTTCTGAACTACTCAATAGCTACAATCATAGCATCATAGATTTAGAACTTAAAGGTCTTTCGGATATCTAGTTGAACTGCTTCATTTTTACAAATGATTAAAGAGAATTGCTCATGAAGTAAAGAGTAAAGTCAGAATTCCAACCCAGGTCATTTTTTTTTTTTTTGGTAAGGTGATTGGGGTTAAGTGACTTACTCAGGGTCACACAGCTAGTAAGTGTCAAGTGTCTGAGGCCTGATTTAAAGTCAGGTCCTCCTGACTCCAGGGCTGGTGCTCTATCTACTTCACCACCTAGCTGTCCCCAACCCAGGTCATCTTAATACAAATCCAGTGCTCTGCACTGTGGGGAATTATGAAATACTAGACTATAATCCTTGCCCTCAAGGAGAAGACAGTCTTGTTAAGAAAAACAAAACACACTTAAACAACTGGAGAATATTTTCAAACATACTGCTAAAGGCAAAATAAAGTGAGGCAGCATGGAAAGAAGACTGAATCAGGAAACCAAGTCTCTCAAGGCTGTGTCACTTAACAGGTTGAATGACCTTTGGCAAATCACTTAATCTCTCTATAATCCCACTGGTAAACGAGGTGTGACGTAAACTGACCTCAAGGACGACTTCAGACTCTAATATTCTAATGATTCGAGGCGTTTCTTCCTGGTAACTTTTATGGTCCTAAGATGGTATAAAATGAATAACGTGCCTAATTTCCCACCTTTCAAAAGGCAACCTTTAAAAAAAAATTGGCATGTAGTAGAACTTCAAGGTTTGCAAAGGAATTCGCAAGTTATCTCATTTGATAAACATTCTTTTGTCCATTCAAGGGGCTCCCAGCAGAAGCTCCTGTTCCAACATCTCAGAGCCTGTTTAGGTTCCAAGTCAGGGCAGCTCTTGGGTCCCGTTTTATTTGCATCCAGACGGTTTAGCTTGAGCGCCCGTAGCTGTTCAGTCCTGTCCTATTATTCTACGTGACCTCATGGGCTGGCTAAGGGCTGTTCTTGGCAAAGATACTGGAGTGGTTTGCCATTTCCTTCTTCAGTGTATCCCCATTTTTACACATGAAGAACTGAAGCCAGTAGGGATCAAACTGCACCACCTAGTTGCCCCGTTAGCAAATAGTAGGCGTTTTACAACTGCTTATTTGATTGACTGAGAGCTAGACTTCAGCGTCACATCAACCCGATTCAAGTCAGGCCAGGCTGCCTGTGTGACCTTGGGAAAGTCATTACCCTCTTTGGGCCTAAGTTTCTAAATTTATGAAGGGAGGGGGTTGGGCTCCATGATTTCCCACTCCGGACCTAGGAGCACGTGACTTTTGCAGACACAGCCCGGAGACTGCCGTGAGCCTGACGGCAGCGGCTGTCAACTCGGCCTGGGCAACCTACGCCTCCACCCCCACGTCGGGCCTCCGGGCAGGTCAGGCTCACGGCAGCCCCGCGAGTGTGTGCGTGTGCGTGTGCACGTCTCCCTTACCCCCGCCCACGGCGAGTGGGCCGTTTTCTCATCCCATTCCCTGCCCAGTCACAGGAGCCCTGACGGAGCCAACTCATCGGGCCCAGCCAGCGCCACCTCCGCGGAGACCGGAAGTTACAGTGCCAGGACTCGCGGGCCTCCAGCTCAGAAGTCAGAACGCGCGCCCGCCGGAAGTCGCCCTGCCCGGAGTCTCCGCGGCTGCGCAGGCGCACAAGAGAGAAGGGGGGGCGGAGTTCAGGGGAACCCGGCGGGGGGGAGTGGCGGCCGGTGGTGGTGATGGTGGGGGGGGGGCCCGGCCGGGGAAGATGGCGGAAGCTGGGGTGAGTTATTGGGGGCGGGGAGGGGCGGGGGGAGGCTCCGGCGGCGGCACCGGGCGCTGAAGGGTCCGGCCTGAGAGAGGCGGCCCTTGCCACAGGACCCCCCCCACCCCCCCCCCTCGGTGATGCGTCGGCTTGCTGGAGGCCCCGGCGGTTCCAGGGGGCTTGGCATTGGCGGGGAGCCCCGAGCCGTGACGGCCGGGGATGGAGGCCGGGTCGCGGGGGGCTGGAGAGGAGCGGGGAGGCGCAGCGTGGGGCTGGGGGATCCTGGCTGGGAGGAGGAAGGTGGGGGCCCGCGTCTGCGAGGTGGTGGGGGTGGGGGCGGGGATCGCAGGGATCCGGGAGGCTGCGAGCCCCGGGATGCTGGCTTAGGTCTCTGCGGGAGCTGAGTCTGCGGGCAGGGGAAGGAGGTCAGTAGGCGCTTGGGTGTCAGGCTGCCGAGATGGATGCGCAGGTAGCTTCTGTCCTGGGATGGGCATGGGGATACTGCAGGCTCGGGGAGTCTGTGGGGAAGTGGGGGGTGCGACCTGGATACGAATGGTTGGGAAGTGGGTGAATAACCCCGTGTGCATAGAGAGAGACTAAGGGTAACACTCGCTTGTGTCCTCTAAGTTGAATGTTGGTAACGGAGGAGTGGGGGGGTTATGAGCCATGGGAATTGACATGCTTTGCTAGATACTATATTGGTTGCAACTGTCCAGGAAGTGTTGAAACTTAGTTCTGGGAAACAGTTGTTTGTTTGTTTTTTTGTTTTTTTTTTCCCCCAAAGAAGCTTTTAAGAAATAGTAAAACGATCAAGGTGGTGGTTGTTATTTAAAGAACTGTTTCTGAGCTGTATCTCACACATTGCTAGAAAGGAGGGTGGTGAAGGAGTAGGGATTCTTTTAGATACTGAAGTTTGTTTAGGAAAAAGATGAATTCAGAATTACAAAGGAAAATGTACTTTTTAATTTTTGAGAGAAGTAGGTCAAGTTGTAATTGATTATTATTTCAGGTTTTTTGGTTTGGCTGATAAACCATTGGGCACAAAAGAGTGGAGAAGAGATTGGTAGGGATCAGAGAGGAGAAAAATCAGATTAACTCATTTCTTCTCCCTTCAGTTTTTCCTCCATCTGTTCTTTACTTGTACATTTTTTTTTTCAGTAGCATTTTCTGTCAAAGTTGTTTATAGAGCACTTCTGAAGTAAAGTGTTTGGATCATGACTGATGTTTATTTGGAAAGAAGGAGATTTCCAAAATATGATAGCTGCAGCTTTTGTAGATATCTTCATTGAACATAAAGGGTAAAATATTTTTATTTGAAAAGGAAAACTTAAATGTCATCTGAAAACAAATTCCAAATGTTGATGGCATTTGTCATTGAAAAACAGTAGTGGAATGGGAAAGTCTTTTAGTTACTGAGTTTCTGACTGTTTCCTAGGGAGTATATTTGCATCTGGGAGGCTCTTAGTAGATTTTAATGTGAAGTGGACAACATTAAGTTATTTTTCTAGTTTTATGGTGCATATCTTTTTTCCTTAGTGTGTTTAAGTTAAAATATTTAACCCTGCTTAGTTACCTTCTGAATTGAATTTGTTTTAATTTAAGAAGAGTTAAGCTGCTTGGTTTACCAGACTTGCTGAATTAGTTTAATGATAATGTTACTACTATTTTAGGAATACAGTCCTAATTAAGAAAGCATTGCAGTGATTAACTGTATGAAAGAGGAGTGAGGTAGTAATTTGACTTCATTATTTTTATAGCTTCTCTGTCAGAAGATCCTGAATACAGGTTATCTTAGGAAATACACATAGTATAGGGTCTTCAGTAATCATTTGAACATGGAGAGTACTGTAGTTATATCACCTTATCACCTATATCACCTTATATCACCTGACTTTAGTTCATTTGTTTGGGTTTTTTCCCCCCTCCAAGGTGCATGTCATTACAACTATTTAGGAAAAGTTAACCCGAAAAGAAAGGTGGTTAAATAGCAAAATTTAACCTTGAAGTTATATCTATTATGAATAAACATTTCTCTATCATATCTATTCTATCCTTTGTTAACTTTATTCCCTGAGAATCCTGTTTCCTTGTTATAGAGTAGATAAGATTTTGCTTTTCATCTTGTTTAAATGACTTGCTAAGGACCCTGAGTAGGCAACATGGTACAGTGGAAAGAATATTGAATCTGAAGTCAAAGGATCTGGGTTCAAATTCTACCAGTGATCCTTATAATTACCTTGGTGACCTTGGGACTGTCACTTCATTTCCCTAGTCCTCAGTTTTCTTACTCGTGAGGGAAAAGCTCTAGATATACAATCCTATGTATTTCAAAATTAATTACAATTTATAGTGGTTGCTTTGCAAATAGAACCCAGACCCTTGAACATGAAGAGTTACTACCTGTGTGATATTTGGCAGGTTGCTTAACCTCTAAACCTTACATTCTTCTTCTATATATTCAGGGTGTTAGACTAGCCACATTTTATATCACATTTTATATAACATTTTATGTTATATCTTTGTATATGAAATCATACTCTTAATCCACAATCAGCAACTACACATGCACTTTGAATCTTTTTTTCCCATAAAAATACTATTGAAGGATCAGCATTTGATCCACCTAAATCAACTCTTTTACTGAATTTTCTTAGTGACCAGCAGGGTTTATTTTTGAGGCTGCTGGCCAGGCTTGGTGGTGAATTCTTTGGCTGTCTAGCAGACTTTCTATTTTGTTTTCTCTTTACAAAGTTTGGCCTGTGGGTTTGTTTCTTTATCTCTAAAATGAGAGGGTTGGGGTTGGGTCCCTAAAATGTCCCTTACATCTTTAAAATTATTCTGACCTTATGATTAATTTTATGGAACCTTTATTTTGCTACTCAGAGAGGTGGTCTCGTACTTTCTGAGATCTTTTTCAAGCTATTACATGAAACATGGATTCTTTCAGTTATAAAGGTTATATATAGATGAACTAGAATTATATGAATGCAGTAGGTTAGGCTTATGTAAAGAGTAGCAGTAGTTAGTATAAGTAGACTAGTATAAGTAAAAATTTTAGGAAGTTGCTAAGAGATTAAAAGACTCTAAAAGAGTTCTTAATATGGGATTCATGAACTTGTAATAACTATATATACATATATTTAGTGAGGCAGTTGGGGTTAAGTGACTTGCCCAGGGTTACACAGCTAGTAAGTGTTAAGTGTCTGAGACCGGATTTGAACTCAGGTACTCCTGACTCCAGGGCTGGTGCTCTATCCACTTCGTCATGTAGCTGCCCTAATAATGACTATATTTCAATATAATTGGCTTTACTTTATGCATTTAAACATAGATCATACGTTTCCTCCTTAAATCTGGAGAGGATAAAACCTGAATGGAATTTTTATGATTAGTATTATTTTTCAGTATACATATTTATTTTTTCTTTTCAAAAATATTTCATTTTAGGAGTACAGTATTCAGTACAGACTATTCAGATTAGTATGGATTTTGGGGGTCCTGCTGTGGGAATATATAGCTGAAGTTGTTTCATTCTGGTGCTTTTGGTAACTAACTCATTTGGAGCAGCCTACAAGACAAAACTGTTAAAATTAATTCTGCTCTATAGAGACAGTCCCTACCTTAATGATTATTTTGCATATCATAAATACATATGTTTTAGCACTTGTTCAGTCAGTCCTAGAGTTTCATCTATGGAACTCCCCCTGCTTCCTCTTCCAGAGAGTGGCTCTAGCTCTCATACCATCTCAGTGCTGGTCCAGCTGAGGATTCATCCCTGGTATCTCCAGTTAGGGGAAAGCACATTTCACCATGAAATCGGTCTTCTAAATGATGATAATGACATTTATGTAGTGCTGTAAGGTTCACAAAATGCTTTTTATTCCACATCCTCATTTCCCATTTTATGACCAAGAAAGAGAGGCTCTGAGAAATGAAGTGACTTGTCCTGGTCACTTTGCTTACTAATAAGTGGCAGAGCAGGATTGGAATTCAGTTCTCCTGCCTCTAAACCCATCATCCTCTACTCTCTAGCAAACGACCTGTCATTATATGGTTTATAATCTAGTTTGAGCTATAGAACAGTATGACTTAACTAGCTGGTAGAACTATCTAACCACACACATATATGTATATATATATATATATATATATATATATATATATATATACACACACATACACATACATATAATATATTATATATGGTATAGTATGTACCATTTCTGTAGGTAAAGGCAATCAAACTTCCAAACTGCTCACTTAAATATTAATATTTAGAACACTTCTGTTCATAAGTTGGGACTGGGTATTGTCTTTCATGCATTCCTTTACTCTTTGTAAAACTCATGTACTATATTTTTTCCCAAAAGCAAAAAGACAGTATTATAACTTGAAATGCTTCATGTAGCTATATTAATATTGGTCTTTAAAAGGTAATTACATTGTTCTCCTTTAGGAAAATGCCATTTAAGTTCTACAGAAGCTTCTCAAACAACTTTTTGGGTCTTATTTGAAATTTAGTCCATTAGGTTTATTCCAGATAATTGGTGAAAAAAAACCAAACAGCTTGTTACCTAATACTGTTGAAAAGGCCTTTATGACAGTTTAATCTATAACATGATGATTTTCTTTTATTGAGACAACTCTAGAACATGTTGCACATGCTTCAACTGTCCCACAAAATCACCTGTAGTAATTGTTAAACTTGAATGAAGAGAATTGGGGAAAACACTTTATGATTTGATTTAGGCATTTCCTTTTTTGCTTTTGCTTTTTTAGATAATTTAGACATAGACTTTTATTTTCATTTGAATTTGTATTTTGTAATAGGAATTGAAATCTGGCCAATCTGAGGATTTCTTCAGTTAGTGTCTGAAGAGGATAAAATTAAGCATTTCTAGTTTGCCATAACTCCAAATGTCATTTGCTTATGTAGCTTAGTTATTTAAACACTGACTCCTAAAAGAGAAAATGACTGAATGAAAAGGTTTTGTTCTTTTATAAATGGAAAAACTGGGGCAGCTAGGTGGCGTAGTGGATAGAGCACTGGCCCTGGATTCAGGAGTACCTGAGTTCAAATCCGGCCTCAGACACTTAACACTTACTGGCTATGTGACCTTGGGCAAGTCACTTAACCCCAATTGCCTCACAAAAAAAAAAAATGGAAAAACTAACACCCTTATTCTAAAGACCCTCTAGTATGTTCTTGGACATATATACATATATTTAGTGAGGTCCTCCTGTGTATGTATCAGTAACTAAGGTCAGCCTGCACTTTACAGAATTCACTTTTGTTCTCCAGGTCATATTAGCTACTACAAAAAATCAGACTGTGTAATTTGAAGACAAAGCTTTTTCTTTTGACAGAAAAAAAAAATTATACCTAAAAAGGTTGTTATGCCTGTGCAGATCAACTTGTGTTATAAAAAAGGAACTAAATGTAAGTCTCATTCTTAGAATGAACTAACTTCTTACAACCAACTACCTATATAACTAAGGAGAAACAAAAGAATTAGAAATGGTTTAACTTTGGCCCAAGGAATTTGTACTTTAGTAGAAGTTCAACATATTAATTTCTCTCCATTGTTTACCTGAGCTGTTTATAAAATTTTCCAATGTTATAATTTTCTCACTGTTTTTTCCAAATAGAAAACTGTTCTAAAAATGAAAAATTTTTAAAAATTTAATTTAATTTCAGGCAATAGTGTGGTGCAGTAGAAAGAATGCTAGGCCTGGATCAGGAAGACTCATCTTTCTGAGTTCTAATCTGGCCAGAGACAGCTGTGTGACCTCCAGACAGGTCATTTAACCCTATTTGCCTCAGTTCCTCATCTAGAAAAGGAGTTGGAGAAGGAAATAGCTAACTACTCTAGTTGCTCTGAAAAGAAAGCCCCAAATGGGGTCACGAAGGGTTGGACACTACTAAAACAACTGAACAATAATTTTTCATCATTGTTTACATTGTATCTTTTAAAATTAACTTTCTTCAGTAGATAATGCTACTATTTATGTGAGTTAGGATCCAGTTATTTCATAATTTAATCTCTTCAATAAGTAATTTTGAATTCAGTAAAAAGTTGAACAATTATCCATGCTGATTCTTCACCTTTATTTATTTTTTTTGGCAGGATTTTTGGTAGATTCTAATTTAGGACAAGATGAAGTACTGATGAAAAGTCTATTATCTACTGTGATTATTAGAAGTTATTGAACTTATGAAACTATGGCAGAGAGAGAGACGGCTTCATCTGTGCCTCCAAAGTGTGGGCCATACATCTCTTCTGTCACTAGTCGGAGTATGAACTTGATGATTCGTGGAGTAGTTCTGTTTTTGATTGGAGTATTTCTTGCATTAGTATTAAATCTACTTCAGATTCAGAGAAATGTCACACTCTTTCCACCTGATGTGATTGCAAGCATCTTTTCTTCAGCATGGTGGGTACCACCATGCTGTGGCACAGCTTCAGGTAGGTGTAGATGTTATCTTTAATGCTTAGTATGGGATTAAAATAAATGAGAAAGATGTGTTCTGAACAAATAATATTTTCCCTTTGATTCTAGTGTCCTGAGTAACTTAAACTTTCAATTTCACTTTTCCTTTTAAAGTGGATATTTGGACATCTAGCTTGTTGAGGGTTAAGTTTATTTTGAAGATGCTTGTCACTTTAATTTTTTGTTTGGCTTTGTGCATATGCTAATCTGGTCTTGCTTTTAAAGTAAAACACTGTATTGAGACTTTAAAAATAAATTGAAAATAAATAAAAAAATAAATTGAAAAGTTTTATTCACATTTGAAACATAATTATATTATAATTGAAGTTTGTGCATGAAAGTGTTCCCCTCCTTCCACCTGCCACTGGTATATTGTTTCTAATAATGTTAGAATTATTATAGCTTAAAAGTAATAAATACTTGAATAAGTAAGGAAAGTAAATCCTGTCTTTTTATTAGATGACTATCTTTACTAACTGCCTTCTTTAACATCAGGTTATTTGGTGTTGAGATTTTATAAAGAATAGGTTTTGGTCTATTAATTTAACCTTTTTGAATTATTGAAGATTCTTACTGAATCATACCTTCTATAAATCTGGTAGGAGAGAATTTAGGAGAAAATTGTCAGACTATTTAAATATGTCTGTTTAAATTCTCCTGGTACATTTTTAAAAAACCTGAAATCTTTCAACACAGTATGGAAACTAGTATTTCATTCAAGGGAACCAAGTTATTAAAAGTACCAGAAGTATCTCATTATAAAATGGGATCAACTGTGTCAGAGTTATTGCATAGATCTGAGGAATAATGTTCTTGCAAAATTCTAGTGCATTACAAAAATTACTGTAAAGTGAAGTTTTCTTGAACGCTGTTCTAAAGGGTATAGTTGCTGAAGAACCGAGGCTGTGTGAGCAAGTGTTCGATGTATTTATAAGCCTATTTTATCTCTAAGCTGCCTAATATCTGTTTTTCCTCTCTGTAGGTTCAGTAGCTTTGAATGCTATGGTGCTGTGTGCTGCCCCTGCTTATATTTCCATGTATCTGATTCTTACTTAGACGTTTCTTAAATTTAGAGTTCTACATTTTTGGCCCTAACTCACCAAGAGAACAGATTGAGTTCCAACCTACTTGTTTCTGTTTTCTAGTAGTAACTAGAAAGAACAAAGAATGTTCTGCTTAGGCCCAGAGAAGCATTTGCTGGCAGCCATGGTTGCTTTGTTCTTTCCAGGATAGATCAAGGTTTAAATTAAAGGAGTAGTCAGCTGCTTGCTTCTGCCTGTGGTTTGGTAGGGGAAAAGTGAGTAAGTATTCACTGCTTCTCTTCTACACAAATCTGGGGCCAAGCTTGACCAGTAGTGTGGACTGTGGTCTGTGCCTCTAAGCTAAGCAAAGGAACATTTGTCTAGTGTAACTTTAAAAACCAAAATTATTGGTGCTTTTTTTCCACCTTGTTTACATCTGTCATTTCCTAATATTTCTTCCCATCCTCAAATGGAACATTTCCCTCTAACAAAGATAAACAGCCAAGCCAAACAAACTGACTTATCAACCATGTCTGATAAGGTATGTAACATTCAGTTTCCAGTGTACCCTATGAAGAAATGTTAGACCAGTGAGCTGAGATAGCACTGGCTTTTTGGTCCTTTTTCCCTGTAGCAAAGGTACTTGTCCTAAACCTGAAAAACAAAAACTTATTTTAAAAATCACCTCGATTTCAAAATCTTTCTCTCATTCATACATATATGTACACACGCACACACACACACATACATATATGTGTATATATATAATATGTATATTTGTGTGTATATTATATATGTGCGTGTTTATGAGAGAGAGATCTAATTCCTTGTCATAGAGTAAGAGTAGAAGGAAAAAAAGAGGAAAAAAAATAGTACAGCAAAGTAACCAGAAGATCAAACATATTCAATAGTCTATGCAATATTCTATACCCATACACCCCTGCTTCTGCAGAGAAGGTAGGGAGGTATACTTTTTCTTGTCTTCTCTGGGGCTAAGTTTGATCATTTTAATTGCACAGCATTCAGCAATCTTTAAAGTTCCTTCAATTTACATTATTGTCATTGTGTATATTGTTATATAGGTTCTGCTTACTAAAGGAGTATTGTGGTATAGTGGCAAGTGTAGATTGCTGGATTTGGAGTTTGGAAGCACTGTCTCCGACACAAGCTGTGTGACCCTTAGCAGGTCCCTTAACCTTTCTAAGCCTCAGTTTCTTTGTGTATAAAATTAAGAATATAATAGCATCTATATCACAGGGTTGTATGATAGTCAAATGAGATAATGTATGTGAAGAACTTTGTACCCTTAAAATGCTGTATAAATGTAGCTAGCATTAGTATTAACTATTACTTCACTATATATCTATTCATATAAATCCTGAAAGTAAAACCTTAAATGTAAACATTTCCTTTCATTCATTTTGCAATCTTTCCTCCCCCCACCCCCCTTTTGTTATGCTCTTACAGACCAGTTGATGTACATATCCTATGACAACTTTACACTGGGAAAGGTATTGCAATTCCAGGAAGTATCTGGGACAAAGGGGAGTAGAGTTAAGAAATCTAGATTACAGTTAATGCTTTTTATATATGTGTGCACACACATGTTATATGTAATACATATATTTATACACACATATATACACATGTGTGTATATATACACATATATCTATTTCCCCCCAATCAGTAAAAAAGTCTACTTTCTCTCCTGCCTCATCCTTTCTCACCCTGTTAAGAACAAAAGAAAAAACAATCCCTGTTATAAACACTTGTAGTCAAGCAAAACAAATTTCTGCATTGGCAATATCCAGAAAATATATATCTCATTCAGCATTCTGAGTCCTTCACCTCTCTCTGAGGAGGTGAATACCATGTTTCATCTTTAGTCCTCTGGAGTCATAGTTTGTCATAATACTGATCACAATTCCTAAAGTCTTTCAGAATTGATCGTCTTTACCATGGTGTTGTCGTTGTACTAGTTCTTTTCTGATTCTGTTAACTTCACTCTGTATCAGTTCATACAAGTCTTTCTAAGATTTTGTGAAACCATGCTCTTTATCATTCCTAAAAGCACAATCCTATTCCATCACATTTGTATAACATAACTTGTTCATCCATTTTCCAGTTTATGGATACTTTCTCACATTCTCCTTTGTGACCTCAGAAAAGAAGTATAAGTATTTTCGTATGCTCTTAGAGTTTCATTTTGCTTAGAATTACCCTACCCTGCCTTTATTTACCTCCCTTCTTCCATTTCTCTCCTATTTCCCTATTGAGTGAAATGAATTTCTGTATCCAAACTATGTGTGTGATATATTCTTCCTTCCTTTGACCAGTTCAGATAAGAGTCAGATTGAAGTGTCATCTGCCCTTTCTATCCCCTTGCTTGTATATATCTCTTTTTGCATATTCTGATTATGTGAGGTAATTTTCTCTAACCTTCCTTTCCCCCTTAGTATATTCCTTTCCTCCTCTCTTTCCATTCTCTTAAGATCAAGATATAACAGAATTATTGTCAGGCCTTATTTAATTAGATTCCCTCTGTGACCCCTGATGATTATAGGGTTCAAAGGAACACATATCAACTTCCCATATTATGGATGGAATCAGTTTATCCATGTTTAGTCTCTTAAAGTTGTTGTTATATTTACCTTTTATGATCTTTAAACTTCAGTGTTTGAATTTCACAGCTTCTCTACAACTCTGGTCTTTTAATTAGGAATGCTTGGAAGTTCTCTATTTCATTAAAGATCCATTTTTGCCCCTTTAGCATTATGCTCAGTTTAGTTTGATACATTATTCTTGACTCTGAAAGCCAGTATCCTTTGTCTTCTGGAATATCATTTTCCAAGCTCTTTGCTTCTTGAGTGAAAGCTGTTAAATTGTTTGTGATCCTGACTGTGGCTTCTCAGTACTCAAATTCTTATTTTCTGGCTGCTTGCAGTATTTTTTCTTTAATGTAGAAGCTCTGAATTTGGGCTATATAAAGTTTCTGGGAATTTTTATTTTGTATTTCTTTTAGGAGGTGACATGGATTTAAGTGATCTGGGTAGTTTTAGGATTTCTTTAAATATGTCTATGCTCTCTTTCTTTTTAAATTATGTAATTCAGGTAGTTCAGTGAGTTAAATTTCTTTCCTAAAATAGTCCTGTCATCTGTTGCTGTTTTTGCTTATGAGATACCTTAGATTTTTTTTTTCTATTTTTTCAGTCTTTTGATTTTAGTTTTAGTATTTCTTGTTGTCACCTGGAGTCATTGACTTGGATATGGTCCATTCTAATTTTCATGGGGTATACTTTGCTAAAATTTAGTACCTCTTGTGCTAAGCTGTTAATTCCCTTTCTAATTCTTTCTTCTATAGCTCTCATCTCTTTTCCAGTTTTTTCCTCTAGCAATCTCATTTCATCAATACATATATTTTTAAACTCTTGCTTCATTTCTTCCAGGAATTCTAGTTGAATTTTTGCACAATATGTATTTTTCCCTGATGCTTTGCTTGTAGGTGTTTTGGAGTGATTCTTTTGTGTCTTGAGCATCCCTGTAACCATAATAGTTTTTTATGGTGCAGTTCTGTTTGTTTGTTTGCTTATTCTTCCAGCCTACTTCCTGATTTTAGGCTTGATGGTAAGGCCAGGTTCTGTATACTTCTAAAAGGAAGTCCTGGTCCTGCTGATGCTTTCTTGGGGCACCGAGTTGTTGTGTTATTCCAGGCATTTAGGAGCAGGTCAGGCTGGAAAACCTACAAATTTTCATGGTGGTGTCATTGTACTGGTTCTTTTTTGATCCAGTGCTCACACAGGGTTTTGATTTAGGGCAAAGTCTGATTGCTCACTCCCTGGTATAGACTCTGCATGAACCTGACCCAGGTTTGGGTTTGAGCAACAGTAGAATACTGCTGAGTTTAGCTCCTCCTATCAGTCACATGAGAACCTTTTCTGGTTCAGAGTGACAGAACTGCAGGCTTTGATCTGAGATTCCTTCCTTAGTTATTCCTTCAGCCTTCAAAGTTGGTTAGAAGATCGAATTGAATACCACTCTGCTCCTGGGGTCTTCTGGACAAGCACTGTTGCTTACCTTTGAAATTGTTCTTTCTCAGGATACTGCCCAGTGCCTTTTCCTGCTCTCTTCCCTGGAATGCTACCCTTTGACCCCAGTCTCTTGCTTATTCTGCCCTAGATCTATGATCTGGAACTGAGTAGTAAACAACAAAATTGCCAGGTGGCATCTGTTTCTATCATGGTACCTAAGTGTGGGTGTGGACCTCCTCTTGCCCCTGGTGCTCAGCCTCTACGTACTACAGTGGCCTAGTACTCCTGCCTGAACCCAGTCCCCAATGTCTCCAGACTTCTCTGTCTCCCTGGGAAAATGGCCCACTGTGGCTTTTTCTTGAATATTCCCTTCAGGATTATATCTGGTGTTTTTTCTAGGCCTCTTTGGAGGAGTTTAAGTGGGAAGAGCTCAACTGCACAGTTTCTTGCTACTCTACCATCTTTGCTCCACTTCCCTCTAGTTAACTATCACAAGTTATTTTGGGTTAGTCTTTTGAAAAATTAAATGAAAATTTCAGAGATGAAGAATAGAAGCCAACTATAGTATGGGACTGCTTTGGCTTCTTTTCTTTTCACCCGCTTCTTTTCCTTTCTCCCTGTTTTCTGCTTTTTAATGTCAATCATTCCAAATTTGTCAATTTGAATATGGTAGCATAAGCTCTTAGGAAGAAATTCCTAGAATAGGGCACCTTTATTTTCAGAATGATCTTCTGGTGTCCCAACCATGTTTAAAAATCTCATTGGCTTCCCATTGTCCTGAACAGGGGTTTCTAAATATCTTTGAATTGCACACTTCTATCAGTAAAACATTTGAGCACACCTCGCATGTATATATCTATTCTTATTTGCAAGTTATATGCATGTACTACTGAACTTATTACACAAAAGCTAGAAATTAAAGAATGAGAGATAAAGATGAAATAACATTTAGACCTAGTGTTGTCAATAGGGAGCCACTGGAAGGTTATTCAGTAGACAAGGGCCACAGCTGAACTAGTACGTCTTTACTGATGGTACGTTCTAACCAGATTGGCTATGAGTAGTTTCCTAAACTTGACGTGACATCACCTACATTTGCAAAAGCTGTCCTGCATACCTATAATGTGTTCCTTCCTTATTTTTGTTTTATAAAAACTTGTGTTCATTCAAGGCTTAATTTGGTGTCACATTCTCTCTAACACCTGTCTTCTTTCTCCAAGTTCTTGACATTTTCATCCTTTTTGATTTTACTCATCTGTATATGTGATACCTTTCACTAGAACATAAGCTACTTGAGTACAGATTATTTCCTTTGTGTCTTGGAAACACTAGGTTTTAGTACAATATGCACATAGTAAGTGTTTAATAAAGTTTTGTTGAAATAAATTGACTGTCATTTGCTGAATGTCATTACTAGAGGTAGTGAGGAAGAAAAGATAGGGCAAACATGATGATGAGGAAAATCTTTTTTAAAATAAATTTTTATTGAAATCTTTGCTTTTTAAAGGGGGAAAAAAAGAAAAAAGAAGAGAAAAAATCAGCACAATGGATCAACACATCTAGAAAGTCTGAAAATATATGCAATGTTCCATACCTATAGAACTTCCACCTCTTCAAAGGAATGGGGGAGGTGTCTTTTCATCTCTCTTCTTTAGGCTCATAGTTATTCTCTATAATTTTGTAGCATTCACTGGATTATTTTAATTCACTTGATTATTTGGTAATAGTTCTTTCCATTCTCCAAAATATACTCCATTCATTGTAGTCATGGTGTATATTTTTTTTCTTGCTCTGCTTGCTTCATTTTGTGTCTCTTCAGGTCATTTTTTCCTTTCTGTATTCATCAGATTCAACATTTCTTACAGTACAGTAATATTATATTACATTCATATATCACAATTTTCTTAGGCATTCCTAAATTAGTGAATATTGACTTTGTTTACAATTCTTTGCTTCTCTGGAAGGAAAGAATGGAAGGAAGGGAAAAATGAAGGAAGAATGAAAGAAGGAAGGAGAAAAAAAGGGAAGAAAATAAACACTAATTCAGTACTTTGTGTGTACCAGGCACTGTGCTTAGCATTTTACAGATATTATTTCATTTAATACTCATAACAACTCTGAGAGGTAGGTTCTGTTGGGAAACTCTTTGCCCAAGGTAACAAACTAACACAGTCTGAGGCTGGATTTGAACTCAGGTCTTCCTGATTCTAGGCCCAGTGTTCTAGCAACTGTGTCACTTAGCTGCTTCTAAAGTGCGACTATAAATATTTTAACGTATATTTGGGCTTTCTTATCAATGAATGACTTCCTTGGAGGAGATATATGCCCAGTAGTGGAATCTCTAAATCAGAGGGTATGGATTAGTCAATTTATTTGCATAATTTTAAATTGCTTTCCAAAATGACTATACTGATTAACAGCTGTACCAACAATGCACTGGTGTGCCCTTCTTCCCACAGCCCTTTCAACAATGACTATTCCCATCCTTTGTCATTTTTGCCAGTCTGCTGGATGTGTGGTGAAGCCTTAGGCTTAGTTTGATTTGTATTTCTTATTTTTAGTGATTTAGAGTGTTCTTATGATAATTATGATATGGCTATCTCTTCTTTTGAGAACTGTTTGTTCATTTCTTTGACCTCTTATCTATTAGGCAGTGATAAGGAAAATCTTCAGAGGGTGGTAGAGCTCTATGATAAATAGCCATAGGTTCTACAGTTTGCCAAGTTTCCCACCCTAGTGAGAGGGAAACTCAGCTGCTTTTCTGTGCCTAGTAGGTTGGATTTCTTGGGCCAGTGTCTTTTTATCTTAAGGAAAACTCATATTTACATATCACTTTAAAATTTACTAAGTTCTTTCTTGGGAGAACCTTGAGAGGTAGATAGTAGAAGGACTATCCCAATTCTGCAGTTGAGAAAACTGAGGCATAAATGGACTAAATGATTTGCCCTTAATCATCTAATCAGTCATAATTTAAAGTCAGGTTTCCCAGCATTTAGTCCTGAGCTTTTTCAACCAAGTCCTATTTCCCACGAATTGCTTTGGCTTTTCAACCTTGATTTTGAACACGGAAATGTATTTGAATTGGCTGTTTTCCTTCATTAAAGAACTGTAGACTTCTATGGCTCAGATATGTGGTTGTGGAGAAACAAAGGCCTAATAATGTTATGAACTTCTATTTTAATACATTGACAGAATATGAGTGACTACTAGTGAATTCCATACAGATGGAGTGAAACTGTTTTTTTTTCCAGATAGGAGAAATAGCTGCTGGAGCAACAACTAGCTTGACTTTAATTTTATTTGGTGATGAACAAAAGATACTAACATGCTTCTTATTAAGATAGGAATTAAAGTGGTATAAGAGCAAGAGAAGCATAGACACTCCTACCGAGTGCTCAAACAGTTTAATAGTGGCAACTCAACAGTTTTGTAAATATCTGCTATCCAACTCTGCCATACCTTTATTTAAAAGAAAGAAGACATGTAATGAGAAGTGACAAGTTTCCTAGAATTCTCCTTCTCTCGGTGAACAACTGAGAGCCTTGCATACTCAATGGATTTGATTTTTATTGGCAAATCCCAAGGTTGTCAGAGTGGCAGTCTAAATTCCTTTTTGTGTTTTTCCTCTCTCTCAGTTTTCTCTCGCTTGGGAGTCTTGTACCACGTGTTAAAAATATAGTCATTTTTACCTTTGCGCAGACATGTCAGGACTCTCCATGCAATAATTCTTTACTTATGGCATCAGCTGCTGAGGAAAATTGACTTGGAATGCCTGATCTTAGTCAATTTCACTCAGGAACAAGAAGAAACCAAAAAGAAGACAGGCAAAATAGTTTATTTCATAAATTCCTAAGAAAGAAGAGTCAGTGTCCTATCAGTTGTAGTTGAACTACTGGATAGGATGGATCAATCCATGCTTTGTTGTCAAATTTATTGTATAAGACTTCTGAAATATTCAGTCTCTAAGGATTTTAAATTTACTTTTAGTAACATAATGTTTAACTTTAAAATTTACTATTAGATGTCGAAATTCTCCCACTGTTTGAAGCCTAGGTGTGGAGCTTATATATCATCTTTGTACTCAATAGACACCCAGCTGAAGTCACAGCTATCACTTCTCTGTTAAAAAACAAAAAACAAAACCCTTACATTACTGTAGCATCTTATCTCCAGATGGGAGGGTGGTCACACCATCTTGTTTCTAATGCTGCTTCACTGGTCAGCTAGCAGGTGATTTTGGTTATTAATGGATCCATTTTTTTTTCCCCCTTTAGAATTGGATGCATTACCTGTGAAACATATCCAGCCAGGCAAGGGAAGAGCTTCTAAACCTCCAATTTTTAGATTTTGGTGCAGTGTTTTAATGAGAAACCATGGGTTGTATTTAAATTGTGATCATGTTTTTTTAGTGACAGTTGTGTCTTCATTACTAGAAAGGAAGTATAATGACCCTTTTTAGGAAGATCAGTAGATTGAAAATGCTCATCTATTTCCAGATGAATTTGGTTCATGAAAATATATTTGCTTCTTAGAACTTGTTGAAAAAATTTTAGTTCATTAGGATTTTTTTTTCCTTCAGAAATGTGAAAATTTTTCTACCATTTGATAAATACTGTGGGTTTGACAAGTGTTTTGTATTGCGATTAGGGCAAGTAAGTTCCAGTTCTCAAGCAATATTTTCCATTTTTAAGTGCAATGGCACTTTAAAGTTTACAAAGGCCCTGTGAGGAAGGGAATTGAAAATATTACCTATCCCCACTTTGTAGGCAAGGAAGCTGACACAGAGAGGCTAAGGGACTTGCCTAAAAGTTCATTGGCTAGTCAGCAGGATAGCCAAGTTTCTCATTCCAGATTTAGTGCTCTTTCTGCTACGTCAAATTGCCTTGTGGTTGGTTTGTCTGCTTGTTTGTAATATTTGCTTTATTATTGCCATCTTAGCATTGCAGTTTGGCTTTTCTAGACTAAGAAATGTTGTTATGATTATATATTTTGTCTTTTCATAGTCAACTTTAATCCATCAGTAAATATTTATTAATTATATCCTAGATAAAAAAGTACTTTTAAAATTTGAGACATAGATTCTATTTTTAAAACCATTGGGTTTTTTTTTAAATCTATGTGTGTAATGAATTTTATATGCATATTTTTGTTTCCTTATTGTTGAAATGGAGCAAGTACCATCAGACCAGTTTCAGTGGGATGGTGCCTAAAAAGTCAGACTAAAGATGATCACCAGAAACAAGAAATAAGTCGTCAGCACATCATATGAATATAATGTGTATCACCCTGCTTTATCTCAGATATGTAGTATTTGATGGTACAGGTTCATTGCTTAGAGGCCATTGTACAAAGTGATTTATCTTTTTAAAGCTATTTTGGCATCATGGTAACTAATAACAGGAAAATCAAATGAATCTAGTCCAGTTCGTTAAACTGTGCATCATAGCTTGAAAAATTGTTAATGTTTTGCTATTTATAATTTAATATTCTATAGTAATTAATAATGTTCCCTTCAAAGTATTGTGCTCATTTTAGCCTTGTAGTCAAGTTTAAAATTTTAGTGTTTGATGTTAATTTGATGAAAAGCTTTTTAAAAGGAACTTTTAAATGCTTGTGTTGGCTTTAGTAACTCTTTTTAGCTTAGGTATCTCCCAGTGCTACATTGAAGATGGCTTAATTTTCTCTCTCCTTTTTCCACAGCTGTGATTGGGTTATTATACCCCTGCATTGACAGGCATCTGGGAGAACCACATAAATTTAAAAGAGAGTGGTCCAGTGTAATGCGATGTGTAGCAGTCTTTGTTGGTATAAATCATGCCAGTGCTGTATCCTTTTCACTATAATGAAATGCATAATAACAAAGCAGCTTCCTATGAAGCAAAGGTTAAACAGCCCCTTTCAGTGTAACCGTTGTCAAAATTTGATATACCTACTTCCTCATAAAGAGAATTTGAAATGTATTGTTAGAACATCACAGAAGTAGTTATATAGTCATGTAGGTGAAGTCTTACCTTAAAATAGGGATTTTTCAGATGAATCTTTTAAAACTCTTCACAGTTTTAGTATTTAGTTTTTTGGCATAAGTTTAGTCCATTTCGTTTGTTAACTTCAGGAATAAAAAGCATGTTTTTTTTTTTTTTGTAAAACCATGTTCTTAAGAATTTATTTTCTTTTTAAAATAATGGTATTTCTTTTATATTTTATCCTTGAGAAATGCATAGAGTTTGGGCACTTATCTTTTAAATTCTATCTTTTCCTCCCTCATCAAAATTTTGAAACGTTATAAAGTATTTGAAAGTTAGACTGATATTTGTTTGTCTTAATGAATGACAACAATGTGCCAAAAGAATAATGCCCCCCACACAAGAATAAGTAGAAACAGTGAATCTAGGAATTGGCAGGTAAAATCCTTTTACATACAATCTTAGCTCTTTGGGATCTGTAGTCTAGTCATTTTCATTAACTTCAGGTGCCGTTTCCATACAAAATAACTAATATAAATAGAAGTTTAGGGGTTTTAAAGTAATTGTTTTTAATCAAAATTTTTGTTCTTGACCTTTCTAGGAAGTGGAAACTGAAGAGTGATGTGGCAGCATAATGAGCAAAGGCTACTGTACTCTTAGATTTTTCTTTCCTTTTCATATTAACTTCTTTTTGTTTTTTGTTTTTTTGGGTTTTTCTTAGTGAGGCAATTGGGGTTAAGTGACTTGCCGAGGGTCACACAGCTAGTAAGTGTTAAGTGTCTGAGGCCGGATTTGAACTCAGGTCCTCCTGACTCCAGGGTCAGTGCTCTATCCACTGCACCACCTAGCTGCCCCCCTCATATTAACTTCTAATAGGTTATGTCAGGCCTGTCACCCATGCTTTGAACTACTAGTTGACTTGCATCCCAGAACTAGAGGCAGTATGTTTTCATTAATTAGTGTAATGTAGATGAGAGTTGGGATAATCTTGATCTACCTAGTCTCCCTCCTATCCTGTGCTTTTATCATGGGCCATTTTTCAGTTTCTCTGTTTTTTATTGTTCAAATCTCCCCACCTTTTTACCCATATAAATTTCCCCATTCTTCCCTTCCTCCTCTCATTTACCTTGTGGATAATCCTTTTCCTTATCGAAGCCATTGTTGGCCTCCTGGGAGCCAACTTGGAGGAGTTCAGGAGCTATGGGAAAAATTTTGTCCTGAGTTTAGATACTTCTTCTGTCACTTAATAACTTGTGTGACCCTTGTGTAAGTCACAAGTCACAGCCTCTTTGGTATTGTTTTACTCATCATTAAAATGAGGGGTTCAGGGAGCAGATAGATAGCGAAGTGGATAAAGCATGGGCCCTGGATTCAGGAGGACCTGAGTTCAAATCCAGCTTCAGTAACTTGACATGTACTGGCTGTGTGACCCTGGGCAAGTCACTTAAACCTCATTGCGCCTGCGGGGGGGCCCCCCCCCCAGCAAAATGAAAGGTTTGGACAAGATAGCTTCTGAGGTCCCTTCCAGCTGTAATTCTATGAGCCTTTGTTTTCCTGGCTCTCTGTTTCCTACCCCAGAGACAAACAAACTAAACAACTTCATAAAAACTCTTTCCCTCTCAGGATTAAACCTAGATGTATTGTTCTGGATTCTGCTCTAGGAGAAATATTAAGAGATGCCCTTGATCTTTTTCTGTTTCAAACATTGTAAGTAAGCTGTAATGCTTGAGAGTAGCAATCACAAGAACCTTGGTATGGGAACACTGAGAAAAGTGGCCTATGTTGTGACTTATTACAGTTTTAAGAAGAGGTCATCTGTGAAGAATAACTAGAGGGAGGCTAGGAAATAATCTTTTCTGTTCCCTCCAATTTAAAGAAATTAGAGTTTTTACGTTAAGGTGAAATGTTAATGTTTGGGTCTAATAAATATGTGCAAATATATCCCTTGCACATAGAACAAATGAATGAAAATCTTTGAGACAACATTGTGGGCTATTACTATTCTGATTCTACATTGATAATTTATTCTTTTTGTTTTGAACAGTCTCAAGATGTTAATTGTATTCAATCCTCTGAATTTTGTGGTCATGTGGAAAATAAACCATATAGACTTAGGAAGGACTTAGTAGAATTTTAGAGCCCTAAGACCTTTGTTGTTGTTCAGTCATTTCAGTTGTGTCCAACTTTTTGTGACATCATGTGAGGTTTTCTTGGCAAAGATACTAGAATGATTTGCCATTTTCTTCAGCTCATTTTACAGATGAGGAAACTGAGGCAAACAGGGTCAACTGAGTTCCTCAGGCTTACACAGTAAGTGTCTGAGGTCATATTTGAACTCAGGTCTTCCTGATTCTAGGCCCGGAATTCTATCCACTGCGCCTCCTCACTGCCCTGAAGAGACCTTAGAGTTAGCAATTTAGTAAATAGCCATTGTGTGCAAAGCACTGCGCTAGTGATAGAAAGACAAAAAGGGAAATAATCTCCACCTTAAAGGAGCTTATTTTACATGTATATTTAGGTCCAGTTTCCTCATTTTTTTTACTGATGAGAAAAGGCCTATTTTGAATCTAAATGATCCTGCTTTATTTTAAACTAATTTTTCACTACCCTTCTTTAGGGAGGAGATTACCAGAGGCTCCCTCCTTTCTAATGATTTTCCTTTTATTTGTAAGTTTCTGTCCTTTTTTTCCTTATTGCTTTTATCCCAAAGTCTATAGCTATTGCTTATGATGTGGGAATGTGGTATTTAATCAGTTGGACTTTCTAGAGGCATATTACATTTTGAGACATACTGGGACGTGTCCTTCTATTGCTCTTTTTCAGGTCTGGTGTAATACTGACCTAAAATGATATCCCAGACAAACTCCTTAAATGAGATCTAAAATGGATCCATCCAGTGCCAGATTTCATACTCTAGCAGTATGTTTACTGCTTACTAGAAATCAGAGAACACTATGAGCTTTATTTTGGACTGTTAAGTTTTTTATTGCCAGCTGAAGGATAAGAAAAGCTTTCCCAACAAGTACAGCTATAAACAAAGTTATAGTACAGTCTAAACCTAGACAGTGAATGGCCACATTTAGTAACCTTGGAGAGTTGCATCTGACTAATCCTTTGTTACAGAACACTTCAGGTTAAGTGAGGTAGAAGAAGTGCTGGTTGCTGGGAGGAGAAGAGAAGCAATAGGATATGTTGAAAGGAAAAAGAGCTCCTTGTGGGATATTTTTAATGCTGTCTACTGTGCTTGTCTTTCTGTGCAGTGAAGACAGAACTAGATGGTCTCAAGAGAAACACTGGACACACCCCCCCCCCCAACCCCAGAGAGCTTCATATGTCTGAAGAGCCATAGTGTGGCCTTGTGGGACATAGATAATGCCCTTTTAATGACATCTGAAATTAATACCTTTAGTATAATCCTTTAGCAAAGAAATGAGAAAATGGAATTTGCAAAGCTCTATTTTGTAAAAAGAGATTTGGGGAAGAAAAGAGCTACACATTTGTGAATAGATGCTTAAGTAGGTGCTTGAAATAAAATATCACTTGAGCAAACTGTCCTGTACCCAAAAGTCTCAGACACCAAAAGAACGTGACAGGTTGCAAGATAATGCCTATTTCAAGGCTTTATCCACAACAAATTAAAACTAGAACAGTTGACATAATAGAAAGGCATGCTGTGTCCTTGGTACTCTTGTTTCTGAACTGCATTATTATAAAATGTGTCTGTCAGTAAATCACATAGAAAATGTGGTACCCTGTTAAATAGCTGTCAGCTCTCCTGTTTTCAAATTCCATGTGATTCTCAAGTAATTCTAAACCAGTTTCAGAAATAATCTCATGAGGACTTTTTTTTTTAAGCCAAAAAAAAGCCCCTAAATAAAACCCTAAAGCTGTATATTAATTTTTAGACCTGTGCTGAAAAGCTTTCAGA
Organism: Dromiciops gliroides; assembly: GCF_019393635.1. Classification (NCBI taxonomy): domain Eukaryota; kingdom Metazoa; phylum Chordata; class Mammalia; order Microbiotheria; family Microbiotheriidae; genus Dromiciops; species Dromiciops gliroides. The sequence continues at coordinate 386,145,573 of NC_057863.1, forward strand.
TATATTTTTAGTAGAAGTAATCAAATATCATATGATGAGACCTGATCTTGTAATTAAAGAAAGAATACACTATTTACTTTTGGGAGGTGTTAAAAAAAAATACCATATTCTGTTTATTAAATTGTCCATGCCCAATATTTCCTCAGTAAATTTTAGTGACAGTAATTGTTCTCATGAAGTAAAATGTTCTCTACTGAACTGAAAAACAGTATGTTTGAAAGTGAACAGTTAATATTTCTTTCTTACCCGTAGCATCCAATTCAATGTTTCTGTTGGTTTCTAAAAATGCCATTGCTTTGCTTTGGTTGGAAATTTTAAAATGAATCCTTAACAGTAATCCCAGAAAGTAGATTTTGACAACAATATACAGTTGTCTCTCACACTAGCTGCACTATCCATTGGTCTATGGTGGACTTTTGATAGATCACGAAGTGGTTTTGGCCTTGGAGTAGGAATTGCTTTCTTGGCAACCTTGGTCACTCAACTACTAGTCTATAATGGGGTTTATCAGTAAGTATTTGTGTTTTTGGTGGAGGTTTATGATGAATGAAAAGAAAAATAGATTCTAAATTTAAACATTTAAAAATTGAATACAACTAATTTATTACTTTCATGATAATTTTCTTGCTAAGTCAAATTTTTTCTTGGTGTAGTTGGTTTTCCTTTTTCTGTGTGCCATTAAAAATTATTTCTTTCACTCTAGATATACATCTCCAGATTTTCTTTATGTTCGTTCTTGGTTACCATGTATATTTTTTGCTGGTGGCATAACAATGGGAAACATTGGTCGACAACTGGCTATGGTAAGTTGAATCTTTTTTGTATAGTGTTTTTCTTAGTGGCATGTTTTATTTCATGGTCACATATTGAAAGAAATCTGGTTTGTGAAGATAAAATTCTTAAAGACCTGTCTACTTTGGGAATACTTTGAAATGAACAATTTGGAGCAGCTTTTGAATCAAAATTATATTAAAAAGATAAATGTCATTAAATGAGAAATGGAAATGAATTTCTGTGACCTACACATCACTTTCAATTTGAGTTTGCAGTGTACAGTGAGGTAATGGCATACTCATAATGTTACTGAGTTAACTGATTGGTAAATTTTGCGACATTATCTGCCATTTTGTTGAATTTAGGATATTAGTAATTTTTATAAAGCTCTTCCATTGAGACCATCTTCATTTGCTTTTGAGCAAGTTAGATTAATCCACTGTCTTTACTAATCATGACATCTAATTATCATATCTAATACTTTCTCATGTCTTCAATCAATTATGCAAAACCTATGCTTAAATTTTAAGGGTATTCTCTTTATATAAGCTTTTAGTTTACAGAATAATTCCTAATTTACTAGTGCCTGGTGATCTTATTTTTTTTCAAACTGCAAAATGTCTATGTGTACTCAAAATAAATAAGCAGTCTAGTCCTTAAATTTACTTGCTCTTATTTAACGTTTTTTACTTTATGATCATACAAAAAGACTTATGTACTCTTTTTGTTTCATATTAGTAATTCTGATCTTGTGATACTTATTTATGCAGACAGGTACTTTACTCCTGCCTTTTAAACCTTTAACTAAGCTCTCTAATTATCTGTAGATGTTTCTTTCTCCATATTCTTTTGTCATTTTCTAATGATTCTGCAAAGCATTTTAGCTTCATAGATATTTGGAAGCTGTTTTGTAAAAGAAAGCTTCATTTGTTAACTTTTTAATTTTTTGCAGTATGAATGTAAAGTCACTGCAGAAAAATCTCATCAGGAATGAAGAAAGCAAAAATATGTTTTTGTACAGAAAATAACAAGATTTAAAGAAGCATGTAAATGATAGAGATACCAAGAAAACATTGGACTGTAAAATTGCTAAGATGCAGTTTTTCCCTTCAGTGGTATATATTTCTGCAATCTGTGATTGCTACTTCTGTAAATCAGTTACAAACCTTTGTGTATTTGATTTAAGTAACTGTAAAAAATGACGATTCACCACAAACGAATATTGGTTAATAGATGAGTTTAAAATTTTTTTAACATATATTGTATCACAATGTTAATGTGCCAAAACATTCTATTATTGTCATACAGAAATTGAGTATGTTATGAACATTTTAAAAAATTATTGAAATGGCATAATATGAAGAGGAAAGCCAAGAATTCAATTGAACAGCTGATATTTTCTCTTTTATTTTTTATTTTCTTGCCTTTTATTTTTCTATGAACAGCAGTGTGAGTTAATGGGTTACCCTACTTTGTGGTTGGGATTATATCTTAATGTATAAACAAAACCCTAGAGTATTTGAATTTTTTGTCTTTTGTGATAAAAATGAACTTTTTTGTGAAATGTTTTAAAATACATATCTACCTGCAATACTGGAGAGAATCCAAAGAATAAACACCTGTTTAGGCAAATATTACTAGTATTGTATGTGAAGCCCGTGAGAGATTATCAGCATTACTTTACTGTGTTTCACTCTGAGTTTAGGTAAAAATAAGGGTCATGAAAGAGCAAAACTAGAATGAATGTGAATTTTGAAAAAAAGAAAAAAAAAGGCTTTCTGCAACTACGCAATGTTTAAAGTGGCTTTTTAATAGTCACAAGGAATTTAGCACCTCTTAATTCTTTTGCACATATAACAAGCCCCAAATCTGTAGAAATGAAGGTTCTAATGCTATTTGGGTGGTTCTGGTAATGTTAACAAACTGCTTTGGCTTGGTTGACTTGTTATTGGAACCCTTGGATTTACCACTTCATTATATGCAACTTGGGGGCATGTAATTTTTTTATGTATTAACATACCCAATAGTGAAGAGTTCCAGTCTATTGTTTAAATATGTATTGAGAGTTTTATGCATATTAAAGGTCTTGTTTAAAAGTTTTCTGCATTTTTTTCTGCTTTTTAAGATTATAGTCACTTAAAAATAGTTTTAGAGCATATTATCAGTTAATTTATTTCCAAATTTCATATTTGAAATTGATAATAATTTTTTGCTAGATGGGGGAAAATTACTTCAAAATAGTCAGTGTATGTATATGTGTATATATATAGATATATGTATATATGTGTGTATACATATATATAGGTACCCATATGCCCACATTCTCCTATGATATTAAATAGATTTTTAAAAATAAATTTTAGTTTAAAGAACTTGTTACCAGACTCAGACCTTTTATGCCAAATTTAATCTGCTTTCATGTTTTAAGGCTCGTAATTATGAAATCTTAAAAATAAAATTCATACTGAACATGTAGACCCAGCCTTTGCTACAGTAGTATGTGTAGGCTACTCTAAATTATTATTCTATCTTCAAGAAGCTGTTAATTTAGAATAAATAAGTATATATTTTAGATACAATGTTGTAAGCACTATAAAATCTTTATTAACAACTTGTAAGATCTCTGATGTACTTACTTTAAAACTTGCTTTTAAAAGCAAAATGCATATTAAATATATAATCAAGATTTTTGTCTTTTTTTTGTCTTAGTAAATAGTAAATGATCATACTGTGAATCAGCCTGATGGACCAAATAACCTATACAGTTTTAACTTGTAAAGAAATAATGAAGGGAATAAATATATTAATAGAAAGAGATTATTATTATTATATGCAGGTTTATTATTGTATTTAGGCTTTTAAAATGTTTTGCAGATTATCTAGAAAATGAAAATATAACGAAAATTTGGCATTAAGATCTTGTATAGGCATAGTTAATAATTATATATTAGTCCTGGAAGATTATGTTAAGTGTTTATTAAGTATGTGCCATATACAGTAGGTAGCCTGGTGTTTGGAAAAATAAGCCTATAGGTCCAGTTGAGAAATTTCATGCTTTCTTCATCACACAGGTGGCTTGACTTTTAGGTTGGATCATTTTCAGAACCATCACTTCAATTTGGCAAAGATTCCCAATAGCCTTTAAATATTTTATTCTACTTTAGTGATATGTTTTATTATTTCTAATTCCAAAGCCTTTAGCATTTTTGTAATCTTCAGCTCTTTGTGGGTGATTACTTTGTCGGTGTCAGTGCTCTCAGCTAAATGCCAACACTAGTTCTTTCTCATTTCTCATAAATTAGTCTCTTGAGCATTTTAAATCATTTCCCTGTAGTTTTCCTATGGATTTTATTTTTTTACTCAGAATGTGTATGATATCTACTTGTCAAGAAAGCCAACAGTAAGTGTGGTTGATAGAATATTGAAAAGAAGACAGTAAACATGGAAATGTAAGAACACGGATAACTTCATGATACAGTGAAATCTTGTGACAATGTACATTTATTTAAGGATCGTATTTTAAAATTTTTTATGTTGGACTAAGAAAAAACTCAAAACATGTTAATTATATCTGAGAAATGATTGGTTTCAATAATATATATCTTGTTATCTTTTATATTTTTTTACATCCTTAATTTTTTTAGAAGATATAAATTAAATTACAAGAAATGTTTGTCATGTTTTATTATGTTAGAATAAAGGGACAGGGACTGTGTCTTCTTCATCTTTGCATCTAACCTAGTACCTTGCCAGGTGCCTTGATCATAGCAGACATTTAGATGATGGATAAATGAATGAATGGGTTTTATTGTCATGTGGTTCTCTTCTTTGTCTACTTTATCATTCCTAAGTAAGAAGATGTCTTTCATGTTTTTACCTTTATAGCATGCTACATTCCTTCATCCTAGCAAGCAATACTAGATGAAACTCCAAGAGTTGAGAAGGGGTAACCTTGAGGTGAGGGAAACAAAAGAAAGTGGGGAAGGACTCATATCATCTTAGCTCCCAGTAGACGGAGCTATTAAATCCTGTGGTGGGGCAGAATTCACCCATTCATACTGTGGCTATACTGAGAGACTTCTACCATTGAGTTTGTTTACTCTTCCTTAATAAGAAGAACATAAATGGTCTTTTCTTCCTTTCTCTCACCCCACCTCTATCCCAAGATTCTTTCAATCTGCTAAGTTTTACAGTTTCCCTCCAATTTCCACCTCACACATGTAGAGAGTTCCTTCATCTTTCAAGGAGGTCATAAGTCTGTTACCTTGATAGGCAGGCATTTGAGATGACCTTCTGACTTCAGGTAAAATCCCTTTGAAAGGGGATACCTTCACAAGAATGGTTCTCTATCAGGGAACTTTCCGTTGTGCATCTTTGTTTTGTTGATCTAGTTACAAATAGTTCCTTGCAATATATAATTCAGTACTCCTGCCCCTATATAGTAATCTTTCACTTTCAATAACCACAACAGCTTTGATGGAGTACTCTGGAATGTTCCAAAGTCTTAGTACAGTGTTCATCTTTAATAGCTGAGGCTTTCGCAGCACCCTGTATTTGCACTACATAGGGGGAGGGGGAAGTTTTGATTTTTTTTTTTCTTTGTTCAAGAAATTATTATCAGAAGGTTATCTCTTTATGCTTCCTTTGCAATCACTTTCTTTCCCCCTGTAGTCCTAGCAGAATACTAGCTGCTTAATAGCATTTCATAAATTGTCGTAACTGGTAACTGTCATTGTCCCAAGATCATAGAACTGAGCTGGAAGATTTAGAGCTGAAAGGAACTTCAAAAGCCGTCTAATTCAACCCCTTCATTTTGCAGATGAGGGAACAGAGACCCAGAGAACCGGCTTGTCCAGGGTTACAGAGGTGCTAATTGGCAGAGCTAGGATTCAGATTCACATCTTCTGGCTCCAGGTCTAGAGCCCTTTCCAATGGGACACATTTGCAGCACTGTGGGGTACTTCATTACAAAATAGCTAGGCTTCAGCTTTTCTAAAGCAACTCAGACCTCTACTGTGGCAAGAATTTGGTCATCCTGTTGAGGATATTATTATCTATATTACTGTGTTACCTTGGGGAGATGGAAACCTATCTTAGCTTCAGTTCTCTTATCAGTAAAAGAGGACATCTTTGCATTACTTAGGTCTCATAGGATGGTTGTAGGAATCGAATTTGTTAATATAGAGGTAGCTTGGGGGTATCCTGGATAGAGTACTGAGCCTGCAGTCAGGAAGACGAGTTCAAATCCAGTCTCAGACACTAGCTGTGGGACCCTGGACAAGTCACTTAACTGCTGCCTGCCTCAGTTTCTTCAACTGCAAAATGAGAATAATGATACCACCCACCTTCCATAGTGGTTGTGAGAATCAAGTGAGAGAATATTTGTAAAGCGCTTAGAACCATACCTAGCATGTAGTAGGCATTTAATAAATTCTTGTTTCCTTCCTGTAAAGTACTGTATTCATGTGAGAGATTGCCATAAACCTTTTCACTGTGTACAAATGGCACATTTGCTTCTGCAACACATTCAAGAGAAAATATCTATACTTTTCTGCCTCTCTTCCCATCAGCACTTGTGAAGCCTGTGAAACCCATCATCTTTCTTTGTGATTTACAAGATAGACTTTTCCAAGGTATGTCAACAGTTGTGAAGACTATGTTGTCAAGCCTCCGAGATGGCAGATCAGATTGATAATGATGTGGCTATAAAAGACTTAGCTATTGATGGGCCTCTTGTCAAAACTGATTGCTATGTGTGTGCAATTTTTCGCTTTCAGTGTTTCACTGGTTGAACGTTTAGTAAAGAGTTCGTGGTGAAGGCTTTGTTTTCATTCTAAACAGGAAATCCAAACTTAGACCAATTATGATCTCTTTCTTTCTGGCCTTGCCTTCCCAGAGATATTTTCAGTGCTCAGTGTCCTTCCCAAAGGTCTGGAGGCTTTAAAGGGAATGTTCACATGATAAGTGGTGTTGCCATTTTAAAACAGTTTTTTTTTTTTTTATCTGAAAGTAGTAGATTCACATTGTGCCACTGTTGTCCTGGGAGGCTGATTTGCTCACAAGAGTCATCTCTGTCTCTTGGTAAAGGATTTTCCCATGCAACTTGTGCAGAAAGAATGTGATCATAGACTGATTCATGGTTATGTGCAATTGGGTACACAAAGCGGGGGAAGAACAATGTAGGTAGTGAAACTATTTATTTTAGAAAGAAAGCTTTAAAAACTATTCCTTAGAAATTTGGTTCTACAGAATGAAGCTCATTTTTATTCCCTTTATAGTCTTCACATGTCACTTTAAGAGCTTCTTGGAATGACTATCCCGCTATAGTGTAACAATATACTCTCTTGAAACAATCCTTTTTGCTTTGTACAAACCTGGAAATCAACAAAGGAAGATGTTAGAGAGATAATAAGTGACACACTATCACCTTAGCTTTGCTCTGGATGTAACTGGAAGTATATTTCCTGTGTAGATTTGACTTGTGAAATTAAAAAATTCAGGTTTAAGGTATAACTCAAAAATATTTATAAAACAACTATTAGTAGGATTATCAACATGTCCCTATCTTGGATCCTGTGTTCCAATTGTGTTCTTCAACAGTGAAACTGGGAGAATATATATTGACATAAATCTCCCTGGAATGTATGTATTATTGATTATAACCAAACTAATTTTTTGCTTCAGAGAAATCAGTTTTTAGAATCAAGTATAGCACCTTGTCCAAAATGCAAATGACTGCATACTCTTTTGTCAGTTAATTTAAAACATCCCATTCTTAATTGCTTTCCATTTATTTAATAGTAACAAAAAAATCCACCAAATAATAGAAAAAACAGGGGATATTTCAGTTATTTTTATAGTTACTTTAGATTTAGGGAAGCAATATTGTGGCATAATGTAAGGACACTAGATTTGTTAGACAGGTGACTTGAGTGTGAATCCTAGGTCAGCCGCTTACCATCTATGTGACTATGAGCAAGTGATTTAACTTCTGAGTCTCAGTAAAGTATTGCTTTAAGTACCTACTGCATTCAAGTCACTGTATGTAACCTGGGACTGCAAACAAACAACATGGAAATGGTTCTTCTCTTTTATAGAATTATATAACAGATGAACAGAGAAATAAATAAAAGGTCATTTGAGGAAGGAGAGATCATTAACAAGTAGTGAGAGTAGGGGTAGGGTTCAGGGACAGCATTGAAGCTTCTGAGAAGCTGAGATGAGGAAGGGCATTCCAAGCATGAGAAGTGATTGGAGAACTGATAATTCAATTTGGCTGGAAGGTAGAGTACACACAGGACATTTTAAGAAATCGTTATTGAATTTTGTAAAGATGGGAAGTCTGTCAAGGTCCAACGTTGATGATTCCCTGCCTACTTCACAGGACTGCATTGAGGAAAGTGCTTTGTAAATGGTAAAATGCTATGGAAACAAGAGCTATTGTTTAATTTTTAGTCAATCAAGCATTTACTGCTATGAGCACTGCTCAGTTCTGGGGTTACAAAAAGGCAAAAACAATCCTTGCCCTTAAGGGATGTTTTTCCTGTGGGAAGTATGTAAAGTTTTGAGTATTTTCTCTGGCCTCTTCAGTTTCTAGGGATACCTTTGATGGTTTGGGATCTCTTTTAATTATATCAGCTTGAGCTTCCGTTCTAGGTGTGTTCCTCCCACTGTTAGCCACCAGTTCCACTTAGGTTAACATTCATTCACTTTTTCAAAGAGAGATTTATTTCCAAGAGATGGTGAGAACTAAAGTACCCATGTTCCCTCCTTCCAACCCTTTTTTGAGGGCACACTCTCCTATATACTACCCCTGCTTGGGGAGAGTGGGTTACGACTTCCTGTTTCTACGTAGCATTAGTCTCACCAGATTCATGTCCAAACATGGCATAGCTACTGAATGACCCTTCATCTTCAAAGCTATGGGGCTTTTATCTTGAAAGTCACTCTTTGGGGCCTCAAAGCAAGACTGGCTAGCTGCAAAACTTGGCATAGACTTGACTTTAGGACCTTTTTAAATTTACAAGATTGTAACCATCACTCTCCTTTGCTTAAAAGGGAAGAACAAACTTAGAGGCTAAGAACTGAAGCCCATGTTCATAAGCCACATGTCTACTTAACACAACAAGGACCCGAGGCCTCTCCCTTTACAGCATTGTCTCTTCAAGCTGGCAGAAGTCAAACCAAAGAGATGAGGCCAACTAGTAACTTTAGAATGCCCCTCTAGTTCCAGTTATGCAGGCATAGACAATCAAAGAACCTACTGTTCACTATGTGACTAACAGCCTGGCACCCAGAACATGCCTCAACCCTCTTCAAAGCACTTGAATTACATGTCATCCCCACAGTCCTGGAAGCAGTCTCCCCAGCCTCTTCAATGTACAGAATTGCATTAGATGTACCCTGTCCATACTCATAAGGATTGGGCTTAAATGACTAATACCTCATTACAGAAACAACGAGATGTGTACAAGACACATACACAGTAGATGGAAAGTAACCTTAGGGGAAGAGTCTCTAATAAAAAGTGATTTCTGACCATAATCTTTAAGGAAGCTAGGTATTCTAAGATGTAGAACTGAGATGGTATGTTGTGTGCAAAGAACAGCAATGGATGATAAACTTCATAGAAGGGAGTAAAAGTATAAGAAGATTGGTAGTATATTCGTGCGCTGCTCTTTACACATGGGTCCCCAAGAAGCTGTACCAGATTGGAAGCATAGGTCAGCATCTGCTCAAAACCATGGCTTAAAGAAGCCTCCATCAAAGAAACTCCATGGGTTTCTTTTATTAGGCTGACCTGACACTTGATTTCAAAGCAAAAAGCAGCAAAATAAGTGAAAATAAAAGACTTCCCTTTTGCATATGGGTTACTCAGAGTTTGTGGCCCTACCGGTGGGAAAGGGAACACATAGTACCCATGATACTCATTTCTGACTGGCTTCCCAGCTGGATTACCTCTCTGCCTTCAACACTATCATTTGCTTCCTTTGTGAACCAACTCTGTCCTCTAGTAACGTCTTTGGCCTGAGGGTTCCTTTCTCTGTTGAGCTGGAACCCATTGTTGGGCTGATCTCTGCTGGGGTCTATTGCTCTTTACTAAAATCTCTGAGCTACTTCTGCTGGTCTCTGTAAGGTGTAACTGGTCACCTTTGTCACACTACCCTCTAAATTGCTGTACAATTAAAATTGTATTGTTTAAAATGCAATATGATGCTTTAATCATATATTCTTTTTTGGTGATAGGGTAAAAGAGAAGGATTTGGCCTTTGGAAAATATTCGTAAAGTGTTCAAAATGTTTGTGACATTTTTATCGTATGTGCAGTGATTATTCTGAATGAATACCTAACCATGACTTTTGATTTTTAAAGGAATTACTAGAGTGGATGTTTTTCTCAGACTTGTATTATTTTTTTAACAAATAAAATTAGGGGAACATCAAGACTTTTATGGGTATTTTAATGCTTTTGTTATTCCACTTTCTTTTCTAGGTTTCTAAGACTATCTTAATATAAGAATTCCTGGAAAGTACCTCCACTAAAGGCCTATCTTGATGCCTTATCATGTCATGGAGGTGATCCTGGGTTTTTGAAGAGCAGGACAACTGAGGGCAAGTCTTACTAACTTCTGCTAGGTTCTACTAAGCTGGAAAGAAATTTTCATCAAATATGGGCCCATTGATCAAAACTTTTTTTTTTAATTTTTTTTTTAATGGACCCAATGACAAATTACATATCTGATGCCTGAGCACCAGCCTCACTTATTATTCAGAGAGTTTGACCACAGGATCATGCATTTTTAGACCATTCTTCAAGATTGTCTACTAAGTAATAGAGAAATTGAGGGGGTATGGCTAGATAACCTCTAAAAGGAGCACCAAACGCAAGTCCTAATCTTGGTGAAAAGGGTTACAACAGGTACAGATGATGGGTGGGGTGAGAGGTGTGGTACTGATAACTACTACACAACATAAGAACATAAGAAGTATGATTGTTTGAAAAACAATGTGGCCAAGATTAGAAGGAAATCCAAAAACTGGAGAAAAAATTTTATGTCAAGTTTCTCTGATAAAAGCCTCATTTCTCACATAGATAGAGAACTGAGTCAAATTTATATGAATACAACTTGTCCTCCAGTTGATAAGTGGTCAAAGGATGCGAACAGGCAGTTTTCAGATGAAGAAATCAGAGCTAGCTATAGTCGTAAAAAATGCTCTAAATTTCTATTGATTAGAGAAATGGTCATACGGTAACTGAGGTACCACCTCATACCTATCAGACTGGCTAATATAACAGAAAGGTAAATTGACAAATGTTGGAGGGATGTGGGATAATTGGGACACTAAAGCACTGTTTGATGGAGTTGTGAAATTTGGAGAACAATTTAGAACTCTGCCCTAAGGGTTATAAAACTGTGCATACCCTTTGACCCAGCAATCCCACTACTAGGTCCATATTCCAAAGAGATCTCCTCTCCTTCCCAAGAAAGGAAAATGGCCTATGTGTGCAAAAATATAGCAGCAGTTCTTTGTGGTGACAAAGAATTGGAAATAGAGGAGATGCCCATCAATTGTGGGATGGCTAAAGAAGTTGTTGTAGATGATTGTGATGGAATATTTGTGCTATAAGAAATGACAAGCAGGATGGTTTCAGAAAAACCTGGAAAGATCACATGGACTGATGCAAAGTGAAATGAGCAGAACCAGGAGAATACTATACACAGTAAGAACAATATTGTATGATGGTCAACTGTGAAATACTTAGCTATTCTTAGCAATATAAGGATGCAAGATGATTCCGAAGAAATTATGATGAAAAATGCTATCCAACTCCAGAGAAAGAACTGATGAAGTCTGAATACAATTGAAGCTGTCTGATAAACCCAAAGACTCTGGCCTGTAGGATAAGAATTCTCTATTTGAGAAAAACTGCTGGGAAAACTGGAAAATAGTATGGCAGAAACTAGGTATAGACCAACATCTTATACCGTACACCAAAGTAAAGTCAAAATGGGTACAAGGTGAATACAATTGAAATGTACTTTAAAAAAAAAAAGCAAACTTTATTTTTCTTGGGTTTTTTTTTTGCTTTTTTTTTTTACACAACATGACAGATATGTAAATATATTTTGCATTATTGCATATGTACAACGCATATCAAATTGCTTGCCTTCTCAGGAAGGGAGGGAATTGGGACTTTACAATTTTTAAATATGAATGAACAAATTGATTTTATATGTAATTGGAAAAAATAAAAAGAAAGAAATGTGATTATTTGGATAACCAGTGATCCTGAATTAATCCATATTCCATTTTTAGGTGTCATGGGATAGTGTGTGGGGAAAAAAAAAGAGGTAGCATTAGGTGCCCTTCCTCTCAAACTATCTTGCATTTAAATATACATATATATATATATAATAAAATATATACACACATACATATACATTTGTAAAATACATACATAATATACATAATACATATATAAAGTTCTCTCTATTATCTATTCTCTATGTTCTTGTCCTCTCCTTTAGAATGTAAACTCTTTGAGAATAAAATGTTTCATTTATTGTATTTCTTTCCTCAGCACCTAACACAATGCTTGTCATATAGTAATCACTTAATAAATTATTATTGATTAATTGAACAAGTGAGTGTTTTTTTTTAAATTGAACCTCTGCATTAGGAAAAGAAAATTGACTATCATGTTCACAATTGACTAGAAGCAAGGAGGTGTGGTTTGTATAATAGTCCAGGTTGAAGGTAATGAGATTAGGGTAGTTATAATTGGAGTGGAAAGCAATAACTATTGTTAGGTAAGAGAAGGGACAACTGGTCTGATGTGGGAGGGTGAGAGAGATGAATAATGGACAAATTATTTCAAATTTCAAGCCTTGGTAACAAAATGGAGGTGCCTTCAACAGAAATGTTAAAGGAGGTTCAGGTTGGTGAAAAGATGAAGTGTTTGGTTTTGGATATATCTAGTTTGGGGCGAGCCCAGTGGAGATGTCTAGTAACTGTTGAAGTTTTTTGATTTGAAATTTAGGGGAAAAAAAGATTAGGACAAGTGACACAGATTTGGGTATGACATAAAAGGTACTGTTAAATTAGCTGCAGTAGGTTTCCAAGAAAGAATATAGACAGATGAGGGCCAAGGACAGAGCTAGGCTATGCCTATATATTTGAGGGCAGAACAAAGAGAAGCCAGAGAAAGAGAAAGACTAGTCTGTAGAAATTAGAAGAAAATCACGAAGATGCAATTTTCTAGAAGTCAAGGAAGAATATAAGAATTGATCAATAGTGGCAAAAGCTGCACAGAGATTAAGGAGAAATAAGACAAAGAAGATATCAAGAAACCTTAAAGTGGCCCTTCTTTAAAAGATGTACCTTTCCAAAATTAGAATTTAGTGCTTGAAAATCAACTAATTTTGGAAGGTTCCTTGCTTCTAAAGGTTTTGGGGAATTGAGTTTAGTAACTGAAGCTGTTTAGTCTGTTGAAAAAAATATTAATACTTTACTCTGTCTTAGAAACAAATTCACTGGAAATGATTTTTATTAATTTAACATTGTAAATCCAAACATCTCTATCTTGGAAAAAGAAATGTCCAGACCAATACATGGCCTCAGAATCTCCCTAATCTAAGACAAATAAATTTAAGGTAAGATATATAGGAGTCCTGGAAAGGAAAAGGTTATGGTATGTTAAAATATGGTTTGGGGTTAACATTTTATTCCCTCAAATAGAATAAACTTGTTTGTAGTAATAATAATAGTAATAGTTACTTAGTAACTAGTCAGTTCCTTCCTTGACCACCTCTCTGAAGTGTTCTGTCTCCCTGTGAGCAATACCAGAAACATACCAGAATGGGAAAAATAATAATCTTGAATAGAAAAGCAATATTTTTTTTTGTTTGTTTGGAGTTTGGTTACCACTCAATCCATTTCCCCAAGGCTTTAGTTTTGTTTTGTTTTGTATTTCCTTTGACCTTCTACACACTTTGCTAAAGGATAAAATAAGCTTCCTTATAGCTGAAGCAACTATGACTTTGTTCTGTGAAAGCCACCAGATGATAGAAATTAAATGGAATGAAATTTGGCAAAGTTACTCCAAATAATTTTAATTTTAATTTTTTTAATGATATTATTGAAAAATTGCCATGTAAAATGGTATTTTAAATCATTTTCATTTTCATTCTGCTTTTCCTTTTGACATCACCATGAAATATGTACTAAGCTATTTTGTTAGGGCCTGTGAGCACATATATTAGCATATTTTTGACATCCTCACAAAACTGAATAACAACTTTGGAGGAAGTTATATCTAAACCTTTAGAAAGAAAATATGAAAATAGATGACCATAGACCAGTGTCAAGGATCAAGGGTACAAACAAGAGGAGTAGTCTTGGTGAGAAGGCTACTTTGGCAAAAATGTAGATGAAGATAGAGACATTTTTGAGGTGGTGAAAGAAAATTGGTGTTCTTGAGCATTTGAAATGTCAATACAGTAGGAAGTGAGTTCATCTAAAAGGGTGTGTATGATGCAGTTCGGGGTTGAGGAGGAGAGAACATTGGATCATGGAATCATGGATTTACAGCTGGAAGGGACCTTTCAAACCCTTTTGTCTTACACATAAATTCAGGCTGAAAGAGGTTAAGTGGCTTGATCATAGTTACACAGCTTATAATGTTGGAGGCAGGATTTGAACTCAAGTCTTTTGAATCCAAGCCAAGCACTCTAACCACAAGAGGATTGTGGGGAACAGAAAAAGCATGGAATGTGATATAGAGTTGATAGGAGATTTAAAAAAAAGTAGCAACTAAGTCTAGCAGAGGTTAGAATGAAATTGTAGGGGACTCAACCATTATAGTTATGTGACTTTTTTCAGTAGGCTTGCAAAAGGCAATGGGAATCACCCAGGGTTGAAAAATGACACAGTTGAAGGAAGAAGAGATTCAAAGATGGAGGGATTGCCAGCATAGTTAGCCATGATTTTAAAACTATAAAGAAGCCAGAAAAGTGGGGATGTACTTGGAGAACAATAGGTATGGGCAAGAGACCAGTAATGAGCCCAAGACCAAAGTAAGGAAATGAGAGAGGTACAAGGATAGAATTGTGATCAGAGAAGAGAATTTCAGAGTAAAAGAATTTTAATATTATGACAAAATTGTTACTAGAATTGTTAATATGACGGTTGTTAATACCAAATGTAATATGGACCGCTACTCCCTTAACGGATCCTTGTAATGTCAGAATTTCAGTAATGTCCTTACATTCCTATTCTTAAGGTATTAATTCTTGATTAGGTGGAGCTGAACCACACCCTAGGTTCTCTCCTTCACCTCCCCTCCCCACACACAAACTCAGGGCATTCCCCTTTTGGGGAGCGTTGGGATTCATGACATGAAGGGCAAAACAGCCAAAATGAAGGGGCTTTTGTCTCCTGGATTGCTAAGGGTTACTGGGATCTTAGGACCAGGCCTTGCTACCTTACCTATCTCTTCCCCCTTCCTCCTAAAACTATAAAAACTTTTTCATGGGTATCTTTTGTTGGGAAATTCACTGGACATCCTCCGAGGTGGTAGATCTGCTACCCTGTTATCTCAACTCATGCCTTTGATTTATTTCAGGACTTGAAGCAAGGTTAAGGACCCCCTCCAATCCCCCTCCATTACCAGCAGCTTTCCCTTACTTCTAGGGTCAAATATAAACTTCTGTGTTTGGCCTTTAAACATCTTTCCTAACTTAGTTTTAGTTTGGAAGTGGAGTTCTGTGTGATGAAGTCCGTTCCCACAACCTCCTCAAGCATAGTCTCAAGTAGAAATCTGAAATAGACAAGAGAGACAACACTTCTTGAGATTCTTACTGGCTTTATCCTTTTGAAGTTTTTTAGGCTTAGTCTAACATTTTAAATACAATTCTGAAATGATATAACATTTGTAAAGCTCTTTGTAAACTTTAAAGTGCTATATAAATGCCAGCTATTTATTATTATTGCTGATCTTGTTTGCCACTGAACTTCTCATGGCATCAAAGTGTTGTTTGCTGTTTGCCATGCACCATGCACTGTGCCAAGCTCTGGAGATACAAATACAAACAACAACAAAAAAAGACAGACCCAGACCTCAAGGACCTTAGGTTCTAATTGAGGAAGACAAAACACAAAAAAGAATTGAAAAGCAGGGGTTGGTGGTAGGGAAGGAAGAAGTTACCTGCAAGGGGTGGAGGAAAATCTGAATAGAAGCACTGCAGGGAGAGGAATAATACATGAAATCATCTTCAATATGGAGACCTTGCGAGGAACTCACTGATGGGAGAAGTGGACTAGCCAGGTCAAGGATATTCCAGGGTGAGAAGGCCCCAGACACTGAGGGAAGTTTCTAGGTGAGTGGGAAGCTGAAGCAGGAGTCTATAGCAGAACATTGTTCTCTGTGCTATAGGGGAGTATAAAAAGGACCTAGACATGGTGCCTGCCTTAACAGAGGTTATCATCTAGAAAGGGGACTACTTCAATGCCCTGTTCCTCGTAGGTACTGATCAAATGTTGAAGCGAATTGACATAAACTATGTCTATAAAAATATCACAGGATAAGGCAGTTTATAAGTTCCAAAAGAGTTGTGCAAACTAGAAGTGCTATCAGCATTCAAAGGAAAGAGAATACTGAAGGTTGGGATGGTGTGGAAGATTGAATGGAGTGGGGGGCACTTAAGACCGTGAAGAAAGGAAAGGGTTCAGAGGAAGGAGTTTCCTGGCAAAGGGAGCAACTTGAACAAATGCACGAATACAGACTTTACCCATAGGCTTTGGCCAGTGACTGTTCCTCTGGCTGGAACAGACAACTTTTATATTTGAAAAGTAGGAGTTAAAAAATAAAGTTCTATAGGGGACTTCTTCATCCTTGGGGTGGGGTAAATCTCCTACAAAACCTACATAATATCATAGATTTAGAACTGAAAGGAACCTTAGATACCATCTTATCTAATATTTTCATTTTATAGATGAGGAAGATAAGTCACAGGGTTTAAGTGATTTGCCTAGAGTTAAATAGCCAGTGAGTATCTGAGTCAGGATCTGAACTGAGGTTTTTCTAGCTTCAAGTCCAATATTCCATGCTCTATTCCACCCAGATCCCCTTTGACAACTCTATATGTAGGCAGAATAGATGGTCAGATAAGGGGGTGCTGAATGTCTCTTATGACCTAAATGTCCAGTCCCGCCTTCCCCCCTTCCCCATCACTGATCTGCTTTGGTCACTGAAATTTATGACCATCATAAATATCATTAACCAACATTTATTGGGATTAGCCTTCTACTCTTAAATTGTGTTGGCAAATTCCTAGATATGTCCCAACCCCATAACATCTGGGTAAGCAGAACAGCTGTGTAACCACTGACTTCATTGGCTAATACACCAACAATCCTTTCCGTGACCCAGAGAGAACCCAGCTGGACATGCTGGGAATCAATAACCCTGAAGCCAATCAAAGATTATGGATATAGACCTTGTCTTCAGCTACTCTCTAACTTTGGAACAATCCTTTTTCTTTTGGTAGAAATCTGCATAATGCTTTGAATTGAACACCTGATTGTGTACCAAAGGCCACAACCTCCACCCCTGGAATTCCTCACACATACCTTCCCTTTGGTAGTGGGCCTTTCTAAGCCCACCTTTCCTGAGATTTTTCGTTTGTCTTTGTTTAAACTGTATATAAACCCTCACAATCTATTGCATGGTGTCCGATTCTGCACTAGGCTGAATAGTACCTGTGATCATGCTAGATTTTCTTCCCTGGTAATAAAAACCTTTCTTAAATTTTACAGGCATTGTCTTTCTCTGGTTTTCCTCCTCTTTTAGGAAGAACGGGATTTAAATCTCAAGAAGTGGCCTTTGCATTCTCTGGAGAATTGGCCTTAGCCTTCTCCAGTCTTCCCCTTTGGGGAAAGATATCTAAATTCTATTTGAGTGTTTGCTTTGGTGTAAGTGAGAATGCTCTGGCTAAAATGTAGGGTTTTGTTTTGTTTTGTTTTGTTTTTTTAGATTGAATTATGAGTCCAGTGCTGGGCTTGGAGTCAGAAAGATATGGGTTCAAATCCTGCCTCAGAAACTTCATAGCTGTGTGACCTTGGACAAGTAACTTAACTTCTGCCTACTTCAGTGTCCTCATCTGTAAAAAGGGAAAAGGTATAATTCATTTAGCTCTAAACCTGTGATCTTGAAATGGGAAACACATGACTCAACCAGCACCCATTGAACATGATAACACAGGTTCATTTATTAGTTGTCACTCATCTGGCAGAGAGCAGGACCTACTGGTCGGAGGCTGGTGAAAATAAAGATTTTTTCTTTTTTTTTTTGGCAGGGCAATGAGGGTTAAGTGACTTGCCCAGGGTCACACAACTAGTAAGTATCAAGAAAATAAAGATGTAATTCCTTTTCCCCCAAATGAGTTCATAGACCTCCAGAATTCTATCCATGACACCTTGGGGATCTATGGACCCCAGGTTAAGAATCCTTGAATTCTCAACTCTCATTTTATAGATGAGGAAACATCAGATAATCAGATAGCTAGTTACTGTGACCAATTTTCAAGTGCTATTTCTCAAAGAAGAAATACATTTTTCTGAATTATGTGGAAGAGGGATTTGACTTGTTCCATTTATCCCCAGAGGGCAGCTCCTGGAGTAATGAGTGGAAATTGCAAGAAGCAAATTTACGCTCAGTGTCAGGAAACACTTCTAACAATTAGAGTTCTCCCAAGGTACAATGGGCTGCCCCAAGAAGCTGTGGTTTTCTTCTCCTTGAGTCTACAAGCAGGGGCTGGAGATAAACATCTGTCAGCCTAGCGGGATTCCTTTTGTATGAGATTCCTTACAACTTGAAAATCTTTGATTTTAAAAAATTAACTTTTAAATTTGTGAGACAAGTTCTTGGCACCATTCTATACCAATCCCAGACTTTCCCAACTCGCATGCTCTTTATTGCCTATAGCCGGGATGTTTGCTTCCTCACTCCTGTCTCCCTGATACCCATCTTCAGCAGTTTGAATCCTACTCATCTTTCAAGACCCAATTTAAATGTTATCTTTCTCATGGAGGTTCACTGATTTCTCTTTTTTTTTTTTTTTCAGGACAATGAGGGTTAAGTGACTGGCCCTGAGTCACACAGCTAGTAAGTGTCAAGTGTCTAAGGTCAGATTTGAACTCAGGTCCTCCTGAATCCAGGGCCAGTGCTTTATCCACTGTGCCACCTAGCTGCCCCACTGATTTCTCCAGTAGGAAATTGTCTTCCCTTCCTTGGACTTCATATTGCACTTTGTGCCTCTTATGGATTTATCATATTCATCTTCAATCTCTACATCTCTTAAAATTCCTTCTCTCTTGCCTAAAAACATATTTCTGCTTGTCCACACTATAGAAATTACTTTCAAATGTTGCTGCCACTGATATCCTGATTGCCAAACCCGATGATTGGTTTTCAGTCATCCTTCTCCTCATTCTCTCTTGTCATTTTTACCTCCTCCTCCTCTTTTATATTTATCCTGCCTATATTATTATATTTATATTCTCTTTCCCCACAATTTCAGAGATACCATACTCTCCTGGTTCATCTCCTGCTTACCTTACTGCCTCCATCACTGGCTCTTCACCCTCTTCTTGTCCTTTTAAGGTCGTTCTTTCCCAAGTTTCTGATCTGGTTTTAATTATTGACCCTGAGTAGATAATTTCCAGCACTAAATATCTAGCCCTAGTCTTTCTCTGGAACTCCAGTTTTATAACACTAACCACCCCCAGGTATCTTAAGATGGATGTTTTGGAGACATCTCAAAGTCAATCTGTCCACCAAAGAACTCATCTTTTCCCCCAAATACAGCCTTCTTCTGGACATCTCTATTTCTCTGTAGGGTATCTCTATCCTTCCACAAACTCAAATTTGCAACCTCAGTGGCATCTTCAGCTCCTCACTGTCTCTCCCTGTCCATAATGATAATTAATAATAATAACAACAATAATAGCTAGCATTTATATAATACTTTAGGTTTATCAATAGGGGTGTGCTGGCACTAGCTAGAACTAGCTTATGAGAGCTGATTGTGAGCATTTTGACACTGATTTTTGTACTTCAAGAGTTGGTAAATGCCACAGATCAGGACTTGGTTTATTGTTGCGTTGGTTGTCTAGACTTAATACTAATGATGATTAAACTTAAAAGTGTGTTGTGTATACATTTTTTCCCAATAAGCTAGTTGTTATTTACCAGCACACTCCTGTTTATGGAGCACTGGAATGGAGCACGTATTAAAAGCTATAGTACAGGGGCAGCTAGGTGGCGCAATGGATAGAGCACTGGCCCTAGAGTCAGGAGTACCTGAGTTCAAATCTGGCCTCAGACACTTAACACTTACTAGATGTGTGACCCTGGACAAGTCACTTAACCCCAATTGCCTCACTAAAAACCAAAACCAAAACCAAAAAGCTATAGTACAACATAATGGCAGTTGGAACTGGATTGGGAGAGCCTTGAAAGGCATCGTCAGGTGTTTATTTGTGAAGCAATCCCCAATGAATACATGTGTATACAAACATGCATGTGTATGTATGTATATATATAAACATTTACATACATATATGTATATATGTGTGTCTATATTCACATATCCATATTTAGTGATCATAACCATCCATCAGGAGGTTCAACAAGCATCTGGAGGATGGATTGGAGAGATGACAGACTGGAACAAAAGGACTATTACAATAGCCATGGTAATGGACTTGGAAAGGGCTGAAATTAGGGAAGTTTGGGTCTACCTTGAGAAGATGGGCTGGATTTGAAAGCTACTTTGGAGGCTGAAACAGTAGTAGTTGTCAAATGTTATGTATGAGGAGAGAAAGAAGAAAGTATCAAAGGTAACTCCAAGGTTACAAGTCTTAGAGATGAAGAAAAGGGTATAACCATTAGGGGAAATATAGCTGTTACGAGGAGGGGGAGATTGAAGGAAGAACATGATGAGTTTGGTTTTAAGTGTGTTGAGTTTGAGGTACTGGAGGACATCCAGATAGATATCTAGAAGGCAGCTGGAAATAAAGGGACAGGGAGAGATTGACATAGAGCTAGGAATACATATCTGGAGATGATCTGCATAATGAGTCAGTAACATTTATATGGTTTTTAAGTTTTAAAAAGCATTATCTGCCTCCCAGCTTCCCTGAAGGTTCATTTCCAGTTCTGTCTTCTGCAGGATGCCTCCCAGTTTCTCTTACCGCTAGTGTTTCCACCTTCCAATTTCACTGCAAGGGTCTTCCATGTATGTAGTCACTTGCATGTTGTCTCTTCCATTAGAATGTGAGCATTTTGAGGGCAAGACCATTAAAAAAAACCCAACTGGGGCAGCTAGGTGGCACAGTGGATAGAGCACCAGCCCTGGAGTCAGGAGTACTTGAGTTCAAATCCGGCCTCAGATACTTAACACTTACTAGGTGTGTGACCCTGGGCAAGTCACTTAACCCCAATTGCCTCACTTAAAAAAAAAAGCAAACAAAAAACCCCAACCCTTTCTTTGTATTCTCAGCACTTCGCACATTAAATGAATGTTTGTTGACTAGCTGACTGACTCCTTCCCTCGATTGGGAACATCATGAAGACTGGGCCCAAAGTCTTATTCATCTTTGTATCTCTCCTAGTGCCTAGCATGGTGCTCTCTCAAAACAGTGAGCACTTAGTACATACTAGTTGAATTAAATTGCTCATGCCCTCGTGCCTGTGTGTTACATGTGTTTTCGAAGAAAACTACCTTGTGGTCTGGGAAGCCTATTATGAGACCTCAGGGATATTAATTGTATAGTTCTCTCCCACAGTTACACAAGTGCTGAAAAAGTGCTTCTCTTTCGAGAGTCTCTTGTCAAAATGCCAGGCACAGTTTGTTTTTGACGTTTGAAACTACTGTTAAATAATAGTCTTGCTTCTGTCATAGCTAATGTTGACTTGAAGGCATTTGAAGTGCATTTCTCAACTCCAACCTTAACAAGGAGACCTGGTTCTTGACAGATATTTCTTCTTGCTTGCCCAAGGCAAGCGAACATAAAGATTTCAATTGTTTGTCTCCAAGATCGCAGCTTTTTGCTCTGTAGATGGTACGTGGAGCTATTACAGTCCAAACCTTCAAACCAACTCCTTGAAGTTGGAGTACTACCTACGTGTACTACCCCCTATAAATGACATTTGAATCAATTAAATATCTTTGCATTTTAGGACCCTGCAGATCCTGGCTGTTCTGCCTTGGTAAGCCTCTATCAGTCTGGATGTCATACTTAATTACCAGGCTCTTTAAAATCAATAAGCATTTTTATTGTTTCAGTATTTGAGAGGAAACAAGCCCCTGAGCATTAACCCACCAGCAGCATGCACTGTGTGCCATCTGTCAGAGAGAATTTGGGCCCTTTACGCACGGTGCTTTCTCATGTTGCCGTGTCCATTAGACATTTAATTGACGTTCTTCGTTTTCTTCTGTGCTGAGGAATTTTTTTATTACATTTTTGCCTCCTCTCTACCCTATAGGACTCAGCACCAAGGACATATTCCCTGCGTGTTGCTGTTTCTAACAGGGTGTCATTTTTAAAAAAATGTTCAACATTTTGGGAAGAATTAGAAGGGGAAGGCAAGAAAAAAAATTGTGTTCAAAAAAGGTGGGAGGGAACTGAATTCAAGAATTTTACAGAATTCCATAGAAGTTGGCTTGCTTCTTGCCATGATGAGACCAATAAATAAACATGCAGTTTGTGTCAAAATAAATATCAAGGGCATGGTTAATTGGACAGGTCTGTTTGGTAGTTTAAAAAAAAAAAGGCCTTATGAGGAAACTACTTCTGTTCTAGCCATTAGCTCAGAATTTCAAATAATGAAGTCTACACCGTTTTGAAGCATTGTAGCTAGCGTTATAGATTGTGACTGTTTACAGTAACCCCTTCTTTCATGCCTTTTCAGAACAAGTTTCTTTAGGGATGAGTTTATTTCACAGCAGTATGTTTTCTAACTCCAAATAAGAAGAGCAATTTCTGCAGGCTTTTTAAAAAATTAATAAAGTATTTTATTTTTTTCCCGTTACATGTAAAGATAGTTCTCAACTTTTGTTTATACGAGCTTTCCAATTTCAGATTTTTCTCCCTCTCTCCCCTCCCCACCCCTCTCCTCTGATATAGGTTATATATATATATATGTACACATAATAACATTAATCATATTTCTGCATTAGTCATGTTATAAGAGAAAAATCAGAGCAATGATTAAAAACCTCAAAATAGAAAAAAAAAACAACAGCACCAAAATCAAAAGAAATAGTATGGTTCATTCAGCATCTATACTCCACAGTTTTTTTTTTTCCTGGATTTGGAGATCCTCTTCTATCATGAGTTCCCTGGAACTCTTCTGTACCATTGCATTGGTGAGAAGAATATAGTCCATCACAGTAGATCAACACTCAATGTTGATGATACTGTGTACGATGTTCTTCTGGTTCTGCTCATCTCACTCATCATCAGCCCATGCAAGAAGACCCTCCAGGTTTCTCTGAACTCCTCCTGCTCATTGTTTCTTACAGCACAATAGTATTCCATTGTATTCATATACCGCAACTTGTCCAGCCATTCTCCAATTGATGGGCATCCCCTCAACTTCCAATTCCTTGCCACCACATAAAGAGCAGCTATAAATATTTTTGTACATGTGGGTCCCTTTCCCCTTTCCATGATTTTTTTGGGCACAGGACCCAAAAGTGGTATTGCTGGGTCAAAGGGTATGCACAACTTTATCGCCCTTTGGGCATAATTCCAAATTCTGCAGGCTTTTCAAAACATAAAATCAGAGTAAGTGAATCACTGGAAACTTTGTTTCTAAGGTCCCTGCTCTGGATACACATTAAAGGAAGCAAGACAGTCCCTGCCCTCATGGAACTTGCATCCTAAAGGCTGAAGACAACATGCAGAGGAGAGCTGAGGAGTAGAAAACAGGAGAGGGTAGAAATTTCATGGAAGTTTGGTGAAATTCTGGAAGTCTGGAACAGAACAAAGCCCAGGCTAGCTCCACTGGAAAAATTCACTCTTGGGGGGAGGGGGGAAGGGGGGGGAAGGGGGGAGGGGGGAGGGGGGCAGAGCAGCAGATTTGTGGTCTACTTGCATGGCTGGAGATGTCCTGGAAATGTGAAGCTTTGAAGGGTGATAATTGTTCAGAAGCGTCACTTTCTGAAGTGATGGTTGTTGTTTTTTTCCCCTCTTTTGATCGATATCAATTTATATTTACCCAAGAAGATGTATTTATCCCATAGTGGTAGCTTCCCTCCCCTCTTTTGGGAGAGCTTTACAATTTAATTACCTGACTGCAAAATTGCCCTTATGTTGTATTAAATGGGCATCAAGAATTCAACTGTGAAAATCATAGGTTTACTTTTCTGCTATTCAAAATGTATACCTCATTGCAGGTATATGTTTACTTTAAGGAAGAAGAGCAAATACCGGAATTATTTTCCTATAGCGATTGACAGTCTTTTTTTCCCTTACTTCCTTTTGTCAAATCATGAAAATATTGGCCAAATTTGAGTCTTTCCCACAAAATAAAAGACATAAAATAAATTCATATTAACATTTACTCACTACCACTAATGGTCTTAATCTGGGCCAAACAGCTTTAAGGGGTACAAATGATTAATGAAGAAGTGCTAGATATAAATGGGAAGCACAATTAATTTGCTAGTTGTTTTTCCTTCTTTAATACAGTAGTTGTAGACTCATTATTTAAATTAAAAATTTCTCTAGTTAAACTCTTCAATAAGAGGCAGCATGATGAAATGGGTAGAATGTCTTGGGTTCAGGTACTGCATCTAATGTCTTCTGGCTGTGTGACCCTGGTCACAGGGTCCTAAGTGCCCCATCACTTTACCTCTCAGTACCCCAGGCAACTCTCTAAGACCTAAGTTGCAGATAGGAAGTTCCTTATCCTGAGTGCCCTTACACAGTGAAATCACAGGTGTAGTCAGGAAGCCTCTTCATAATCCTTATCAATACTGGAAGAAGAGAAATATGCATAGTACTTTCCTCCAGCCCCATAGGCCATTGAAGATAAGTTTATATTTGGCTTTGAAATTCACACTTGCATAGAAACAGACTTTCTTACTTCAAACACCTTCTCCCTTTCTCTCTTGGATCCCAAGGCCTTTCCAATCCTGCTTTACCAACAACTTTTGACCTTGTTTGGCTAGAATAATGTGCAGATAACCTATTTGAAGTTAGTAGAGAACTGACTGCCCTGAATTTAATAAGGGTTTCTGTGTTATGAAACCCAAACACATTCAATGTCATATTTGGAATCATGGGGCTTGATAAAGACCTTGGGAAATCACCAGTCACACCTCTGCCTCTAAGCAAAGCTGTGCCTAGATCTAAAGCACTTCTGACTCCCATTCTTAAAGCCAGGATATCCATTCCCTTATGCATAATAATAGAGTAAGTCTGAGGGGGCATGTATGCTCTTTAAAACTCTACCCACCAAAGTAGATTGCAACCCTCCATAGGAAAGCTTTAGGAAATTGTCAGTGGCATATAACTGAAGTGACTTGCCCAGGGGCACCCAGAGGTTGAATTTGAACCTATGTTTTCCAACCCCAAGCCCAACCCTCTTGTCACTGACTACACCAAGCTTCCTCTAGAGTTTTAAATTATAGGAGCCTTTTATGGTCAAATTATTACTGAAGTCCATACAAAATTAGACCCTTGTAGGTTTAAAGATGTAATTCCTAGTTATTGAAAGGACCTGGTCATATTAGTCATGTGAGTAATTAATACCCCTTCAGCTCCCTGTGAAAGGAGATATATGGCTATTATGCCTTCATCGATAATCACTCTGTCCTGCTGTCTTTAAAATGTCATGTAGGCAGCTAGGTGGGGCAGTGGATAAAGCACTGGCCCTGGATTCAGGAGGACCTGAGTTCAAATCCAGCCTCAGACACTTGACACTAGTTGTGTGACCCTGGGCAAGTCACTTAACCCTCATTGCCCTGCCCCCCCCAAATGTCATACCATATCATAATCAGTAAACATTTAGTAAGTATATACTATGTGCCAGGCACTGTGCTGGATGCTAGGGATACAAAAAAAGGCAAAAGATAGTGCCTGCCCTGAAAGAGTTTAATATCTAATGTCATGCCATATATCTAACTCATTATCAACCGACAGTGTTTTCTGAACTGCCTACTTGTGTATACTGTTGTAAGAAGACAACTATCTGTAGAACTACCTACCCTGTCCTGCCCAACTAAACAGTTTTGATTTTTGGCTTCTCACACTATTCTACTGGAAAGGGAATATCTTTAGATTTCAGAATTCAATTTTGAAATCTTGCCAAATACCTCGCATCTTCTTTCTTAGCAGAGATGATGCAGAAGGTCAGACTTTTAAAAAAGTGTAATTAAACCTTTCTCCTTTTTCTAATTAGTGTGGAGGGGAGAGAGAAAGCTCCCCATTTGAAACAGAACACGGCTGGGTGTTTGATAGCTTTGGGCAACAAAGAATAGCTTTAAGCCCTAGACTTCTAGATAAGTATATAGAACTTATGATTCCACATGTTAGCCTACTTTTAAAATAGTCCCTCTTCCCATGGGGCATGACCATGACCTCCTTCTTTTCTACTTTCCCTCTCTAATTCTTCTTTCTGGTGACTGCCTCTTTTCAAAGCTGCCATACAATGCCAAAGAAGAACAGAATGGAGTTGGGCCGATGATAGATACACCAGGTATGTAAGGCCCCCAATTGCCTTTCCAGTTAGCAAAAAGGACTAGGACTATGCAATTTTGTTTTTGTCCATTTCATGTTGGAAAATATGAAAATCGTATTCCTGGGAGCTGAATTTATTTCTTTAGCCACTTAAAGAAAACTATCTTAACACATTAGAAAGGCAGCATGATGTGAGAAATAGGGTACAGGACTTGGAGACAGGAAAGTATAGGTTCAAATTCTGACTCTGATGCTTACTAGGTATGTAACCATGGCCATGTCATTGCACCTTTCTGAGCCTCAGTTTCCCTGTTTGTAAAGTGGGCATAATAGTAACTTGTACCTAGTTCACAGGGTTATTGTGAAGCTTCTTGCAAACCTTTAAATGCTTCGTACATATAAGTATTTGTTAATTATTTTGTTAGAGAAAGATGAACTCAAGTTTCATCTCTGACACTTACTGGCTTTGTGACTCTGGGCAAGTTACTTAAATTCATCACTCTAGGCCACAGTGCTGTTCATTACATTCCTGAGTGAGGCTGAACGAGATTAAGATGTAACTGGGAAGGGGCAGCTAGGTGGTGCAGTGGATAAAGCACTGGCCCTGGTTTCAGGAGGATCCGAGTTCAAATCCAACCTCAGATACTTGACACTTACTAGCTGTGTGACCCTGGGCAAGTCACTTAACCCTCATTGCCTGCCCCCCCCAAGTAACTGGGAAATATTTAACAAAATAAATTAAAATATGATACAACATAGGAAATACTGCATTTTAAAACTAAGTCAATGTGGGCCTGCTGGGATCCTTATGCATGGATTAATGACCCCTTTCCTATTTGATACCACAGCTCTAGGCAATCCTATCAATTACAGAGAAGGTGCTTACCCCTCTTGTGGTCAAGAGGGACTTTCTTCATCCAGGCATTCCTATATCAAAACAAGTCAATCGAAGTCAAGTCACATTGTCAACATGCATGTTTATATTGGGCAAAGAGTTAAGGACAGAGGTACAAGTTGAAAGACAGTTTCTGCCCTTAAGGAGTTTAGATTCTAATGAAGGGAAATAACATAAAGGAAGCTAAAAGAAAAGGGGGAGGAGGTTAAAAAGAGAAGGGGAGGAGTTGTGGCATGGAGAAAGTCCAAAGAGTCTGAAGTGGAACCAGGAGAGGACCAGCCTGGCATTTTTCCTTAAAAATGGAGATTCCAGAAGAACTAGCCAATTTGAGGAAGAGGCATAGGGTATTTCCAGTGTGAGAAGTCTTAAACGTCTGGCATGTAGTGAACTTCCAGGGTGAGGACATTTTTGTGGCATTGTAGAGAAAATCCGTGGAGTTAGGAACACAGCCTAATGCTATGAATGGGTGAGAGTCACTGAGCTCCCCCCAGGCACAAATGTGGCAAAGTGAAGTAAATAGGTCAGTTGCTATGCTATTCGTTACACAGCTGTGTATGATTTGTGCAATCAACCCAGATTTCTTGAGCAATTTCTTAAATAATGATTTATATTTGTATAGCATTTTCCTTATTTGCTAAACACTATGATGTTGCTGTTCAACAGTTTTTAGTTGTGTCTAACTCTTCATGATCCCATTTGAGGTTTTCTTGGCATGGATACTGGAGTGGTTTCCTTCTCCAGCTCATTTTACCAATGAAGAAACTGGCAAATAGACTTAGGTGACTTGCCCAGGGTCACACAGCCAGTGTCTGTTGCCAGATTTGAACTCAGGAAGAGGAGTCTTTCTGACTCCACGCCTGGCCATCTATCTGTTGTATCCCCTAGCTACCCATAAAGTACTCTAATACCTCTTATTTAATCTGATCCTTACACAACTGCCAAGCAGATATTTTATCCTCTTTTAAGGATGAAGAAACTGAGGCCCAGAGAGAATATATAAATTAGTGACCACGTCAGAACTGGGACCTAGACCTCCTCTCTTCTTTTAAGTATACCATGCTGCTTATGGTCTCAGCTCTGTGCTAAGGAGATGTGGGAAATAAAATGGACACAGTTCTTGCTCTTAATGAGGTTAAAATTTGATAGTGGGGGGCGGCTAGGTGGCGCAGTGGATAAGCACCGGCCCTGGATTCAGGAGTACCTGAGTTCAAATCCGGCCTCAGACACTTGACAATTACTAGCTGTGTGACCCTGGGCAAGTCACTTAACCCCCATTGCCCCACCAAAAAACAAAAAAACAAAAATAAAATAAAAAAAAAATCAAATCAAATACAAAATTTGATAGTGGCAACAAGACTTACAAATGAGAAGCAGCATAAGACTACATAATCAAATGCTAAATTGTGTGATTCAGAAATGTGCCACCCAATTTAAAGTCCATTTAAATGTTTTTGAGCTAAAGTACTCTAAGCATCTGTGTTGAAAGAATGAGCCAAAGTATACTGCCAACTAAATCAAAACTTATATAAATGAAGCATTCTTCAGTGTAGTCACACAAGTTGGTTTTGTAAGGGTCTATGATTTCATCTATGTGGGTTCTGCCCCCCACAGATACAGACTCCAGCCCTGCTTAGCCAACAGTTTAAAGGTTTGCTGGGGCCAAAATGTTCACATAGTCATGCTTTGAATAGACAAGATGGCTTAGTGGACAGAATGACATTTTCACCTGCCCCCTGGGTCCACTGACATTAACCCTTGTCATCCTCCCCTCTTAATGACCCTTCTTTCTCCCTCTTCCTTCTCACATAAATCTTCTACAAAATTATCTTCTACAAAATATATTTTATCTTCTACAAAATTCTATCCAAATTTTTCAACCAAATCAATTCCTGGTGGCCATTACCTACTGACCTCCCATGATAGTCTCCATCTTTTCTCAAGGAGTTTGGTACATGACTCACATTTTTCTTCTCTAGTTCAACTCTTGCCCTCATAGTAGGGGACTTCCTGAATTGTACATCTATCCTCTCAAATACCCCAACCTACTGAACTCCTGTGACCTATTTATCCTTCCACTCCACCTCAACTACATTTAGTGATGGTCATAAGTATTCTAATTCCATGATCAAAAACTCTGAAAATCCTTTATCTGGTCACAATCTCTTTATCATTCCTTCTTCTCCTTATGCTTATTTCTATTAAATTTGTTCTTCCTCACTGTGACCTGTAATCCTTCCACAGTTCTGTACTGTTTTGGACCATGAACTCTGCTCTGGCTATATTCTCCTCCTTCCTCCACCATCTTGACCCCTTAACAAACCAGTTAAACTCTACATTATCCTCTACTCTGGAATACCTTGCCAAACCTCAGCCTTAAATGATTCCTACCACCTCATACCTCTCTTCCAACTCATGTGCTGCTGAATGTATCTGAGACCCACAATGACTGGGTCCACTAAAATTGATATGACTCAACTGGGTCTTCACTGCAATAAGGCAATCACTTTATTTCTCTCTAAGGAATTCTCTTTGCCATTTTCCACAATGGTTGTTTCAAATCTCTGTTCTCCTTAAATCTCCCACAGCATTGCATTCCCCACCTTCTCAGCTAAGGTCTTTGCTTCATACTTTATTGAAAAAAAAGTCAAGGCCATTTTCTTTGTTTCTTCTTCTTCTTCCTCCTCCTCCTCCCCCTTTCCCTTCTCTTCCTCCTCCTCCTTCTCTTCCTCCTCCTCTTTCTTCTTCCCTCCTCCTCACCTCACCAACCCTTACCATAAACTCTTACTCTTTTCTCCTTTAAGCCAGTTTCTAATGAAAATAATCACAACATCCTAGATATAGAGTTGGAATGGACCTTGGATGTCTTCTACTCTAAACTTCTCCTTTTACATATGAGGAAACAGAGGTACAAATTGAGTCATTTACCAAAGATCATGCAGATATTACTGTAAGTGGTAAAGCTGGGATTCAAAACCCAGTCATATGCCTCCAGATCAAGCACTTTTTCCACTACACCAAGAAATGCCTCCATGTGACTCTTGTCTAAAGCCAACCAACTGCTTTACATATACCCTTGATTCCATCTCCTACTACCTTCTATAGCAGATTGTTCCCACTTTGGTCTATCTCAATAATCATCGATTTTTCCCTATCTACTCATTCCTTCCATCATCTATACACATGTCTAAGTTTTCTCCATCCTAAAAAAAGACAAAACAAAACAATAATAAAATGAAAAAAACACCCATGATAGCTACTGTGCTATTTTTCTCCTTTTCTTAGCAAAACTACTTAAAAAGCTATCTGCAATTCAGCCCTTCTGTTTGCTTTCTTGTAAACTTTCAGTCTGGTTTCTGACCTTGTCACTCAACTGAAACTGCTCTTTCCAAAATAATCAAATCCAATGGACTTTTGTCAATCCTTCTTGACGTTTTTGCAGTGTTTGACACTATTAACCACCCTCGCCTCCTGGATTCAGTCTCCTCTGGATTTCCATGACATTGCTTTCTCTTGATACTCCTCCTCCATGTTTTTCTCATTCTCCTTAGCTTTTTCAAATTCTATGTTATGCCAGTTTGAACCCAGTGGGTGTCCCCCAACACACTGTACTGGGCCCCCTTTCCTTTTCTCTCTCTATCCTTTACCTTGGTGATCTCAACAGATTGAATGGATTCAATCACCATCTCTATGGAGATACCTCTCTGATCTATATATCAAGTTTTAGTCTCTTTCTGGAATTTCAGTGCCTTATCATGAAATGCATATTGGACATTAAAAACTCATTTTCCTTTGTGTATCTCAAATCCAACATCATAACTTCCCTATTACTACCAAGGTCATGCTTCAAGTCATGCTGGTTTGCAAACGTGATGTCACCTTTGACTCCTCACTCTCACTCCCATTCACAAAATACATGCAATCATTTGCCAAATCTTGTCATTCCTATCTTCACAGCATCTCTGGTACACATTGCATTCTCATCACTTATACAGTCACCATCCTAGTCCAGGCCTTAACACTTATCTCCTGAACTATTGCATTAGCCTCTTTATTTGATCTCTTCTTCAAGCTTCTTACCACTCCAATTTATACAGCTTTCACAGTGATTTTTTTGAAACATAAAATTTTATTGATATGTTTTGTTTTTTTATATCACAAGAATTTCTCCTGCTATCCTCCTCCCTACCCTACTTCCAGAAAGCCATTACATATAACAAATGATATTATTTTTAGAAAAGAAGATGAAGAAGAGGAAAGAAATCAGCACATCAATAGGCAATAAAAAGGCTAAATAGATATGTTCCACATCCATGGAACCTCTACTTCTGCAACAGAGTTGGGGTGAAGAGGGGCAGGTCTTCTCATATCTCTCCTTTGGGATCATGTTTGTTCTTTGTAATTTTCCAACATTCACTTTTAATTGTTTTGTGGTAGTTCTTTTTCACATTGTTGCAGTTATTATATATGTTGCTTTCTTAGTTGTGTCACTTAATGTTAGTCTTTCCATGCTTCTCTGTATTCATCATATTCATTATTTCTTATAGCACAGTAATGTTGATATTTTATTATAATGTCACATTTTCTATTAATGTGCTACAATTTGTTTAGCCATTCTCCAATCAATGAGCATCTTTTTTGTTTCTAGATTGGGAGTCAATGATCTTTTCTAGACAGAAATTAAATTTTATTATAACCCTTATGCTGTTTCAAAGGAAGTCTTTAGCCTTCATTTTTCTCCACTTTCCTATAGGGAAAAGTCTGGTGTAATGATTGGAATGATGCCACCTACTGGAGACTTGCTGTGGGAAAGCTCCGCCATGAGGAAAATGCCTCAGAGGGCAAGGCCACGTGTCTTTTCCTTGGCATCAGGAAATGACGTTTGCTCATGGGTGCTATCAAGGCTACCAGCCAATCAACTTGAGGAGCCTCCTATTTTCTGGGAGGAGACAGGAAGGAGGAAAGAGAGCCTGCGCAGAGAGCTCTCTCTCTTTTGGGTTCCTGACTTGATGGTGGTGGTGGTGGCAGAGGACTTCACAGGAAATTTGAGGAAAGATAGGAATGCTAGGCTGTTGGAATTCTGTTCTCAATCTTTTTCTTTCTATTTTTCAATAAACCCTTAAAAACCTAAACTCGTTTTATCAGTGATTTTAGTCAGTTTCCCCCAAAACTGGGGGAACAGATTAGAATCCACATTTAGAATCTTAAATTACACACTGGAAAGGGTTTTAGTGTGGAGAAACACACACACACATATTGCTGGAAAAACAAAAAAGATTTAAAAAATACTTCCATGCCCTCTTCACCCCTATTGGTTTTTTTTATTTCCCTTGACATTTAGATTTTTTGTTTCTGCAAATGAAGTTTATTATTTTATCAAGGTTTGTAAAGTATTTGATAGTTTGGCATATCTTTGATAATATTATTATTTTTATTGTATTGGCACAGCCTAGCCATGAACAATGAATATTCCTTAAGCTATTTAAATTGGTCTTTATTTCTTTAAAGACCACTTTGTAATTGAATATATACATATATTTTGTGTGCTTTGGTAGATTCCAAGTAATGTTTTTAAAGTGCAATCTGAACATGCCTCTTCTTCTTCTTCTTCTTCTTCTTCTTCTTCTTCTTCTTCTTCTTCTTCTACTTCTTCTTCTGAGGCAACTGGGATTAAGTGACTTGCCCAGGGTCACACAGCTAGTATGTGTCAAGTGTCTGAAGTTATATTTGAATTCAGGTCCTCCTGACTCCAGGGCCAATGCTCTATTCACTGTGCCACATAGCTGCTCCTGAGCATGCCACTTCTAACCCTTTCCTGATCCTCTTACCTACTGTGTACTGCCCACAAAGTTATTTTTTATTCATTTTGTATATACTATGTATATACATTTATATGTTTTCTCTCCCCTTAGAATGTGAAATTCTTGAGATCAGAGTCTGTCTAACTTTTATCTCTGTTTTTTTGTTTGTTTTGTGGGGCAATAAGGGTTAAGTGACTTGCCCAAGGTCACACAACTAGTAAGTGTCAAGTGTCTGAGACCAGATTTGAACTCAGGTCCTCCTGAATCCAGGGTCAGTGCTTTATCCACTGTGCCATCTAGCTGCCCCCTCACTTTTATCTTTGTATCTCCAGTGCTTATCAAAGTTTTTTTCATATATAGATACTCAATAAGTGCATGTTGATTGATTACATTGTATATAGTAGGTGCTAAATAAATATTTGTTGAATCAATTGGATCCTAGGTGAGAACCTAACCACCCCAAATAGAAAAAAAAGTGACAGTATGATTTTTTTATCTTCCTTCTTCTTACCTTTCTCCTCTCACCTTCCCTCAAAATAAAAATAATGAAAAAAGGATTTAAAAGGAGGTCAGACATTATTCAATTTATTTTCTGGCTCACTGCTTACTTTTCATCTAGGGGGAACGATAGTTTTTAGGCATATGTACTCGTGTCATGGCTAATGATAAAATTGCTAATAGCCATAGTAGATGAGAATAATGACCAAACTGATGAATTATATATTTCTTTGCATTTCTGTCATCAACTCTAATTATTTAAGTAAGTAGTTGAACCCTGACTGAGAGGTCTTTAGTAAATAAAAGCTGTTTGTTTTTTACAAGTATATTTGAATGTCAAAAGTCTCACATTTCATAGTTATGGCCCAGGAGGAGGCCTGGCTTAACACATATTTTGAGGTGGTGAGATAGCTGATAAATGTAGATGACAAACATCAATCATCCTTCAGAACTGAAGCATACACAGAAGCACAGTTAATGAATTTCCTAATTGCTATTCCCTGCTGTGGCCATTATTGATTTTCATCTTTAGCCCTAACTTAGAAATAGAACACTTCATTTCCTCTAACAGAAATGTACGTGGATAGAGACATAGTTTTACTTCAGAGTACGAACAGTTTTATTTGGGTCCCTGTGTATGATGTAATGGGGATCTAATGCTGCTGTGATTTCTGCTGGCCAGATGGCTCTGGGTCATGTGTTTTATAAGGTGACAAGTACAGTAGTCAATTGGAAACAAAGCATTCCTCTTACAGCAGGAGAAATCTAAAGGCCATCATTATGTTATCGCCTATATAGCAGACTCTGAAATAGACTCTCTTTTCTTCCTGAAAAGAAAAGATTAGTTAGTCATTTCCCACTCTGTGCAATGGATCTTGGAACCCACATAATTTTGAACATGTGGCAAATTCTGAGAATTCAACCACTGTGAATGAATTGCAGGGTGGCCTTGAATTTTCCAAACATCCCCAAAGTCTTAAGAAATCACAGAATAGTCATAGATTAGCAGAGTTGGAAGGTACGTTAGAGGTAGAAAAGCCTTTTAATTCTACAGATGAGGAAACCGAGGCACAGAGAAAATTGTGAAACTTCCCAGAGTCATACAGCAAGTTACTGTTGAGCCCAGGAAGAGAACTTGAGTGTCCTGCCTTCTAGACTACTCCTTTCTCCCTACCTCACACTGTTGACTACCTACCCAAACCCCACCTATCTAAAGAATAGCACCAGGGACAGCT
Source organism: Dromiciops gliroides (assembly GCF_019393635.1). Classification (NCBI taxonomy): domain Eukaryota; kingdom Metazoa; phylum Chordata; class Mammalia; order Microbiotheria; family Microbiotheriidae; genus Dromiciops; species Dromiciops gliroides. Next base: position 386,180,524 of record NC_057863.1, read on the forward strand.
AGGTGGTGCAGTGGCTAGAGCACTGGCCCTAGAGTCAGGAGGATCTGAGTTCAAATTCGACCTCAGACACTTGACACTTACTGGCTGTGGGACCCAGAACAAGTCACTTAATCCTCATTGCCCTGCAAAAACACAAACAAACAAACAAACAAAAAAGCACCTAACTCCATACACAAAGGAGAATCTGTTTTAATTTGTTAAGATTTTCTGAAAGTGCCATCAACAAATCATTAATGGGCAACGAGCATATAAGAGAATTATAGATAGTCTCTGATTTTCATCATAACAGAAGGAGCAGTAAGCATAGACTCAGAAGGTTTGGGGTCATATCTTAGCTCTTTTTAACTCTGTGAGTGTAGGCAAGTCAATTCACATTGTCAGTGTCTCAGTTTCTTGACCTGTAAATTGAGGGAGCTGCACTTGATGATATCTTAGATAGCCTTCAGCTCTAAATCCTATCTTGTAAATTTCCCTAGGGAAAAATGTAATAATTCCCATATTTGGGTCAGCTAGGTGACACAGTAGATAGAGCACTGGCCCTGGAGTCAGGAGGATCTAAGTTCAAATCTGACTTTAGACACTTACTAGCTGAGTGATCCTGGAAAGTCACTTGATCCTGATTACCTTTTTATTTATTTATTTATTTTGGTGGGGCAATGAGGGGTAAGTGACTTGCCCAAGGCCACACAATTAGTAAGTGGCAAGTGTCTGAGGCCAGATTTGAACTCAGGTCCTCCTGACTCCAGGGCCAGTGCTCTATCCACTGTGCCACCTAGCTGCCCCCTGGATTGTCTTTTTAAAAAAGAATTTCCATATTTAGTGATAAACCTTTATTGAGTACCTTCAATGTACAAGGGGTGCATTCCTGACCAGGGATTTGGCATCAAATAAGTGGGCAAGTCACTTCCTGCTCTGAGCTTCAGCTTATTCATGTATAAAACAACGAACTGGGCCAGATGATCTCTGAGGTCCTTTTTTTTGGGGGGGGGGGCAGGGCAATGAGGGTTAAGTGACTTGCCCAGGGTCACACAGCTAGTAAGTGTCAAGTGTCTGAGATCAGATTTGAACTCAGGTCCTCCTGAATCCAGGGCCCGTGCTTTATCCACTGCACCACCTCGCTTCCCCAAGGTCTTTTCTAATGTTAACATTCCATGAGTCTTTGAAATCATATCCACAACCACTGTGCTATAAAATAAAAGATCCAATTATCATAAGCCTGTGCAAGACTTTAAAGTTAGATTGTCCTAATTCAATTCAACAGGCATTTATTAAGTTCCTAATTTGTACAAAACACTGTAGCAATCAGAAGATCTCAAGTTTCTAAAAGAAATGGTCCCCAATCTCCTAGAGCCCACAGTTGACTAGGAGTTATTCTACAATGGAATCTAAGTTATAGAATCATAGAGTTGTAAAACTTGAAAACGTGGGAGCTGGAGGATGGATAGGCCAGGAGAATGAGGATATTGTTACCTAGAAGAAGAGAATTATGGGGGCAGCTAGGTGGCAGCTAACTGTGTGACCCTGAGCAATCTGTTCGCCTCACTTTCCTCATCTGTAAAATGAGCTGGTGAAAGAAGTGGCAAACCTCTCCAGTAACTTTGCCAAGAAAGCCCCAAATAGGGTCATGAAGAATGGGACACGGACAAACAACAGTAACAATCCCAGTCAGTCAAGTCAATGAGCATTTATTAAGCACTTTCTGTGTACCTGACACAGTGGTAAAGGAATAGGGATACAAAGAAAGGCAAAAAACCCCAGTCCTTGCTCTCAAGGAGCTTTCATTTTAATGGCTCTAAAAGTTGGGTAGATTTGCCCCTTTATCTACCTCCACCTTTCTCATCCCCTCAGGAAAGGCAATGTCTCTGGAGGTCTGTCTCAGGATCCCAGTTTCTATTGGGGAGAAGTGGGCCACAAAAGAAAGATGCCAAAATACTTAAACTGGCTTGGTCTTGGTGCCCTGGTTGATATCTGATAATAACCCTAGGCAGCCTGTTCTCTTTGTTTACCTTCAATCAAACAAACCCATTTTCATCAGACTTCCTTATTTTACAGATGAGATTTAGAGCCCTGAAGTAACTTGCCTGATATCACCTAGGATGTAAGGGGCAGAGCAGGGCACCTGTCCTCCAGCCTAATGCCTTCTTCACTACAGTGCATTGACTCCCTAATAAAAAGTGGGTATAAGTATATTTCTGTGCACCTTGATGAAACAGAAGTCTCTGATGCACTATAAAGTTCACCTAAAAATAAAATTATCTAGTATCATATTTGACTAAGCTCAAATGAACATAGTAGATTCAATAAGTATTAATTAAATATTTCAGTAACAATGATTTTGCTTACCTTATTAAAATTTAGGAGGGCTTTAGGGGGGAATGTCCCAAGTCTATTAGTAAAAGGGTATCCAGGGAACTTTGAATTGATGGCTTTTTCTCTCTCGATAAATTTCCCTCTAGTTAGAAGTAGTATTCAAAAATCATTACACCGATCATTTTTAAAAAGTCATTGAAGGGGCAGCTAGGTGGCACAGTGGATAAAGCACCAGCCCTGGATTCAGGAGTACCTGAGTTCAAATCCAGCCTCAGACACTTGACACTTACTAGCTGTATGACCCTAGGCAAGTCACTTAACCCCTATTGCCCCACAAAAAACAAAACAAAACAAAACAAAAAAACAAAAAACAAAGTCATTGAATCTCTCAGTTAGTGGAGGGAGGTCATCAAGGTCTTTAGTTATAAGGGGGTGATGAAGAGAAATCTTTTTAATTGTTTTTTTAATTGTTCATCTTCCCTTTATTGTCTCAGTTCTCTTTGCTTTGTCTATATGGTTCTTCAATATGTTGAGCCATGCTAAGTTTCTACCACCCAAGGATTGGCAACCTATATAGCACACTTGCCAAATACTGAATGAGATGATTTGGGAAAGGGGCAATGTCATGGTGGGGGTGGGGAAGCAGTGGTTCTTAGATATTCTTCTTCTTCTTCTTCTTCTTCTTCTTTTTTAGTGAGGCAATTGGGGTTAAGTGACTTGCCCAGGGTCACACAGCTAGTAAGTGTTAAGTGTCTGAGGCCGGATTTGAACTCAGGTCCTCCTGACTCCAGGGCCAGTGCTCTATCCACTGCGCCACCTAGCTGCCCGATATTCTTTATTAAAGAATTACACTCTCATACACAGTCCATTTAGAATTAAAATGGTCTTTTATTTGGTGCTAGAGAAAGTGACTGAGTGGGAAGTCAAAGACTTCACCCCTCATAAGCTTGTATAGATGTTAGATGGGGTTTCCACTTGAAAATTGGAAAGTTCCCTTTTGGGGGTGGGGTGGGGAAAGCTTGGATGCTTGTCATATTCCTGAGAGTTGAGGGGAATTTTTTGGAAATGATTGTCTTGACCTTTGGGGTTCTCTCTCTCTCTGTCTCTTAGCTCTGGTCAGGAAGTAGCCACACCTAATTGACTTTTTCTGCTGTAGAATTTTATCTCCCCTTACTCCTTCGGTATTTCTATACTTATGTCTAGTTGGCCAGTCTAACTTTAATAGTCCATTAATTCCTCAATGTGTCTGTCCTGTTATCTGGTTATCTTTGGTTTTGCTTCTCATAGGAGAATCTTCTTCTGATTTATCCTAAGCCCCATGTCAGGTGGGACAGAGTAGCCAAAGTTAGGGGCAGAGGTAAACACATTTGCTACCTCCTCCCAACCTATCTAACCCCACCCCCCATCCCCTTGCAGTTGGACATCTACAACTGATTTCTTCCACTTCTGGAAGCCCTATCTGAAGTGTCCCCAGACATTCCTCTACTGAGGGAGATATGTCCTTCTTTAAGGATTTCCAAGGAGTACAACTAGGGTCAAAATATAGTAGTTTCAGGGAGAAAGATTTTGATTAATATGAATAAGCCTTTGTTAACAATTAGACCTATCCTTCAATGGGTTGTGTAGCTGGAAGTGATTAAACAGAGGGACAGACTGTTGGGAATATTGAAGGCACATTGATGTTTCAGAGATTGTGTCTATCAGATGGTTTCTTAAGACCATTCTGTTCTGAGATTCTGTGATCTTGACAATCCAGAGTGGTGGCTTAGAAGTGGTCTACCCTTGCCCCTTTCCCCATTTCAATTTGCAAGGTAAAAAGCAAGGAGCACTCAATATACCACCCCTGACCTGCTGCTGATACCTCTCATCTATGAAAGAGTTATTTGCCAAACCTCTAGGCAGCTAAGTGGCATAGTGGTAGTGTTGCCCCTGTAGTCAAGAAGGCAGACATTAAAATCCTTCCTCAGGCATTTACTGGCTGTGTGACTCAATCAAGTCATTTAACCTCTCTCAGACTCAGGTTCCTCATCTGTAAAATGGAATAATAATGGTATCTATCTCTCAGAATTGTGAGGCTCAAATGAGAAAAAGCATGTAAAGCGATATAAAAGTAATAGCATTAAAAGCAAACCAACCTAAAGTCTGCATCTCTATTAGGCTGGAAGTGCAAGGGTTACTCACAGATCTGGTCCCACTCACTGCTTACTGGCTTCTCACCTCGGCCAGTTTGCCCCTTCTTAGGCAACCCAGTGACCGCCCACTCCTGGAGACTCATAGTATTGATGCCTGATTAAGTGCAGATAGCCCCTAGACTTGATACACTGAAGAAATCGGTCAGTCTCAGCCTCCCAGGTAGCAGGGATTACAACATGTGCTGTCACACTTGGCAGGTGCTAAGCTATTGATGGTGATCGCAGACAACAACCTTGATATGGGTTCAAAGCATTGTTGCTTTATTTCTTAACAATAATCCTGTGGCTACCGGCATTCCTAAACTGTGAGCCTTATAACATAGGGATGCCCCATGCTATATGTCGAGTCTTCTACTCTCCAATATATGTATCAATATGCTAGAGCTGAAGGATGGGGGGACGAGAGTGGGCTGAAAAAATAGAATAGATTTAGTCCCTGCCTGCCGAGAATTTACAGCTTGGGCCTACAATCTGAGACAAGCCCCTGGAAAACCTTGTTGTTGTTGTTTAGTCATGTCTGACTCTTGTAATCCCTATCTGGGATTTTCTTGGTAGAGGTGCTTGAGTGGTTTGCCATTTCCTTCTCCAGCTCATTGTATAGATGAAGAAACTGAGGCAAATAGGGTTAAGTGATTTGCCTGAGGTCACACAGCTAGTAAGTGTCTGAGATCAGATTTGAATTCAAGTCTTCCTCATTCCAGGCCTGGTACTCTATCCACCTAGTGTGCCACCTAGTTGCTCTTGGAAAACTTAGGGTGACAGTAGACATTAGGAACTTCTTTGTAACTCATACCACCTATTCCCTCAGTTACATGCATCTGTTTGCAGCCATGTCTAGCAATTCCAGGGAAATGGTTTCTTTGCTCCAGGTGCACAGTTTTTAGGTTTGAATACTCTGAATTAACTCAAGTCCAGTTGTAGTTCTTCAGCCTGACAGGGAAGGGACTCTGGTTCTCGGACCCCATTCTAGTGGAGTACAAGTTCTTCCAAGGCAGTTATGTGGCTCAGTGGATAGAGCACTGGGCCTGGAGCCAGAAAGATGAGTTCAAATCTGACCTCACACACTTACTAGTTGTGTGACCCTGGGTAAATCATTTAGTCTCTGTTTGCCTTAATCCACTGGAGAAGGAAATAGCAAACCACTCCAGGATCTGTGCCAAGAAAAACCCCCATGGACAGTATGGTGCATGGGATCAAGAAGAATTGGACATGACTGAACAACAAGAAGTTCTTGCAGGTGCTGCCAAGCTGGAAAGATCTTTGGAGCAAGAACTCCTTAATGGACTGGGTCAATTGTTTGAAAAGCAGCATAGGTAAGTTCAGAGAGGCTCATTTACTAAAGACAGAGCAGTCAGCCAGTAAACATCTATTAAACTCATGTGTGTGCTGGGCACCATGCTAAATGCCAGGGATACAGAGAAAGACAAAAGACAGTCCCTGACCTCAAGGAGCTCACAATGTAATGAGGGAAGAGAAGACGTAAAAAGCTGAAAAGGGGATGGGGAAGGTAGGAGGGTGCCTTTCAGGGGCTTGATGAAGTCCAGAGGACTGGATGAGAAATGAGATGGCTGGCCTTTTTCACCTTCTCTAATCAGTGGGAGGAAGGGGCCTCAGGTGCTGACTGTTGTTTAGTCTTCCTCACAGTAACTTGTGGAGATGGATTGTAATGGGATCTGAGCCAATCATGGGAGTACTCATACAGCTCAAATCTGAGTTCCTTGAAGTGTTAAAGGAAGGTTCATTCCTTCAGTGAATTGGCTCTGCCAATGTGTTTTAATCTGGGCTCAGCTTTTGGATCTTTTTAGTGTTTTGCACAGTTGATAGATGGTGCTGTAAATTAAGTATGTGAGAAAGAGCCACCTCCCTAGTGTCAACAAATTACCTGCTCCTGCTCTATACCCCACAAGGTGATTGGTTTGGGGCTTTTCCCCCCATTGTATTTGTATTGGGTGGAACACTACAAAATACATGATTAAAGATTAACGTTGACAGAGAAGATAGGTGATCAAACACTTCACCTCCTGGACATGTACACATCATTTATCTCACTTTTCACTCAGGAGAACTATACTGAATTCCTCAGCTATTAGGCCCCTGGCAAATGAAACCTCCAATTCAATTAGCAGCTCTCCTCTTTCCAAGCTGGCTAGGAATGTTGGTGTAACTGGAATCATGGTGAGCTTCCTTCTGATGTTTTATCTTTGCTTGTATTGTTCTCCTCACCTAGAATGCCCTCCCTTTTAATCACTATTAAAATTAAAATTTGAATTGGCAGCTAAGTGGTGCAGAGAATAGAGTGCCAGCTCTAGAGTCAGGAAGAAGTGAGTTCAAATCCTGCCTCAGACACTTACTAGCTGTGTGATCCTGGGCAAGTCACCTAACCCTGTTTGCCTCAGTTTTCTCATCTGTAAAATGAGCTGGAGAAGGAAATAACAAATGACTCCAGTATCTTTGCCAAGAAAACCCCAAAAGGTGTCATGAAGGGTGTGACATGACTGAAAATAACTGAACAAAAACATTAAATACATAAGTTTACAAAACGTTATATATATATTGTCCTATTTGGTTTTCACAAGAACCCTGGGTGGTCTATTATTATCCCCATTTTAGAAATGAGGAAACTGAGGATAAGAGAGGTTAAAGTGATTTGGCCAAAGAGTCACATAGCTATTAAATATCTGAGGCAGGATTTGAATTCAGAGTTTCCTTTTACCTTATCACGATCCACTATGCCACATAGCTGCCTTAGGACCACAGAATCATAGATTTAGAGCTAGAAAGGACCCCGGATACCATCTAAGTCTTATTTTAAAGATGAGGACATCTAGGTTTAGGAAAATTAAATGACTTATCCAAGGTAACATAGTTTAGTAAGCAGCAAAAGCAGGTATATGAACTAAGGTTCAAAAGTGTGATAAGTACTTTGTATTTATTGCTGAATGAATTAATGAATGGATGAATATAAAAAGACATTTATCTTTTAAATTTTATTTATTTATTTATTTTTTGCAGGGCAATGAGGGTTAAGTGACTTGCCCAGAGTCACACAGCTAGTAAATATCAAGTATATTGAGGCTGGATCTGAATTCAGGTCCTCCTGAATCCAAGTCCAGTGCTTTATCCACTGCACCACCTAGCTGCCCCCCTAAAAAGGCATTTATTAAGTGCTTATTATATATAGAGCACTGTGCTAAGCACTGGGGATAAAAAGAGAAAAGACAGTATGTACTCTCCAAAAGTTCATGTTGAATTGGGGAGACACCATCTAGTCATCAGCTTCGACATCAAGTCAGATTTTTTCAGAATGGTACCATGGTGATCTGGCAAAGTGAAAGGTAACATTTGACCTCTAATGTCATTTCCACTGATAAAATCAAATCGGTTTCTGGAACATTTGACAGTGCCAAGGACTTTGGTAGGGAGAATTTTCTCTTCTAGGTCTTTAGTAGTTATGGCCAGAGCTCCCAGAAAGGCAGTTGACAAGGTCCTGAAAAGATGGCAGTAGGTTAGCAGAACTGGAAGTTGGGAATAGAACTGGGATGCTGCCACATGTAGGGCTCTTGGGCTTCTTAGCACTTGTTCAGCAGCTGGTTTGTGTGGTGGTGAGGAAGGAGGGCCCCTTCTCCATAATGTTTGCTCCTCTCAGTGATGGCTGAGGGTCTTGGGCTAAAAGGAAGACCAGTGGTCTGGAGGGCATTGCTCTTCTTACGGCTCTTGAATTCAGAGTCTTGTATTATATTTGTTTGTGTCTCAGAGAAAGTGGTAGTTGATGTGGTGGTGGTGGTTGGATTAGATGTATTACCTCCATCAGGGTTCTTTGTTTGTTTGTTTGTTTGTTTTTTTCAATTAAGCTGGTTGAAGTTCTTTCTGAATAAACAAAGAAAATGAGTTGATTCATGTTCAGTATAGGCTTGTATATTTATTGCTCTTTGAAAATGGCTAATACACATATGGTAGGGTGTATTGAAACTATCATATTAAAGGAAATGTTATATTATTCACTAGAGTTCCCTGTTCCTCAAATATGCCACATAAGTGAAAGCTGATACTATTATTTTATTCTTTCCTTCAAGATAGGGAAGTTAGTGTTATTACCATTTCACAGACAGAGAAACTGTAGCACAAAATGCTTTGATCCAGGTCTCAAAGCTAGCTAGATTCAAGTATAGACACAACTGGATCTCTTGACTCCTTGCTTGAGATTCTTTCCTCTCTTAGATTCCATGCAGTACGGCAAGGGCCAGATTTCCATGATGCTAGTGTATCAGAAGGAGCTTCTAATTTGGAGGCTTTGGGGTTTTGGAAGTGATGGCCTTTGGAAAGGGTCTAATAAGCTCTTTCATGCTAAGGTAGCTGATGAGTAATAACTGCTCAAGGTGCAGGTGTCTTGCCTTCCAGGGACATTTACCTTTTAACAAAAGAATGAATTGACTTTTAGGTAGGGGGTAGTTAGAAGCAGATATTTTAGGGTGGGGTGGGAGCTCTTTCATGTCCTTTAAATCACATTATAAAGGTGCTTGACTATATTTTCTATGTCCAAAGCCAAACTGGGGCAGGATACTGTATTATTGAGGAGATGTACCAGTCTATTCACCATTACTTCCATCTGTCCACAATGTGTGGGCCAGATTGCCTGGAAAATCTGCACCAGCAGAGCAAGGGTTCTTTAAACCACATCAATCCCAGTGGGGGCTGCTACACTACCTGCCAAACTGTTTCAATTAGGTGCCTTTCCCGAATATCCCATTGCCATAACCATCTTAATTTGCTCACTTGATAACTGGGGCCTGGAAATTGCCTTTCAACATGAAACTCACATAAGGAAATCATTCCATTTTCTGGGTTTCCGCCTCCACTGCTGCCCCACTCCCACCTTGAGGCTCTGAGTGAGGGGCCCTAGGAAAAAGGAGAGGCCAGATAGTTTCCTTTGGCAAGATCTACTTTCTTTTTAAAGGTCCAAACCCAAACTTCCACTTGAAACCTTGGAAAATGTTCCAGGATACTGTAACCTCTGTTTCTCCCTCTTCTAATGACCAGCCCATAAATTCACATGGCAGTGTGAGCAGTATATTTCTTGCCAATTGTATTGCTTACATTTTACCAGAAAGTATGTCCCATTGCTTCAGTGATGCTCCCTAAAACCCCTGCATAACATCGAGGGATCAGATTTTAGTAAAATTTGGGGTTTTGGTAAAAACAAGAATATTAGTTTATGGCTATCATCCTATGATGTCCTCCAAGCTGGTCAATTTGGTCATGCCAGCAAAAAAACCAACCAAACCAAAGCAAAAAAAATCCCCCAAACTAACCCTCCTACCTCAATTGATTTAATAAATAAAAGTAAGTATGTTAGTTTGTTGCTCAGCAGATAAATTATCTGGTAGGTTAGTTGCCTTTTCCCTCTTTTGATATCATGTAATGGATGATGCAGAAACCATTGTAGTAAGTAAAAGTAAAAAGGAAGTAATCAGTCAATAACCATTTATGAAGTGTCCACTAAGTGTCGGGCCCAGAGGTACAAAGACAAGAGTGAAAGAGTCCTTGCTTTCAAGGAGTTTATATTCTGTTGGGGAGACAAGATGCACACGAATAAAAAACACAAACTATATAGAAAACAAATGTGGAGTGATTTTTAGGGGCTTGGGATGGGAGGGCACTAGCAACCAGGGGGAGTCAGGAAAGGTTTCATGCAGAAGGTGGTGCATGAGCAGAATCTGGAAGGAAATCAGGGATTTTAGGGGCAAAGTGAGGAGGGAGTACATTTCAGGCATGAGGGACAGCCAAGGCCAAGATTACAGAGACAGGAGATGGGAGTGTCAGGTATGAGGAATGTCATGAAGGTTGTTTGGCTAGACAACAGAGGGCTAAAGGAAGTAATGTATAAGGTTGGAAAGGTAGATTGGGGTCAGGTTATAAAGGACCTGAAAGCCAATCAGAAGAGTTTCTATTTGTTCCTGCAGGTAGTTTAGAGCCATTGGAGTTTATCAAGTATGGGTGTGGGGGTCAGACCTGTCCTTTAGGAAAGTCATTTTGCAGCTTTGTGTAGGATGGAGAGGCCAGAGGCAGGGAGACCAATTAGGAGGCTATTGTAATAGTACAGAAATAACCCTTCAAAGATACCTTGGACAGGAATAGGTGGATAAGAAGGGAATAATAGCTTATGGTACAGGCATTGTGTATCATTCCTAAGTCTTCCTCTGTCAAGGGACAGGATTGGACTATTGGTCTTTAAGGTTCCTTCAAACTGGAAATCCTATGAGTCTATAATTTTACTCTTAGGGGTGAAGGTAATATGTGTGATGATATATTTTTCACTCTGGAGGATTTGGAGGAATTATACTTATGTGTTGTTGTCACATGGAAGCCAGAAGTTGTTTTATGGAAGTTAGTATAACCAGGGATAGGTGTTTCTAAAGAATAATAGGCAGTCAGGCCTCAGTCAAATTGGGGAGATCATGCCTGCTTGTGAGACCAAGACATCCAAGTCTACTCAAAGATAGTGTCTGACTCTCACTCAGAGTAGTATTTGTAAAGAACATTTATGGATCAGATGGGGAAAAATGCTCAAATAATATTTCTTAAGCTTTGGTGTTTTCTGTAACACTCTGAATTGTTTATTAAGTTATGTATTTGTATATTTCCTTCATAGGTAGCAAATGCTTTCTGAGACCCACATCTTGTTTGGGTGGACTCAGGGTTATATTCAGAGTATACTCAGGGAGGGAGTGATAACCCAGAGAGGGAGGCCTTGGTAGCAATAAGAATGAGTATGTGGAAGGATCATTCCCCAAGAGCTTTGGGGGTGCCAGTAAGTTATTATTACAATTGCAGAGTATAATAGAAAGAAGAGAGTGATGACCTCTGGGGAGGATGTTGGGGTTTGGGCCAATCTTCCTGACCTAGGTTTGGAGGCGCCAGCTTTTTCCTTCACAGATGATTTCTGTATCATTTCAATTGTAGAAATGAGGAAGTGGAGTGAATGAGGATAACAATGCCTTGTGGATATATAACCCCTTATGTTTCTTTTGTTTTTCTCCTCTCCTCTCCTCCCTCTCCCTCTTGTCTCTTTCTCTATGCCTGTCTCCAGATAGCCATTCTGCTTTAGTGTTACACAGCTCAGAAGTCCCCAAACTCAAGCAATTCATCACTTTCTGCCTCCCTCAAGTAGCAGGGATTTCAGGTGTGTGCCACTATGTCTTCTTATGTTTCCAAAGGTACTTTTACCTATAAGGTAGAACCCTAAGTTAATGAGATGATTATTTGACAATCACCATAAAAATTTTACATCCAAATGAATGTTTTCCCCTTCAGAGTAACCACCTCAGGAGGCGACAAAATTATTTTAACTATATTTCCATTGTTTAGAACATTTTGGGAAATTTTCTTCAGACATGTGAACATTCTTTTGAGTATCCTTGGGGATGGAAATCTTGGCTTTGTGAGAATGGATTTGATCTTTGTACTCAGTCAAAATTAATTCAGAACCAAATCTAGTGAATACAGTGGGTGGCTTAAACTTGGTTAAGGTGAATTTTTTTTATATGGGAGATCAGGGACAGAAAAATATGTCTATAAAATAATGGGATTGGTTCTCTTTATGGCTTTGGAAGCTATTCCAAGTGCGGTATTCCAAAAATATTCTTACCAATAGTTCTTTCAAGGCATGAATTATTTCATTTTATTCTTGTATCACTTTCACTTATCACAATGTTTAGCACAATGTTTAGATACTTCATAGTGAAGGTTGATTGATCAATGGAATAAGTCTATGGAAGTACTGAGTTACTCCACAGTCCTGTGGAGTCAGTAAGGCTTTCTTTTATTATTGTTCCCAGTTTCCTGATTAAAAAAAGGGAGAAACATGATACAAATAATGTAGGAAGTTGGTGGCAGAGCCAGAACTAGCAGTCAGGCCTCTTAATGGCTTGTCTCAAGCTACTTCCACTATACCATGCTAATTTTCTATGATAGTATTTTAAATACAGTTCCTTTAAGGACTCTGCTCAAAGATAAGCAGATGCTTTCAGACAATTGAAGATTGATTAACAGGTCCTGACATGTTAGCATTGACTGTGCTTTGAGTGACCTGCTCTCTAATCCTATCCAGCCCACAGGCACAGGCTTTCACTGGAACTAGTGTTTGTTTAGCTAACCTTCTGGTTTTAGCCTCTTGTTAGGACTTGTCCTGTACTGTTTACCAGAACTTTTTTTGACTCATGACCCTGGCTTCTCCAGCACCACAATTTAAAAGCACCAATTCTGATATGCTCAGCTTTCCTTATGGTCCAGCTCTCACAGCCATATATTGCTATTGGAAAAACCAAAGCTTTGACTATCCAGCGCTTTGTCAGCAATGTGATGTCTCTGTTTTTTAGTATGCTGTCCATATTTGCCATAGCTTCCTTTCCAAGCAGTGAGTGTCTTTTTTGTTTGTTTGTTTTTTGCAGGTCAATGAGGGTTAAGTGACTTGTCCAGGGTCACACAGCTAGGAAGTGTCAAGTATCTGAGGCAAGATTTGAACTCAGGTCCTCCTGAATTTAGGGCCAGTGCTTTATCCACTGCACCACCTAGCTGCCCCCTGTAGCAAATGTCTTTTTTTTTTTTTTGAGGGGCAATGAGGATAAAGTGACTTGCCCAGGGTCACACAGCTAGTAAGTGTCAAGTGTCTGAGGCAAGATTTGAACTCAGGTCCTCCTGAATTTAGGGCCCGTGCTTTATCCACTATGCCACCTAGCTGCCCCCAGCAAATGTCTTTTAATAATTTCATGGCTGCAGTGGCTGTCTGCAGTGATCTCTGAGCTTAAGAAAATAAAATCTGACACTGCTTCCATTTATTCTCCCTCTATTTGCCAGGAAGTAATGAGTCCAGTTGCCGAAGTCTTAGCTTTTTAATGTTAAACTTAAAGCCAGCCTTTACACTCTCCTCTTTCAACCTCATCAAAGGGCTTCTTAATTCCTCTTCACTTTTTGCCATCAGAGTGGTATTGTCTGCATATCTGAGATTGTTGATATTTCTCCCAGCAACCCTAATTCCAACTTTTGATTCATTCAACCTGGCATTTTGCATATTGTACTCTGCATATAAGTTAAGTAAATAAGATACTCCTTGTACTCCTTTTCCATTCTTAAACTATTGCTTCTTGGCCCACATACAAGTTCTTTAGGAGACAAATGAGATTATCTGGTACTCCCATTTCTTTGAGGATTTGCCACATTTTGTTTTGATCCAGGGTCAAAGAGTTTAGTGGAGTCAATGAAACAGAAGATTTTTTCTCCTCCAAATCCCTTGCTTTCTCCATAATTCCAGCAAATGTTGGAAATTTGGTCTCTAGTTCATTTGCCTCTTTGAAAACCAGCCATTTTTCTTGTAATTCTCAGTTCAGATATTGCTGAAGCACAGCTTGCAGAATCTTAAGTTTAACCTTGCTGGTATGTGAAATGAGCACAATTGTTTGATAATTTGATCATTCCTTGCCATTGTCCTTCTTTAGGGTTGGGATATAAATTGATCTTTTCCAATCCAGTGGCCATTGTTGAATCTTCCAAATTTGGTGGCACATTGAGTACAAGACTTCGACAGCATCATCTTAAAATTTTTAATAGATCAGCTGGAATTCCATCACCTCAATTAACTTTATTGCTAGCAATGCTTCTTAAGGCCCACTTGACTTCATTCACCAGGAGGTCTGGCTGTATAGATCAGTAACCACATCATTGTAGTTATTGGTGATGTTAAGATCTTTCTTCTTAATCCCTTCTACTTCTATTCAATCACTATTATTTTTGTCTTTTAGCATGCCCGGTTTTGCATGAAACTTTCTCTTCATCTCTCTAATTTTTTTGAGGACTTTGTCTTTCTCATTCTACTGTTTTCTTTGATTTCTCTGTATTACTCATTTAAGAAAACCTTCTTATCTCTCCATGTTATTCTCGGGAGTTCTGCATTCAGTTGGATAGATCTTTCCCTTTCTCCTTTCTCTTTCCCTTTCTCCTTTCTCTTTCCCTTTCCTTAGCTATTTGTAAAGCCTCATTAGACAACCTTCTTGTTCTTCTTTTTCTTTGGAGAATCTTTTGTTGTTGCTTCCTATGCAGTATTACAATCCACTGTCCATAGTTCTTCAGGCACTCTATCAGATCTAAATACACACAGATATATGGATACATATATATGTATACATACATACATGCATGCATATACATATATTTTTATTTCACTTTATAAATCTAAAGTTGCTTAGTTTACAAATTTAAACACATTATTTATCAGCATATTTAGTTTGGAGTTTAGAGGGAGTTGGTTCAAATCCCACTTCTGACACTTAGTGCCACTGTGATAGGGACATGGACCTGTGATAACATGGGTACAGGGAACTTATGGATGAAGAAGCTCCCTCTCCAAATGTAGTTTGTCACCTTCCTTGAATCTTCTAGTCTTAGAGAGTTGCCTAGAGAACTAAGAGCTTAAGTGAAATGCCAAGGGTCATAAGGTGAACCTAGAATTTCTGGACTCTGAGGATGGATCTCTATTTAACATTGGGCAAATTACTTAACCTCTTTTTGTCCTTTTTTTTTTCAAGAGGGGGTTGAATTATATGGCCTCTGAAGTCACTTCCAGCATTAGATGGATGGTCCTGTGATCCTCTAAGCTAATTTCCTAGTAATTGCTAGCACTTACATATGTGTGCCAGGCACTGTGCTGAACATTTTTCAGATATTATCTCACTTGATCCTCACAACAACTCTGGGAAGTTGGTGCTATTATTATCACCCCCATTTTACTGAAGAGGAACATGAGGCAAACAGAGGTTCAGTGACTTCCCCAGGGTCACACAGCTAGTAAGTATTTGAGGCTACATTTGAACTCAGGTCTTTTTGACTCCAGGCTCAGTGTTCTGTGATGTTTAAAAATCTAACTGTGATGTCTAAAAATCTAATGTGTGGTCACCTTAAATTAGAGCTTTAGCACCAGTCTTTGGGCATTAAGCATTTATTAAAGTATATTAGGGGTTAGTAAAAGGAACATGTGTAGTAAGAAAGAGATCTGTCTATTTTGCCTATTCTCCTTGCCACCAACAGCCAGTTCCCGAATGAAAAGAGCCAGCCTTGCCTTCCTACTTCCTGTCTCCCTCTATGAAAGGGAAGATCTTTCAAGCTGATTGGCTGAGGGTGGTCTCCTGTTGATGTCATAGTCCACGGCCTCTGAGAACAACATCCCACTCAGGGCCAGAGAGGCGTGATCTTGATTTAATCAACCTTAAGTAGCTTCACCCTCTGAGAACAACACCCCACTCAGGGCTAGCCAGGAGTGGTCTCTGTTTTAATCATCCTTAAGTAGGTTCTCAGTCAGTCTCTCAGTCTCACCCAATTCAATTAATTCCAGATCAATCTTCAGGTGGGGGCCCTTGGGTGTCTGCCAAATCCCATTATTTTATCACAGTTCTATCCTCTGTGCTACTTAGTTGACCCATATGATTTGCTTATAAACCAGTTCTACTGGATACATTTAGAGACTTGAACTCTAAAAAAAACTTGTTCCCACCTTTTTTTTTGGGGGGGGAGGTATTGTGGGGGAGAGGATGCTCAAGGGGATTTTGAGAAAATTCCTTAAGGGAGGAAAAAGATTTTGTTCTACATCTTGTCCCAAGTTGTTTAATGCTTTACGTGCTGCTGCTCCTATCCTGAGTGGATTTGGTAATAAGTACAGTAAACAATTAGTCAGTAATTATTAAGTATTTTAGAACTATATATGAAATACATAGCCCAATGTGATAGCTTCCCTATTTCATCTAATTATTCTTGCTGACTAGGTACTTAAACTCAATTATTTCTAAGTATGGAAGTACTTTTAGTACCTCCTAAGTTTCAATATTTTGGAACAAAACTCCAGTTGCCCTGCCCTAGTTGTGGCTTTGCAATAAATTAATAATAATAATAACAACAACAACAACAACAACAATTACAATAACTCATATTCTGCCCTACAGAACCTTAAGTTTTTATTGGGGCACAAGGCATATACAAATAAAAACAGAGCTAACAAAAGAGAATGATTGCACTAATAAATACTAAAGATAATAAATGAACAACATAGATATAAGCAAGATTAGAAAAGAGTGAGTCTATTGAGGATTGGGAATTTTGGATTTGAGTGAGACTTTGAAGGATGGGTAAGTGGAAAAAGGAAGGAAAAGACATTTCAGAAGAGAGATTGGTATGAATGGAACAAAGGATCAAATCTGCATTGCATAATATTATTCTCATTGGTAAGGAGAATGATGACTCAGCACTGCATGTCTGTGTGAGATACAATGTTGTTATGAGACCTTTGGAAAGAATTTCTTTTTTATTTCTCTTTCCAAGGAGAATGTATATAGTTCTAGGCTCTTTTGGCTCTGCTTCAAGGGAGATAAAGAGACATACTTTGGAAGGCAGTTGTATAGAGGGAAGTTGGTTCTTCAACATGTCCCTCATTTCTTACTTATCTCCCTAGAAACTTTGGGGAATTTCCCTTTGGGGGAGATTGGAGCCTATCTCTCCTGGTAGAGCTGAGATACCTTGCTCCCATTTAAAGAGCTCATCCAATCTATTTTTTTTTTTGGTATATCCTAATTTGTGTAACTTTTCTGTTTGCTCTCTGCTTGAATAAATGGGTTTCCTCATTATTCACTAAATGTGATGATCTTTTTTGTAACTAGCATTTTGTGAGAAGGGGTCAAGGCTTTGATATAAGTCTGAGGTATCCCTTCTAATCAGGAATACTTTGAAGCAGCTCACTTTCTCTAAAATATCTGTCTCCCTCAGTCAGAACTGAAGAGATTCTACAACCTGCACATTCTCTCTTCAAGCAGCAATGAAGAAGTTCTCTCTTCTTCAAAGGTCTTGCACCAATTTCTCCCCTTAGGCAAGCACAAAATTTTGAGCTATCATTATCTCCAATAAGGAGAAGAATCTTGTGCAATGCTCCAGGTTCCAACCTGAGTTACATTAACAAAAGCACTGAGGTAGCAAAATTCAAGGTGTTTTGGGGGGAGGTGGGTGGGATCAGTGAATATAGACCGGAAAACAGAGAGGAAAATAATGTTGTAAATTAAACAGTTTGGACTCATACTATGGCAAGCTTAAAATGCTAGACTAGTGGAGTTTGGACTTTATCCTTTAAAGGCATTTGGACATTATTTTCTAGGCACCGAGAAGCCTTTAAAGATGTTTGCACAGAACAGTGTTATGATAAAAACAGTAATTAGGGCTCTGTGCTCTGTATTTGTTATTCACCTCACCATGTTTAATCACCATATTTATTTATGATCGATTTATATTTATTTATGATTGATATGATTTATGATTTATTTATGTCTGATCACCATATTTAATCGCCATATTTATTTATGATTAATTTAGCTCTCTAATCCTGCTTTTAATTCCTCAACCATTACCTTCTTGCTTGATACTGATGCATAAGGGAGCAGCTAGGAGGTGCAGTGGATAAAGCACCAGCCCTAGATTCAGGAGGACTTGAGTTCAAATGCGACCTCAGACACTTGATACTTACTAGCTGGGTGACCGTGGGCAAGTCCCTTAACCCCCATTGCCCTGCAAAAAAAAAAAAAAAAAAGAAGACAAAGATACTGATGCATAACCCCTGCTTGCATATCTCTGACCCAAGATCCTTCCTGTTCTTAGTATTCTTTTCCCAGTCATGATCTTAGACCTTCCCAAACAAAAATGAGATAGCACCCTCTTCCTCTATTTCCACTACAAGTCTTGACTTACACAAGGCCTCCAAAGTAAGGAGTGATTTCCTCTGTCCTAACTTGGGTCGAGTTAGGAATTAGAGTTCATAATAAGTCCTTTCCTTGACATGGCTATAATTAGGGTGCCTTTCTGCTTCTAGGAATCATTAACTTTAAAAACTGCTGGTTCAGTTTGTGACATCCAGTGATACATCATCTTTAACCAGTCTCCATTGCCATAAAGAGCCACTCAGCTCTAGTGCTAATTTATTGCTCTGAAGGCAAATGATGCATTCTAAACAAATATCTCCAAGTCAGCTTTGAAGATGAGCTTCATGCCACCTCAGATGGCTCGCTCTAGCAACTTTTGGGAGCCGTTGCTTTGGAGTACGTTTTTTTTTCCAGAACAAATCCATGAATTTGGCCCATGGCTGCTAGCAATAGTGAGGTGATGCATATCTCTCCTCCATAAAACTTGAATCCTCGGGTGCCATAAGTGATTTTTCTGAAGTTAACTTTTCCCATACTTTGAGTTATCAGTTTCTGTCTTGCTGGTGTGCATTTCAGGGGAAGTTTTATTACATTGTGTTGGCAGCACATTATGTTTTTTACACATGGATTTGATTGAGAAATGAAACTGGAATAAGAATGAGGTAGTAGCAGCATCTGCTGGGAGACTCAACTATTGCTGTTGTCAATCAGCCTGATTGATTAAATATGGTGATACCCATTTTTATTAAAATGAAATGCTTCTTTTGAAAAAGGACCATTACACCAATAGATTATACGACTCTCCTGAAGAATGTGACTGAAGAAGGAGCCTGTTGGAAAAGTGCAATAACTGTACATAGCTGGAAGGAGTGGGAGAGTCCAGATTAGATCTGGCTGGTTGTGTAAATTGCAATTTTTTGGTGTGTGGACTCAGGGGAACTAAACACTGAGACAACATTTAAATTTGACTGAGTCCCCAAATAAAGTCTCATAATCAGTTGGCTTATGTCTAGTTAGTAGAAAGATCTTGATACTGCTGGAATACTATATAAATGTGCCTTTTCTGTCAAGGAATATATACCCATATGTGTATATATACCCATACACACATACATATACATACATACATATATATACATATAATATGTATATATATTTGAACTTAGGAGGAGTTTCTAAATCAGAAGTACCTTACAGTGATGAAAGCATATGCCACAAACAGACAAAATTGAAAAAAAAATTCTTCCCTGAAAGCAATCTCTTTGGAAAGCCATATTTCTATCTCTGTCTCTATCTATCTATCATCTATCTCTACACACATATATAGTTATATATATAATATATTCACATTTGACATAAATAACATTATACTTAATATACATCTTTATTGTGGTTACTTAAATTATAAATATAATATATATGTATAACATAATTATATGTAGGTTTATACATGCATATCACTGGTCTAGCCATTATTTTCTTTCTTTTTTCCAGGGCAATGAGGGTTAAGTGACTTGCCCAGGGTCACATAGCTATTGTGTCAAGTAGTATCTAAGGCCGGATTTGAACTCAGGTCCTCCTGAATCCAGGGCCAGTGCGTTATCCACTGCTCTCCCTAGCCATTATTTTCAAAGAAGAACACATTTTTTTTTAGTTTTGGGGTTTTTCGTTTGCTTGTGTGGCCTTTGATTTCATTACTGTAAAGTATTCCTGATTTACAAACTTCTTCCTTTAATGAAGATTATTAATTTGTCTTGTTATTCTTCACACACAACCCTTCTGATTCCATGCCTTTTCACTGGCTGTCCTCCATGCCTGGAATGCTCTTTCTCCTTACCTCTTCTTCCTGGATTCTCAGGCCTCCTTCCAGACTCCACTACAGTCCTACCTTCTGCAGGAGGTCTTTCCCAACTGTAATGATTGGAATGACACCACCTGCTGGAGACTTACTATAGAAAAGCTCCGCCATGAAAGGAAGGTCTTTGAGGGCAAGACCATGAGTCTTTTCTTTCGCGTCAGGAAGTGACGTTCGCTGGTGGGAGGAAGAAGGGGGGAGCCTGGCGCTCTGACTGGGACTCTTTGCCTGAGGACGCTGGTGGAGAAGGGAGCTAGAAATGCGCTCTCCCTTTAATAGATAGGAATCTAGGCCTTTTCTCCTCTCTTTACCAAATTCTTATTCTCCTTAATAAATGCTAAAAAGCCTAACTCTTGCTAAGGCTTATAATTTATTGGCAACCACTCATTAGATATTTTAGACAATATAGCCAGAATTTTAGCTTTATCACAGTTCTTCCTCAACTGCTCCTGCTTTCCCTCTGAGATTACCTCCCATTTACATTATACATATCTTGTATGTATATATTTGTTTGTATGTTGTCTCTCCCATTGGTGTGAGAGCTTTTTGAGAGCAGGGACAATTTCCCCCGCTTCTTTGTATCCCCAGTACTTTGCACAGTGCCTGGAACCTAATAGGTATTTGTTCATGATGCTTATTGATCGTGATAATTTGTCTGTAATTTATTATATTAATTAAAGAATTGCCTAGGGCAGTGAGAGGTTAAAAGAGTTGCCCATCATTCCACAGTCAGAATATGTCAGAGACAGGGATTGGACCTGATTCCAAAGCTAGTACTCTATCCATTTTACCACACTTCTTCTTTTGTTCTTTAGTAGAGATTTTCAGTGCCCATGTTGCTGTAGTATGCCCTGTGAGCATTAGGGTTGACTTAAATTTGTTTCCATTTGTTCATTTTTCCATGCTTTCAGATAATCCTTTGCTGACTTTTGAGCATTCTATGTAATTTAATATAGATTTAGAAAGCTAAAATGGCTTCCCCTCCCCCTTACAAAAAGAAAGAAAGAGAAAGAAAATGCTTAGGAAGAGAGTGGACATAAAATTAAATTATCTTGGGCTCAGAATCTAGACAACCTCTTCCCCAGTGATAACTGAGATTTGGAGAAACCTCCAAGAGGAAGTGGTGAGACATTGAAAATTAGACTGTACAAGCCACAAGGAGGTGAAATGGGAAATTTGGGACTGGTCCCCCGAGGCACAACCAATTGATCCCATTGGTCCTTTTCAGTTCTAATTTGGATGATTTTTGCCACTTTGTGGTCTTTTCAGTCTCCTTTACAGCTGGCTTTTGCTCACATGGCGATGTTTTCCCTCATCTCAGTCCAGCCAGGGCTCCGAAAGGCAGCTCTAATCATAGACCCTCTGCAAAATGTCTAGTGTTGGATCCAGTTAGAACAAAAAAATATTCTTGGCATCCGGAGAAAAGACAAGATTTCAGAAGAGAGAAGTTGAGCAAAATAGAGAGAGAGAGAGAGAGAGAGAGAGAGAGAGAGAGAGAGAGAGAGAGAGAGAGAGAGAGAGCGCTTTGCAGGCAATCTCTTTAACATGCAGAATGCTTCTGCTGTGGTGTTTATGTCAAGACTAATCTTGTAGGATTGAGATATTTTCAGCTGCATCCAATTTAGGTTTCAGCTTTTCCTTACAGAGATATTGCTTCTGTAACAATCCTTTTTTCCCTTCTTCTAAAGCTTGTTTGTAGATTTTGGGATTGCTAACAGATTTCAAGAAGAGTGAGAAATCTCTGAATTACCATGTGTAGCTAGAAGCCCCCAAAATGAATACTTGTGTGTGTGTGTGTGCGTGCACGCGCGTGCGTGTGTGTGTGTGTGTGTGTGTGTGTGTGTGTGTGTGTGTGTGTGTGCTTAAGCTCACCCAAACACTGAGTGTAAGGTTTTTTTGTTTGCTTTTATTGTTGGATAGGAGTGGTCTCTAGCTATTGTGTGGTTTCTCTGAGTGCTTAGCTAACTGCCTCCTCTGTCCTAGCCCACGAATGACATGCTTTCCCCAGTGAATACCAGACTCAAATTTTACAGACTTTCTTTCAGACCCTCCTACTTTGTTTTCGCTTTGCTTTTCTGACTGAAGTATTTCCTGTCTGGTTGTACCATGAGGACTGTGGGTGTTAATGGAGCAGGGGTCACTGGGAAGATTCCAGGACTAGAAGAATCAGGCATGTGAACCTGGGAAGTCCAGGCAGGAGTCCAGGATCTTGTATTTACCACAGGTCAGGATATCCAAGTAAGAAATCCACAGGCAAAGGGGTCAGGCAAGTACCGGACAGAGGATAGGGCAGACAAAAGGACCAAATTCAGAGATGAATGAACAGAGTGCTGTGATAGAAACTTGATTCCGAGCAAAGTATGGCTCAGATGGGAGGTTCTTACATCATCCCTGACAGGACAAGGTCTATTTCAGCATGTGAGCAGGCCTAAGACCAGGCTAGTAAGTGAACTAGGTGAGAAAGTACTAGTAGATGCTAACATTGTTCTAACTATACTATACTCTGGTGCTTTCTATGTCTGATGTGACACTTCCAGAAATTTCAGAAGTAAATATTAATCAATTTATTAATATATCTTTTCAAGTGTTTACTATGAATCAAGCACTGTGTTAGGTTTGGAGAAGAAAGAAATAGAAGATGTGGTCTCAACCCTTGAACACCAGTCTAGAACTATATATACACATGTCTATGTCACAATCTATGTCAATGTATATATGTATGCATAAGTGTATATGTATGAATATGGATTTACATACATAGGTACGTGTATACAATATTGTTGGAGAGATAAGATTATGTAACCTTGCACAAGCTCTTCAGGCCTTAGTTTTCTCATCTGTAAAATGAAAGGTTTGGAATAGATCAAAGCTTCTTAAACTGTGGGTTGCAACCCCATATGGGGTCCCATCATTGAATGTGGAGGTTACAGAAAATTTGGCAACATTAAAAGGTTATTTATACCTGTTTTATATACCTATATATCTGGGGTGTTGTAAAAATGTCTCCCCGGTGAAAAGGGGTCACACACGGAAAAAGTTTAAGAAGTCCTGGAATAGATGACCTCTAAGGCCCTTCCAGTTGTTGTTGTTGTTGTTGTTGTTGATCTTCTTCTTCTTCTTCTTCTTCTTCTTCTTCTTCTTCTTCTTCTTCTTCTTCTTCTTCTTCTTCTTCCTCTTCTCCTCCTCCCTTCCCTTCTCCCCCTCCTCCTCCTTCTCCTTCTTCTCCTTTTCCTTCTCCTTCTCCTTCTCTTCCTCCTTCTCATTCTCCTCCTCCCTCTTCTTCTTCTTCTTCTTCTTCTTCTTCTTCTTCTTCTTCTTCTCCTCCTCCTCCTCCTTCTCCTCCTCTTCCTTTTCTTCATCCTCTTCCTTCTTCCACTGTGCCATCCAGCTGCCCCTCCTTCCAGTTCTAAATCTATTATCCTAAGATTCTACGATTTATATACATGAAACTATAGTCTAAAATGTAATGCTAATTTGTGTGGAGTAAGCAGGGAAAGACTAGTGTATATTGGAGTCATTATGGAAAGTTGGACTTCACCTAGGACTTGGATTTGATAGAAATCTTCAGTACTAGCACCACTGTTTAGAGAGGCAGAGTTGGACACAATAAATGTTCTAGGGCCATTTGGGAAAAGAGGAATAGTTATGCCCCCTAAGATGTAGCTTCCCTTTATTCTCCACACCTAGTTAAAGGACACCATGGTATTTCTGCTGGCTTTATTCCACAGGGCTCTGTTGGTCCAAACACCTCGTCTCATAGTAAAAAATAGTCTCCACTGGCATGTTGTTATACTGGTTTTGGTGTTTCTGTTGGTTGGGAGCCAATCTTCTGGTTTTTAGTGATAACTACTGGGTATTGCTACACTTCACTCATCTCTTCAGAGCCGCTTAAGTCATTTCGACTTTATCTGACAGAGTTGAGAGGTAAAGACCTTTTCCTGATAAGGATACCTATCAAACTGAGCAAGCCACCATTTGCAACTAACATAAGATTGGCAGAATGCTCCTGAACTAAAATTAGTTGTTATTGTTTCTCCTTTTGGACTTTTTGGGCAGAGAGCAAAGCTTTCCCCAGTTAAGTTGCACATCATTTTGAACCAGAATGAAAGGTAACCTTAGGAAGGAAACAAGCATTTATTAAGTGCTCCAGGCACTATGTTAAGCACTTTGCAAATATCTTGTTTGATTCTCACAAAGAACCCCGGGGAAGAAGGTCCTATTCCAGTATAATCCTCATTTTACAACTGAGAAAACAGGCAGGCAGAAGTTGGGACTCGCCCAGAGCCACACAGCTAGTAAGTGTCTGGAGTCAGATGTAAACTCAGGTCTTCTTGACTCCAAGCCTACTGCTCTGTCCATCACTTAGCCTCAAGGAGATGATGTTAGTGTTTTCCACTATGCTAGCTCTCATTTCCATCTTTTATTATGCGTATCTATCAGCAGCAAAGTGCTATATTTTGGCCAGTGAAAAACCCTAATCTCCTTGCCTCTGAATTGGATGCCTTCTGAATTCAAGCCCCAGCTAAAATCCTACTTTCTAAGGGGCAGCTGAGTGGCACAGTGGATAAAGCACCAGCCCTGGATTTGGGAGGACCTGAGTTAAAATCCGGCCTCAGACACTTGACACTAGCTGTGTGACCCTGGGCAAGTCACAACCCTCATTGCCCTGCCCCCCCCAAAAAAGAAAAGAAACACTAAAATCCCACTATCTACAGGAAGCCTTTCCTGACTCCTCCTAATTTTAGTGCTTTCCCTTAGTTGAATAGTTTGAATTTATCCTTTCTATAGTTTGTCTGTATGGAGTTATTAGCCTCTTGTCTCCCCCATTAGAACTGTAAGTGCTGGAGAGCATGGCACCTTTTATTTTCCTTTGTATCGTCAGTGACTGGCACAAAGTAGGTGCTTCATAAATGTTTACTGACTGACTGACTCAGTTATTTTGTGGAGGGCAGTGCACACCTATACCTTCAGCCCTTTCTTCAGCCCTTTCTGGTGGAAGAGGAAGGCAATGACCTTCCAGATATGAGGCTTAAGGGAGTGGGACGTTGAGGAGGTGACCCCATGACTCCTCTGTAAGAACTGAAACCCAGGTCTGAGGTCAGGGAAAGGAAAGGTTTCTATTGCCTCTAATTATGTAGTGGGTAAGAAGGAGCAGCTCCACATCCTTCCATCCCCAGGGAAGAGGTTTGGGGGCTACCTTATGTTCAAAAGTGACCTTGGCTAAAAAAAAAAAAAGTGCTGAGGAAGGGGAGGATTGGGCCGTCCATTGGTTGTACTCCACTTTTTTTGAGAAGGGGAGTAAGGACGAACAACAGGAAAAACCCAGGAAAACTGCTGCACCAGAAGGCACTTAAGGAAGCTGTCATCACTTCTATGCATCCCACAGCAAGATGAAGCAGGGTGAGGCAAGGCCAACTGAATTACTACTTGGACTGAGGGAGTATTTGGGTTGAGAAGAGCTGGAGGATAGTTTGATCATCAAAACTTGGACGAAAGTGAAGTCAGAGAGATGGTTCAGTGAGTATGTAAGTTCTCTCTGGTGAGAGAGGGAGTGTGTGTGTGTGTGTGTGTGTGTGTGAGTGTGATCAATCATTCAATCAACAAGCATTTATTCAGTTCCCACTATGTGGTAGGCACTGGTAATACAAAGTCAAAGTATGAAATAATCCCTAAACTCTAGGAACTTGCATTCTAATGGGGGAGAGAGATAATAAGTAAGTTGAGGAGGCACAATGAATAGAATTCTAGACCTGGAGTTAGGAAGGCCTGAATTCAAATTCAGACTGAAACACTTTCTATCTGTGTAACTCTTAGCAAATCACTTAAATGCTCTGCCTTAGTTTTCACATCTGTAAAATGGGAATAAATGAGAAAATAATTGAAAAGCACTTAGCATAGTAAATAGCACATGGTAAATGCTACCTAATTGGTTATTATTATTATTATTATTATTATTATTATTATTATTATTATTATTGTCTCCCAGGTTTGTTGTGAGAATAAAATGAGATATTTGTAAAGTGCTTTTCAAACCTTAAAGTGCAAAATTGTCATTCAGTCATTTTTTAATCCTGTCTGATTCTTTGTGACCCCATTTGAGGTTTTCTCTGCAAAGATACTGGTGTGAATTGCCATTTCCTTCTCAAGCTCATTTAAC
Organism: Dromiciops gliroides; assembly: GCF_019393635.1. Taxonomy (NCBI): domain Eukaryota; kingdom Metazoa; phylum Chordata; class Mammalia; order Microbiotheria; family Microbiotheriidae; genus Dromiciops; species Dromiciops gliroides. Next base: position 386,206,759 of record NC_057863.1, read on the forward strand.
AGAAGAGGAAACTGAGGCAAACAAGGTTAAGTGACTCGCCCAGGGTCACAGAGCTAGTGTCTAAGGTGGTATTTGAACTCAGGATGAGTCTCCCTGACTCCACTTCTGGCATTCTATCCATTTCACTGCCTAGCTGCACAAGAAGGATTTATTAAGTACCTACTATATGCCAGGGTGGGGCAGCTCAGTGGTGAAGTGGATAGAGCACTGGGCCTGGAGTTAGGAAGATTCATCCCCAGTTCAAATCCCACCTTAGACACTTACTAGCTGTGTGATCCTGGGGAAGTCACTTCACCCTGTTTGCCTCAATTTCCTCATCTATAAAATGAGCTGGAGAAGGAAATGGCAAACCGCTCCAGTATCCTTACCAAGAAAACCCCAAATGGGGTCATAAAGAGTCAGACATGACTGAAAAACAGACTGAACAACAATATGGCAGGCATTGTGGTAGTCATTAAGAATTAAAATTGAAAATATAAGACAGATGCTATTCAAAGCTTTCATCTACCTCTGATTCTCTAAGTCAGCTGCTGTAACCCTTGAGTAGGGTGCAGAGCTTTGAAGGCATATTACTGGGGGTTTTTTTAGGCTGACATAAATGACTGAGTCTTGTCTTTTATGTTTACTCATCCTTCTAGCATGCAAGACCACAAAAGTATGTACTGTAAAAAATGAAATGGTAGATTTGTAGGAAACTAGAACTTAGAGCTCTAAAATTCTTTTCCTCAGCTACTGCACTGTCCAAATCACAGAGCCCTCCTTGTGGGTATGGGAGGAGTCTCTATTTGAGCTTCCTCTCCATTTTTGTTCCCCTTCAGAAAAATAATTTCAAAACCATTCCTACTTTAGTCCCCTCCTGTACCATACCTTGTCCTCATAGCATATCAACATGCTTTTTAAAGAGACAATTGCATAATCTCATAAATTCGGTTTGCTGATGTGCAACACAAAGAAGGAGCTAGAAGAATTCCTCAGAGTCCAGTGTGGTACTTTTCTTGTATATGGCCCCTTTTCTTCTCTGATACTCCTATCCCCCGTGGTATAGGTCTTCACCACTTCATGTTAGGACTATTGCAATAGCTTGCTGGTTGGTCGTCTTGCCTTAAGTCTCTTCCCACTATAATCCATACTCCACTCAACTCTTAACTGTCAAATTGATCTTCCTAGAAGGTGGGTATGACCATATCAAACCTATCCCCTCCACCTTCTGTAAATTTCAGTGTTTCACTGTCACCTCCAGGTTCAAATATCAAATCATCTGAGTTTTCAGATCTTTTCATCACCTAGTCCCTTCCTACCGTTTCAGTATTCTTACATGTAATTGTCTTCTATGTGATCTTCCATCCAGCAACACTCCTGCTCTTGCTGTTCCTTGGAGATCTTACCATACAAGTGTTTTCACTGTCTGTCCCCCATAACTGGAACTCTCCCCTTTTCTCTCCACCTCTGAGCTTTGCTGGCTTTCTTCACATCTCAGCTAAAGTTACCTTCTGAGAGAAACCTTTCCCAGTCCTTTTAATTCCTTGTCTTCCTTCTGAGATTACCCCAATTTCTCCTTAGAGCTTGTTTTTACACAGTTGTTTGCATGATGTTTCTCTCATTAGACTGTGAAGTCCTTGAGAACAGGGACTGTTTTTAGCCCTTGTTTGAATCCCCAGCACTTAGCACTGTGCTTGGCACATAAATCTTGCCTCTGATGGTTATATGTTTTACCTTTGGCAAGTCACTGTACTTTCCTTGGTTTCTGTTGCCTCATTGAGAACATGAGAAGGTTGGACTAAAGGCTCCCTTCAGCTCTAAATGTATGATCTTATGACCCTTTGCAATTCTTAGATAAGGTGATCAAGTTAAGTTAATGCAGCATAATAAATTTTATTCCAACACTCCATTTTAATTCTATATGTATCTCTCATTCTTAAAAGTGTATCTCTCATTCTTAAATGTGTTTCTTGTAAACAATATATTGTTGGATTCTGATTCTTAATCCCTTCTGCTATCGATTTTCATTTTATGGGTGAGTTCATCCCATTCACATTCAAAGTCATAATTACAATTTGTGAATTTCCTTCCATCTTATTTTTACTCACTATTGTCCTCAGCCTCTCTTTTTACCCTATCCCTTTTACCTTATCCTCTCCCCTTAACCTCCTTTTCCTTATTCTACCCCTAACCATCTATAACATGGAGAAAAAGTCTTAAAGAGTTGTCTGAGGCTCAGAGAGGCTTACTTGTTCATGGTCACAGAACTAGTACCAGAGGTAGAATTTTGAAACCAGTTCTTCCTGCTTCTGAGTATAAATCTTTTTTTCTCTATACCATACCTCCTCTCATACTAAGAATATTATATATCAAAATTATTCTTCTCCCTTAGAATGGTTGCTCTTATGCATAGACAAACTGTTTTCTAATTATTTCATGGGTATTATCTTATTTCCCTAGTGAGCATAAGTAACCTTTTTCATCTTAACAATATATACCTTAGTAGCAGATACTTTCTAAGTAATCAGATATTTATCAGTTTTATAAGTACATAAAGGCATGTGTTCATGTGTATTTAATACAGAATAATAGCTATATATGTATATCTATAAATATACAAATATATCTGTGTATATATATACATATATATGTATACACACATTCATGTACACACACAAAGATGGAGGAGGATCAGCAAGGTATGTTTAAGGTTCTTAATCATTGTGATACCAATATCTACAAAATCCCTAAAGCTTTTATGAAGATAAGAGTGGGCTTTAAAGGATGAAAAGGGTAGTGGGTAAGGTCCCTAGTATGAAACCTATTCTAGGTGTTGTAAGAAATAGAGAGAGGGATATTATTGTTAGTGATAAAATTAGATGAAATTACTGGTTGGAGAGAAATGAGAAATGAGGTCCATGAACAAGGCTAGTAGAAGCAATAAATCTCATGATCAGGACTTTATCATCATTTGATAGAGTGCATGGAAACTACTGCAGAAAATTAAATAGGTGAAACTTGACAAAGATGCTTTGGGTTGACCGCTTATTGAATATCAGGGCTAAAAGGGATCTGGAGACATAATTTCATTTGTTTCCTCTCTTCTATGTGGTGGTGTACCTATATCATACCAGGTTGATGAGCTTCTGTCTTTTTTTTTCTTTAAATGCTAATGGTGAAGATGTCTCAATTTCCTTCAGCCCTCCATGTCCAAACCTCATGGTCTTTGTTGGACTTGAAATCATAGAATAACAGGATTTAAAACTGGAACAAACCTTAGAGATAATCTAGTTCAACCTTTTCATTTTATTTAGTTTTATCTTTTTTATTGAGATTTTATTTTTGCATCACTTTAATTTCTTAATATATGCTGCCTGCTTTACCCATCGAACTATTCTTTATGCCACAGAATAAAAAAGAGAGAAGAAAAAAGTGTTTTGCAACACCAACTAACACATTATGGCTACATCAACTGAGGTGGTAAAGGGGAACCAAGTTTTCTTCCTCAATTTTATATATGCTTAGCACACCCATAGTCCAAAAAGGTAGAAAGAATCCCTTCACTAATTTAATTAATTGATTAATTTTTGTGGAGCAATGAGGGTTAAGTGACTTGCCCAGGGTCACACAGCTAGTAAGTGTGAAGTGTTTGAGGCCCGATTTGAACTCAGGTCATCCTGAATCTAGGGCAGGTGCTTTATCTATTGTGCCAGCTAGCTGCCCCCTTTCATTCATTTTAAAGATGAGCAAACCTAAGCCTGAAGAGATTAGGCAACTTGCCCAAAGCCAAGCATGTAATAAGCATCTGCTATTTTAACCCAAGTTCTTTGATTCCAAATCTGAATCTTTTTCACTAGGTTACCAGAGACCTGAATTTAAAGCTCTGACATTTACAAGTTGTGCAATCTTGGGTAAGCCATTTAATTTTCTTGAGTCTTAGTTTTTTCTTCTGAAAAATGGATATAATCATCTGCTATGTATCTCACAGAAATATTATAAGGAAATTGCTCTGTAAGTCTTAAAGTGTTATAGTAATGTGACTTATTTTTATCTACTATATTCTCAACAGGAGAAGTAGCGTTGATTAGTGGATAGAAAGCCATCATTGGAGCCAGGAAGACTTGAGGTCAAGTCCCAAATCTGATATATACTGGTTGTGTGATCCTGTATAATTCATTTAATGTCTTTGTGTCCTAGATACCCCTCTTAGGATATAAGTTGCCGAGAAGGTGCTAACTTGTATTGGTAGAGGAAATCCCCTTTTGTAAGAACTCCTGATCTTAGTGTAACTGTGGGTTCAATCCTTACCCCTTCCTATAGCCTTGACAGAACTTTCAGAGGAGGGGTCCTAAGGATTCATTGCATTTCTCAGTAGTTCTCCAAAAGAAGCCCCAAGTATAAGAGAGAAGAATAAGAACTAAAGGATGGAGGTTGGTGTCTGGAGAAGAGTCAGTCCATGGAGAGGTAAGATTAAAGGAGATGCTCCAATAGCAATTCAACAAGTCGGGCTCTCTCCAGTGCTGAATTGCCTATTTACTTCATTAACATTGGTAGCAGTATCCTGATGGCTTGGTGGAGGAATGAGGAGAGGATGCTGAGGGAGCTTAGCTGAATCCAGCACCAAATGGGGCATTTTTGTTTATTTGTTTGTTTGTTTCCCTTTGAGGTATCCTTGCAAACCAAGCAGCTGTAAAACAAGCTAATCAGCTTTGGAATAGTAATCAAACAAAAGAGACATTTTAAGGAGGCCTCCTATTTTCTCAATGACAGGACGCCTATCAACTAAACTTAGCAACAGCTGCTCTGGTGAGAAGATATTTTTCTTAGGGCTGTCAACAAGTTTTGATGGTTCCCTCCACCCCTTTCTCCCAGCACATATCTAGAAGCACTCCAGTGTGATATCACTATTTCAGCCATAAGGAAAGCAGCTCGGAGCATATCTGGAAATGCTTCCCTGATTCCGTGGCTGGAATGATAGGGTTATTTAGATTTTTAAACAGACTGCATGTTCTGAGTTGAATAGTATGGATGGGCTTTTGTATGTGGAGGTGGCAAGACTGACCTAGCATTAGTTAAATATATCCTTTAGTAGATAGAGTGCTGAACTTGGAGTCAGGAGAACTTGAGTTCAAATCATGCCTCAGATACTTACTTGTATGACTCTTCAACTGAGTCGTTTCATGTCTTTTAGCCTTACTCATCTCATCTATAAAATGGGGATGATAATAGTGCTTACCTCCTGGGATTTTCGGGACATCATATGTGCAAAGGGCTTTGCAAAACTCAGATCACTATATGTAAAGGCTAGCCCTTATGAAAGTAGCCCTGAGCCATCCAAATATTACCATTTGGTATCCCTCACCTGATATCCCATCTCATCTGGTACAAAGACAGACATTGCTGAGAGGACTCATTGGAATCAGGGATGCATTTTGTGACAGGCATTGAGTGAAACTAGCTCTTCCTCCAAAGAAAGCTCCTGTGACCTGGGCCTCTTGAGCCCGAGAGTCTATAGACTCAAATGAGGTGCCATAGATATCCTTAGGCAGCTTGTTCCTGACACCTCTGTCAGCGACTGTTTTGCAGCTCATGGAGAAAACACCTTGCTTTGTGGTAATGAGTCTTTCCAACAGCATAATAGATAGGATTTTACAAGAAAGCTAATAGTAGTTTTTCCTGGATTACAGAGGGGAAAACGCTTCTCCCTTTATGTCTGACCAGTGGCAAACAATCAATACTGTTGTTTGCTAAATTCCTTAAGTGGCTAGGGACCAGAGTAAATAATGAGAGAGGTTAGAAGGAAGATGGGGAATCAGAGTGGGGAGAGGAGAGAGCAGCTCAAAGGAAGCAGGGAGAGTTTCCTCTCAGATTTGAGGGAAGAAGTTCAGGAAGCTAAAGGTATGGCTGATATTCCAATGTTGAGGATGCTCTAAGATGTCCATCAGTATTGATGAGTGAGATGAGCAGAACCAGGAGAACATTGTGCACAGTATCATCACATTATGTGTTGACCAACTGTGATAGACTTGATTTTTCTCAGCAATACAAGATAGTTCCAAAGGACTCATGATGGAAAAGGCTCTCCAAATCCAGAAAAAAACCTGTAGAATATGGATGCAGACTGAACCATACTATTTCTTTTGTTTTGGTGCTGTTGTTTTTCTTTTTTGAGGTTTTTCCTTTTTGCTCTGATTCTTCTCTTATAACATGACTAATGCAGAAATATGTTTAATGTTATTGTACATATATAACCTATATCAGATTACTTGCTGTCTTGGGGAGGGGGGGAAGGAGGGGAGGGAGGGAGAAAAATTTGAAACTAGAAATCTTATAAAAACTAATGTTGAAAACTATCTCTACATGTAACTGGAAAATAATAAAATACTTTCATAATTTAAAAAAAAAGATGTCCATCAATAATTAGGCAAGGCTTTGTTGAGCTCCTGCAGTGTTATGTGGCACAGTTCTAGGCACAAAGTTAAGAATTGAGACTCAGCCCATAAGAGGTTACCATCCAATTATCACTCTCATCATTTTGAAGTTTTGGCACATGTTGGGAGCAATAAATGGAGACCTATGTAGATCTGGTTTTTGTCTTTGAGATCTATACAGACTAAGGACTCAGATTATCAGAAAACTGCATGACTGCTGTACAGAGTACTTGATTGGAATCAGGAAAACCCAGGTTTGAATTTTGCTTCAGACACTAGCTATGTGATCCTGGACTGGTCAACTATTCTCTTTCAGCCTCAGTTTCCCCATCTGTAAATTTAGGATAAAAATAACACCTATGTCCTGGGGATGTTCTGAGGATCAAATGACCTACTATGTGTAAAATACTTTGCAAACTTTAAAGAGTCATATGAATGTTAGCTATTATTATTGCTTTATGTGTACTCAAAGGATTGAGATAGAGATAAGAGAAGAGAAATGAGACTAAGACATGGTTTGACACTTAGTTTTTGAACAGAATATAGTTTTTGCATATTTTTATATTTGCATAGAATAGACCAAGTATGCCTTAGATGAATTTGAAGGGTGGATGATGGTAAGTTTATGTCAGGGAAACGTTTAGGCAAAGAGACATGGGCACTCCAAGGCCATGGTTGCTGTTTAGTACTACCTTACATAAATGGACATGACACATGTGACTTTTCCCATACACCTCCAACTCTACTCCCATCCCTAGTCAGTACTGCAGACCCTTTGAGTTCTTTCTTCAGTAAAAAATGTTTCACATCTGTCCAACCACTGCACCCTTAGGACTTCTGAACTTGTCCATCTGTTTTATAACTGGACTTTCTTTAATTTGTTATCTCCTCCAAGCAGAGTATGAACTCCTTGGGAGCAGGGCCCATCTAGTTTTTTATATCTATATAGCTTAGCACAGAGTTTGGCATATATAATTAGTACATAATAAATGCTTTTTCAGCTACCCATCCACGTGTTCATTCAGTCATTTGTTCATTAATTCATTTTTTTATTCATTCTCTTCCAGTTCCCTTTGAGAGGAGGGGTGTGTATTTGCAGTATAGATGACTGGGGTTGGGTACGCATTATTGGCCATTGAACAGACTAAAGACAATTGATCCACATGGAAATTAAAGGCATGGCTCTGGTGTCATCACCTTGGGCCTTGGGCCAATGGAGCTAATATTCCTCAAATACTGGTAGCAATGTGGACCATTCAGTAAGGACATCTTTTCCATTAACTGTCCCCATATCACTGAGGGTCTCTGGGAGCAATTGGTGTGTCTGGTAGTAGTAATTCTCCAGCTAACAACTTGGGGGTCCTTTTTTAAGGGATGGGGAGGAGTATAGAGGGGTCTCCCAAGCACTTGGCTGAATTCCAGCTGGGAGTACTTAGATTTTACCTCCATCTACTATTGCAACAATTTCTCTTGGATAGGATATCCTCTGCTTCCTGTCCTAAACTGCTAGTAGTGGTTGCCATGCAGCTGTGAAACATCTGCCACATTCCACCTTCATTAAAGAGGTGGGTGAAGTGATATATGTGTGAATTTTTAAATATTATGTGTGTATGCATGTGTATAGGATTTCATTTTTAAGGCCTTTTTTGGGAGCCTCTGGGATGAAAGGCAGCATCGAGCCATAAGCTATCATTATTACAGTGGGACCCTCTTATAGCATTGGCACTGATCATCTTTCCCAGGCATATAACATTTTTCTTTTAAAGAGTCAGCCTAAAGCACATTCCAACTTGAAAGATTTTTCCATACTAGATACTGTTTTTTGTCTTCCAGTTCCTTGGGAAAAATGTTGCCATATATTCATCAGAATGTTTGACTTCCTTACAAAGGGCATACACAACTTTTGTGAAGACCTCTTTATGAGCTCTCGAATTCAAGTGTGTGCACATGATGGGGGTTGGGCAGGACACAAAATATGTATTATTTGAGGACAATGTATTTTCTTAGATATCTAGGTGGGGGGTGTGTGTGAGGGGTAGCAATTTGGGATCATAGATTTAAAGCTGGAAGGGATGGGGTCATCTAGTCCAAAGCTTCTTAGACTGTAGATCGAAACACCATGTGGAATCATATAACAGAATGTGGGGGTCACAAAGAATTTGGCAACAGTAAAGGGTTATGTATACTTATTTTATATACCTATATACTTGGGGTTGTGTAAAAATTTCTTGGGCAAAAAAGGGCAAAATTTCTTGGGAAAAAGTTTAAGAAGCACTGACCTAGGGGCAGCTAGGTGGCACAGTGGGTAAAGCATAGGACCTGGATTCAGGAGGACCTGAGTTCAAATCCAGGCTCAGACACTTGACACTTACTAGCTGTGTGACCCCGGGCAAGTTACTTAACTCTTATTGCCCTGACCCCCCAAAATGTAGAATGATGTAGTAGTATTAACAATGAATTTGGAATTAAAGGATTTAACTTTTTTTTCTGAGGCAATTGGGGTTCAGTGACTTGCCTAGGGTCACACACAGCTAGTGTTAAGTGTCTGAGGCCAGATTTGAACTCAGGTCCTCCTGACTCCAGGGCCAGTGCTCTATCCATTGTGCCACCTAGCTGCGCCCTACCCCCCAAGTCAGACACTTAACACTTACTAGCTGTGTGACCCTAGGCAAGTCACTTAACTCTTATTGCCCTGACCCCCCAAAATGTAGAATGATGTAGTAGTATTAACAATGAATTTGGAATTAAAAGATTTAACTTTTTTTTCTGAGGCAATTGGGGTTCAGTGACTTGCCTAGGGTCACACACAGCTAGTGTTAAGTGTCTAAGGCCAGATTTGAACTCAGGTCCTCCTGACTCCAGGGCCAGTGCTCTATCCATTGTGCCACCTAGCTGCGCCCTCCCCCCCAAGTCAGACACTTAACACTTACTAGCTGTGTGACCCTAGGCAAGTCACTTAACCCCAATTGCCTCACAAAATAAACCACCCAAAAAACAAAAAAGGAGAAGCCTTGACCTAGTCCAACCTTCTCATTTTATAGATAAGGAAACTGAGTGGCAGATGTGGGATTGGAACTCAGATCTTCTGATTCCAGAGTCGGTGTTCTTTTCACTATACCACATGGCCTTTCCTAATTTGGAAATATCAAACATGTTGTAGGACAAAGGTGTCAAACGTGAGACTGATAGGCCACATTTGGCCACAATACTCCTGAGTGCTGCCTCCAAATGGATTAAAATGTAATCAGAATATATTTCACAAAATAAAAATATAATGAAACATAGATAATGCTAATATGTGGTTTCATAAGTCAGTATGCTACTGCAGAGATCCTTAATGGCCCCCATTTTTATTTGAGTTTAATACTACTATTGTAGAGAATGGAATTGTCCTGAATATCTTCCAAGTGTCTGTGCTAAGTACAGGCTGTATGAATGAATGAACAGCTAGGTGGTATAATGGATAGAGGGTTTGGCCTCTGGTCAGGAAGACTTGTGTTTAAATCTGACCACAGGTATTTACTAACTGTATGACCCTGGGCAAGTCACTTACCCTGTTTGTCTCAGTTTCCTCATCTGTAAAATGAGCTGGAGAAGGAAATGGCAAACCCCTCCAGTACCTTCACCAGGAAAATACCAAAATGGGATCATGGAGAGTTGGGCACAACTGAATAACAAATTACGAATGGGATGGTTTTCCTTCTGCTCTCCTCTTTGGTCTCATTCTTCATAGACTAAGAATCACAAGATGAAAATAAAGTGTGTGTATTTGTGTGTAGGGTGTGTGTGTGTGTGTGTGTGTGTGTGTGTGCACCCATGCCTGCTGGAGTGGGTGGAGGTGGTGGTATTGGATCCATTAATGTTAGAGAAGCCTTTCGGGGGGGGGGGAGGAGGCACTTCTGTCTTTTTTCCTAGTCAACAGGTAAAAGTTATGAAGATGTTTCCTATATCCAGAAGTCCTAAAGTTCAATTGATGGAAACCTGGTGGTAATGGAGTCTCAAAGAGAAAACCAGTTTTGGAGTCAGGTTTCTGGGCAATGCAGATAGCTCAGAAATCCAGATGACTCTCCAGGCTTCTCAAAAGACCATATAGAAGACATTGGATAAGGTCTTGGGCTGGTTTCTTAGGCATCCTAGTCTCTCTGATCTTTTTTCTAGGCAGGTTAGGTGGTTCAGTGGATGGAGTGCTAGGCCTAGACTCAGGAAGATTGAAGTTCAAATCTGGCCTCAGACTAGCTGTGTGACCCTAGACAAGTCATTTGAATGCTGTTATCTCAGTTTCTTCAACTGTAAAGCGGGGATAAAAATATTACCTACTGTAATCTGAGCAAGTCTGGGAATGCCCAAGTCTAGTAACATGGAAGTGACCTTGAGAGGCCTTTGAAGCATGTCTGGATTGCTTTCCAGGCCTCTGTGTGCCCTACCAAGTGGGTATGGGTAGTCTCATTTGATTGGTTGATGAAACTGTCATTTGTTCTTTTGGTTGTTGTTATTTTTTTCCTGCTTTGTTCTTTTTGACTAATCTATATCCTGAGTGTGACGATCACAGGGACAGAGGGAAAGCACTATCCTTCCCTTGCTTCCTTTCTTTGATCTGGTTCTCAGAAACAGGGCTGGGGGTGTTTGTTTCTGTCCTGTTGTTTGAGCTCCTAGGAAAGGTGATCTACTCGGGATCTAGGAGTTTGAGCCATAGAGGCCTTGAAACCAGGATTATAGGTGGGGTGATGCAGCCAACCAGTCTGGCATAGCAACCCTGAGAAGCCAGGGTGAATGCAACTTGAGCCTTGGAACTGGCATTGTCCTCTATGGGAACTGGCCTAAACTATGAACCTAATCTCCTTCCCCTTCTTAGGGCTTGAAGTATAAGGTTGGGGGTGGGGAGGGGATTATGCCTCCCATGTGTTGGGGGCAGTATGTTTGTACTTTTGTTTTTATACCTTTTGAAGTAAATATATCTATGTAAAAGCTAATCTGTCAGTGGCTTAGAGAACTGGGTTGTAGGGGGACATCCCTACAATTGAAAGAACACCATTGGATAGGACTGGAGTCATTAGCAGAGAGCCTAGATTACCCCCATCTATTCTCTTAAGAATATCAGGGAACTTTGGGGATAGAGTAAAATCTTACTTATCTGGCCTTTTAGGGAGTGAGGGCCATGGTACTCACTGTGTTATAACTGTGTTATTAGGGGCAGTGAGGTGACACAGTGGTTAGAGTACTGACCCTGGAGTCAGGAGGACGTGAGTTCAAATTTAGCCTCAGACACTTGACACTTCCTAGCTGTGTGACCCTGGGTAAGTCACTTAACCTCAATTGCCTTAAAACATCCAGGGCCATCTCCAGTCATTTTGATATATATCTTGCCAGTAGACCCAGATGCCTAAGGAGGAGAGAATGAGGCTGGTGACTTTGCACAGCTTTTCCTCATTTAAATCCAATTTGTGGCAAGTCATGTCATTACCTCCCAATGTTATGGTCCTCTTTGAGGATGAAGGACAAACAACAACTGTGTAATTACCTTACAGGGTTGTTGTGAGAATCAAACGAGATAATATTTGTAAAGTGCTTAACACGGTGAGTGACACAGACAGAGTTGGTGCTCAATAAATGTTTGTTCCCTCCTGCCTCCAGCTCCTTCTAATGTGATGGAAGTAACCAAAGGAATTTTTTTTTTTTTTAGTGAGGCAATTGGGATTAAGTGACTTGCCCAGGGTCACACAGCTAGTAAGTGTTAAGTGTCTGAGGCTGGATTTAAACTCAGGAACTCCTGATTCCAGCGCCAGTGCTCTATTCACTGTGCCACCTAGCTGCCCCCAAAGGAATCTTTTGACCAGCTCTGGTATACCACACAGAGCAAGCCTGGAGCTGGGACCCTTCCAGTGCCACATGTGCTATCCTTGGATCTGGGTCTGTTCTGGCAGCATGTTTGCTCTGTCCCTTTCATGCTGGCTCGGTGCTTAAAAACTTGGTGCTTTGGGATGGAGATGGGGTGGCATCACAGAGGACTGACCACTAAGAGCTACTTACTGGTTTTCCAGAAAGTGGCCTCCTTATTGTTCCTCACACAAACCACTCCATCTCCCAACTCCATTTTTCACAGGATATCCTCTATGCCTAGGATGCTCCCTCCCTTTTCACCTTTGTCACCTGGTCTCCCTGACCCAGATCCACCTTCTGCGAGAAACAGTGCCTGACACATAAGTATTTCATAAGTACTTTTTGACTGACTGGCTGACTCCAAGAGCCTCACTCCATGCACTATGCCATCTGCTTCCTCATGGTCGACAGAGAAGTGGTTCAGATGACGAGAGCTACTATCTGGGATGAAAGGAGCTTCTTAAATGTTAAAAGCAAGGAAGGAAAGAAGGGGAAGGGAAGGAAAATCATTCCATCCATCCAGATAGCCTGTATAAACATATATACCACAGATATTGGGAAGCCATTCAAGACAGTTTCATCTTCTATAACATGCTTGGCAGTTCCATAATAGGTGAGGGAAACATGGCAAAGTTGAATTAGATGTTCTGAGTTCAATCCTGCTTCTGCTGCTTACCACCTGAGTGATTTTGGGCCAATCATTTCACTTTTCTGGGCCTTGGTTTCCTCCTCTCAAAAATGAGGGGGTTCGGGTAAAAATATTGAGTTTTTGAGAGGTCTAGGAAGGTTTCATGGGAGAGGGTGTACTTATAAACTGGTTAGGATTTGCCTAAACATGGGCCCTTGCAGGTATTTAAATAAATGTATGGAGCCTGAAGGAAAAACGAGGTGGTATAGTGGATAGAGAACTGGGCCTTCAGTCAGAAAGATCTGAATTCAAATCTGGCCTCAGACACCCATTAGTTGTGTGACCTTGGAAAAATCACTTCACCCTGTTTGCCTCCATTTCTCATCTGTAAAATGAATTGGAGAAGGACATGGAAAACCCCAAATGGGGTCACAAAAAGTCAGTCATGGGGTTTGAAAAGCATAAATCATGCCTTCATACATTGACATTTACATAGTAGGGGTAGTGGGGATTAAAGTTGGATTAGGGTCAGATTATGAAAGGTTTTAGATGTCAGATTAAATGTGGATTTAGAGTGGAGTAGTAAGAAGTCTGGTTTTTTGTTTTGTTTTTTAACCAGGAAGTAACATGTTCAAAGTGTTTTGTTTTGTTTTCTTTAAGAAAGATTAGAATTCTCAAACATTAACATTAGAAGGGACCTTAGAAAACAACCAGTTCTTTTTCTAGATGAAGAAAATGAAGTCTGGGGAGGAGAAATGTTTCGTCCAAGATCCTTTTGTTACTCTCGGCAGGAAGTATCCACATGACTTAGCCACAGGTTCCATTCTCCCTGTTGGTACTCCCTGTCTATCACCTACCTCCTTGCCTGCTTCCCTAGACTCCTTTGCCTGGACTCCTGCTGATTGATTAGATTCTTTGACCTGGGACATATTTCCAAGTTTTCCACTCTGGATTTCTGGCCTCTCTTGCCTATCCCTCTTGCTTGACTTCAGACTTCTGACTTGTCTAGACACATGGCATACCTACTTGTTTTTGCATTATTCTGTACTCCAAACCTCTCTGCACCCCTGGAAGTGCCTGATTTTCCCTCCTAATCTGAGCTGATTTCTTTGGCCTTGACTAACCAGTTCTTCACTAACCCAACTTCCAGGAATTTCCCTACACCCCCAGACTTACTTTGTTCTATTGTTTCCCAAGTTTCAATATGAAGTGAAGATCTTACAGGTCCATTGTTCCAAGCACATAGTATCACCATTTAACCTTTAGATTGAGATGGATATGGTGTGGGGCATCAGGTTAAATATGTACTGAACCCTAATCAGTCACTGAAAGGTAGTTTCTTAAATAAATCCATGAAGTAAGATTTTCTTTTTTCTTTATTTGGGGAAGTGGGTTGGTTTGGGGAGTGTTCCTCTTTCATGCAAGCAAAGTATGGAAAAGAATTAAATCTTGGTTAACTGAAGCACCTGCTTAATTGAAGTTTTACTATGTCAAATTAATCTACCACCCATAATTGAACCTTACAGTTAACACATAACAAACTATTCTAGGCTGATTCTAACAGCCTCCTTAGAAATGAAGCAGGGAATCCCAGCAGCCTGCAACCTAGGGATTCTATAAATGCTCATCTCCACGGTGCGGAAAATCTAATATTGGAGGGTTTGTATTTATGGGTCTATCTAGGAATCTGCCAAAGCTATGAGCTTCTTTCATTGCTCTTTCAGAGTGGGTAGCAGGTAGTCATCTTCTCTTTTTCTTTAATTTCTCTTAGAAAAAATGACATTTGCCTATAGAGTTCTATTTTTCTGTTTGTTTTTTAATTATAGAAAAGCTTCTCACTGCTGATTTATTATATAGGGAACAAATTGTGTCTTTGAGACTGGCTGCGCTATAATTACTTGAGTTAGCACTGCAGATACATATGCAGGGGCCAGCAGTCAATTTTGACTCAGAATAGATAATACACCAACTGCTATTAAGTTTAATGTAGATTAATGTGAGTTGCTTCCCTTTGCATGTATGTATGCAGGTACCAATAATTAAGATTAATTTCCTCTAGATATAATGGCCTTCATTGTGCACAGTGCCATAAAATTCTTCTTTAATAGCTGTTAATTGGATATATTTGCTTTGATGGTGAAGTCCTGATTAGTCTTGTTACCCTGCAAACTCTTCTCCTGGTCCTCCCCTCCCCCTTTATCCCCCACCCCCAATTTTCAGATAAAAATGAGATTGACAATAGCAGGCTAGGAGCTAGGTAGTTGATTAACTCTCTTCCCATCTCCCCTTCCTTCCTGCCTTCCGATGCACCCCGCCCCCAATATAGACCTCCCCCTTTTCCTCTGAATCAATGAATAAGCTTTTTTTTTTTTTTTCTGTTTTCTGACCTAATACATAAAGGATTTCAAAAATTATACAGATGTTCTCCAGGGCAATCAAAAAAGGTGGAGATTTTCTTTTTTCCCTTTCCAGTTCTTGGATTCTATGAAGGATGTTCTCAAAGTCTCAATCCAAGAGGCATCTTGGTCCTTTGCACATCTTTATTTCTATTTGACTCATCACTACCCCAGGCAGAAGGGCCAAAGGCCTGTCAGAGAGGATGTGAGTGTTGAGCTCTGACTTGCTTGAGGGGAATACAGAAGGCCGATTATTTCCCCCAACAGGCCCCAAAGCAGGTTGACTGGTCTTTTGGTGGAATATGAGGTCCTATAGCAAGCTCTTAGAAACTGACCCCTGCCCTTGGCCCCACCCCAAGCCAAAGCTCTACCATTACAGTTGCATTTATTTGTTCCTTCAAGGCTATTCTGGCTCATGGCTACTCTAGTAAAATTTAGCTATCCCTGGGAGGGATAATTTACCATAAGCTCTTAATAGTTATTACTAGCTAACATATTAAAAAGATCAAGTTACTTATAAAATATGATATAGGGTCATTTTTGCTCTTAGCTGGAGTGTTGTGAATTTTTGTTTTAACTGTGATTTGGTCAGAATCCATTGCTGCTTTCCTCTTAAATATCTTTAAGCAGTCCATCAGTCAGTCAATCAACAAATATTTAAAAAGCACTGACTGTGGGAAGCACTGGTCTAAGCACTGGGGATACAAAGCAAATAGTTCTTTCCCTCAAATGACTCACATTCTAACATGATTTTTTTAAAGCATTATACCTTTGACATAATCCTTCAGGCAGTGAGAGATGTGGGGCCATGTGGTGATTTGGCAGAAGTGAACTGTCCAGGTGATGACAAAAACCACACCTGTCTTTCTAGTTTTTGAGTAGCCAGATTTTGAATGGACTCCAAGGTCATGGCTGGAATCTTATCTGCAAATCTGTTAACCAATGGCTGTGGATGCAGTTTCAAGGAGGATAAGTATTCTTCTTTCTTTCTTTTTTTGGTGTGTGTGAGGAAATTGGGGTAAAGTGACTTGCTCAGGGTCACACAGCTAGTAAGTGTCAAATGTCTGAGGCTGGATTTGAACTCAGGTCCTCCTGAATCTAGGGCTGGTACTCTATCCACTGTGCCACCTAGCTGGCCCAGGATAAGTGTTCTTAATCAGGAAAGTGTCCCAGAGACTCACGAAACCTGAAGGTCCACTTTTGCTCTTTACCCTTGTATATTTCTGAGTGAGCTGGTTGAGCCTAATTCAGATTCAGTCTGACTTTGGCTTACACCCTAATCCCCGCCCCCATTGGCAGTCTGACCCTTTTGATTAGGTATTTAAATAATAATTACAGTCATGTTGAAATCTATGTAGCAGCAAACGGCCTTTGTGGGGAAGTAGAGCAGGTATATTTGATAACTGTGAAAATCTCTTAAGGTGAAAAGATTCTTTTACCAGTTTAATATGCATGCTGATCTATCTACCATTAGTTGGATATGTATATTAAACAACTTTTTGACATGAAGGGGAAAAGTCATGTGAGTGATTAGGAGCTTGAGTTGAATAATTAGAGAAATAGTTATGGAGTGCTGACCATGTGCAAGGCATTGTGTTATAAGTACACAATATAAAGTTGAAATAAGACATAGCTATTTCCCTCAAGGAACTTATGGGGGCTAGGGGTAGGAGATAAAAATGTTTGTTGTTGTTTATTCTTTATTCCAGAAGAGGACCAATGACATCGAGAGGGTGATGTCTTGACTTGCAAATAAATTTTATTTAAGTGAGGTAGGGCTGTGCAAAATCATCAGCTTCATCCTCTCCTTTAGAGTCATTGGAGTCCAGTGGCTAGACAGAGGTCAAGAAGACTGGTGATGGAGGGGCTAAATACACACACACACACACACACACACACACACACACACACACACAAATAATGATGATAACACAGGGTCAGATGTGTTAAGTGCAAAAGAGAGACCAAAACAAAATGTCTGCAGCAGGAGGCAATAAAAGAAGACTTTGTGGGAGCGGTGGCAAATGAGTTTGTTTATGAAGGATGGGAAGAGTTTCTTTCCACTTGTGGAAATGGGAGTTTGGGGCAGGGGAGGAGTCAATATTAGGCCTGGAGCTCAGTGTGAACTATGGGATTTAGGCTTTAGAGGACAGGATGAGAAGTGTAGACCGTAAAAAATTCCACCTGGCTGGAACATAGGGCATGTGAAGGAGCATTGTGTGGATAAGAATGGAAAGCTTTATATAAGAATGCATGGGGGCAACTAAGTGATGCAGTGGATAAAGCACCGACCCTGAATTCAGGAGGACCTGAGTTCAAATTTGACCTCATCAGACACTTGACACTTACTAGCTGTGTGACTCTGGAAAAGTCACTTAATCCTCATTGCCCCCATATATATATGTGTGTGTGTGTGTGTGTGTGTATACATACATATATATAAAAATATATACTCACACACACATATATGTGTGTGTGTATATATATATATATATGAATGCATGGACCTTGAATAATAATATAAGTAGTTTATACATACATTATTTTGTAGGAAATGTAGAACTATTGGAGGGTTTTGGATAGAGGGGTAACCTAATCAGAGTCATAAACTAGGAAGATTATATGGACAGCAGTGTGAAGGATGAACTAAAGAGGAGAGAGTCAGACATATGTTAGGGAGCTTTTAAAAATGCAAATGTAGAAGTGACATTAGTAACAAAGAACTTCCCAAGAGTGTTTTGGAACATTGGGATAGAGAATTATGAACATGAGGAATCCCTAGAGATCTACAAGACTAGAGCCCCCATCCTATATTTGAAATCATTTTTTGAAGTTTCCTTACAGGCAGGAGGATGGATTAGAGGTCCCTAGTGGAGGCTGGTAAGGGTCGGAGGGGCAAGGAACAGCATCAACCTGGATGGAAATATATGAGAAGACAAACAACAGAACACATACTGTCATTGCTGTGCATGGAAATATATGTGACTAGTGAGGGAGAAATGACCACCTTTTTCTTGCTGTTGGCTTAAGAAACCAGCTGATATAGATCTGATTTTATATAATTTTATATAATGAATAAATACCATTGACTCAAAATAGAATGAACCAATGTACTACTATATCTGGACCCCGGCACATATTAATTGCCCACTTGGAGCTCATAGTCAAGCTCAAAGCCTTAACTAAGATTTATTTATTTATTTATTTTGTACAGGACAAATATAGTTGGTAGAGGGGTGCACAGAAGATTGCTTGCCACAGTTACAGTTTTGAGAAGAGAGGAGAGGCAAGATATCCCCTAGAAAAGATGGCCACTGTCTTATGGCATGACCAATGGTATATCCAATACCCTTTTATGAGGAGGCAAGATGGTACACTGAGAGGTGTGAGAAAATAATGGCTCACCTGGAGATTAATCTAAACTGATTGAATTAAGTAAGAGTGATTGACTGCTGATTAGCCTACTTCAGGTTAATTAGATTGTAACCACACCTGGCTGGCCCTTAAGATGGTATTGTTCTCAGAAGCTAAGGACTTTGAACTCAACTTGAGACCACCTTCAAGTCCAGTAAACCAATGGATTTGGATGATGCTGACCAATCAGCTTGAAGCAGTGTGTAAGGACCGCCTCTACTCCAGACCTATAAAAAGCTTCCACACTCAGTTTGAGGGAGTTCGTGACTGAAGCAGGCTCCTCATGGAGGACTTGATGAAGAACCTGACCAGGCTGGAACTCTAGGCTAGATAGGCCTTTTCTTAACTTTCTGAACTCTACGTGAATACTTGGTATGCTTTAATAAATGCCTAATGCCCAAAGACTGGTGCTAAAGATTCTAATTTAAGGTGACCACACATTTAGATTTTAAACATCACATAGGAAAAGGTGAATCTGACAGAAGGTTACCATGGCAGTAAGAACCTGGCAAAGGTAGCCTTGGGATGGGCAGGAGAACCATCTTTTGAGTTGCAGGTATGATACTTCCTCCCATAGATCAATACCCTGGGTTAACACACATGTGAACACACCTTGGTTCTGGTTCTGGATAAGTTTGGAGATATCAGTGATGGCAACAATTATTGTATCAGCAGCTGCTTTGGGCTACCAACTTTTGTGTCCCTAAGGATGTTAGAAGAAGACATCTTGATATAAAGCCTATTTCCAATATCCTTTCCAGAATGAATTTGTGACTGTCTGCTTAGTGTACAGTACTGATAAACATACATTCAGTTTATGAAAACTATTCTTATAAGAACCTCATGCTTATATTGATAGAAATTATATTGAGTTTTCCTACTTTCCATGGGAATTCTAGTTCAATATGATTTATAAATTACTTATGTTTTTTTTTCAGAAAGAATAACAGCTGGTATTTATATAGAACTTAAGTTTTGCAAAGTGCTTTGTACATATTATCTCATTTGACCCTTACTACAACCCTGTAAAGTAAATGGCTATCATTAGTCCCATTTTACAGATAAGGAAACCAAGCCTGAGAGGTTAAGTGACTTGCGAAGGGTTATATATCTAGTAAGCATCTGAGGAAGGAAACTAATTTGTGTTTTGTTTGAGAATTCAGTTTTTACTCATAGCTCCCTATTAGCCAAGTGAAAAAGATACTGGGGCAGGGGAAGTAAGGGGATTGGCTGGTTGAGGAATTAGAAAACGTCCTTCAAACCCCCAAACATCCTTACTAATGAATAGTTTTTGTGGATTGGGCAAACCAGCCTACATAATCATACTATTTCCAGACATGAGTCATTTATCAATTTATTGAAGTATTTATTGAGCAATCACTATATGAAAAACAGTGCTAAGTACTAGAGAGGAACAACAATGTATAAAATATGGCTCCTGTTGTCTGGAAGCTTGCAATCATGTTGGGGGAAATGCATACAAATGATAGGTTGTGATGTGTTAAAGGGAGTAGAGTGAGACAGGGCTCTAGATTTGGAAACTGAGGACCTTGGTTCAGATCTTGGCCTTGTCACTTGCTACTTGTATCACTTTGGGTAAGTTGCCTAACATCTTTGGGCCTCAGTTTCTTCTTCTGTAAAAGGAGGAGACTACACTGAGGTCCAGTTCTAAATCTATGATCCTGTGGTCCATATGAGTAAGACAGTGCTATAGGAATTCCTCAGGAGAAATCACTTTCGTCTGGGGTGATTGACTTTACTAATAATAGTAAAATATTAGGCCCTAATTATTAATAGTACTGTTAATGTAATAAGAATAAATTAACATCTATGGCACTTGAATTTTTATAGAAGTTTACACTTTTATTTTTTCCACATCCATCATCGCATTTGATTCTCGCAACAGCTTTGGAAGAAAGGTAAGGTATACATCATCTCCATTTTTCAGAAAAGAAGAATGAATTGTCAGAATCAGAGTTTTTTCCTCAAAGGAACACAGCCGGTAAGTGGAGAGACTGGAGCTCAGACCGAGGTCATCTGGCTCCAGATCTGGTGTTCTTTCATTTGTTACATTCTGCTGTTCAGAACCTGGTGTTCTGCTCTTACCCTCAATATCAGATGGATAGATAAGTGAATGATGGAGATCTAATTATAATAAGCCAAGCTTGGAGTACGAGGTATAATTCTGGTCACCGTACTTCAATAATAGCATGATGCAGTGGGGGATGGGGAGGAGTTGAGAGAAGGATAGCTACAGTGATCACAGGGAGTCAGGGGCTTCTCTATCAAGAAGGAGGGGAAAAATTAGAATTCCATCTGAAAATATGAAGGTGGGCGGTTATGATCAGAGTCTATAAAAGGGTTAAAGAGGTAGAACATGGACAGACCCACCTTCACCAAGCCCTAGAATACTAGGTCCCCTTCCTCTCGTAAAGGCGGAAGGAGGTAGTTTTAGGAGAAATTAAAGTGGGTATTTCTTTTCATTACTGGTAGTTAACAGATTGGAACTTATTACTCCAAGAGGTGGCGCAGGTGGGAAACATAACTAGGAGAAAAATCAGGGCAAGCAGATTTTGGCCCAGAATAAAGAAGAACTTACTATTAGAGTTGTCCAAAAATGAGATGAGCTCCTCAGAATAGTGAATACCCAACCCCAGAAAATGGTTAAGTAGGATCTCAGTGACTATAGGTATGAGGTAGGTGGGATATCTACATTGGGTTGTAGTTCAGTCGTATCTGACTCCTTGTGACCCCTTTTGGGGTTTTCTTGGCAAACATACAGAAGTGGTTTGCCATTTCCTTCTCTAGCTCATTTTACATTCCTAACCCCAGGCCCAGAACTCTATCCACTGAGCCAGCTAGGTGTCCTACATTAGGTAAGAGAAAGGAATGAAACAAGCATTTATCAAATACCTACTTTGTGCCAGGCGATGTGCTAAGCACTTTACGAATACCCATTTTATCCTCACAACATTGAAAGGTTGGTGCTATTATCATCCCCACTTTATAACTGAGGAAATTGAGGCAGATAGTCATTGTTACTTGTCCAGGGTCACGTGCTATAAGAGTCTGAGGTCAGATTTGACCTCGGGTCTTTCTCACTCTAGGCCCAGTGCCCTATTTACTGTAATTCCAAGATGGATTCATAGATATTTTTAGATCAAAGAGACCTTAATTCAATCCCCTTATTTTATAAGTGAGGAAATGGATACGCTTTAAAGTGAAGTGATTTGCACAGCTGGGATTTAAGCCCTTGTCCTGATGTTCCTTCCACTGCATTATGTCTTTGATTCTGGTATTAGATCTGGTATTATAAGGCAGATATCATAGTAGCTTATTTATGGTGGCTAGGATTAAAGCATGTGTCATATTCTTCTGAGTTGCTATTGTCAAAGACAACCATGCCCTCCCTCAACGTGCCAATATATTGTTCCACGTCAAGTCAACAACAAAAATTTATTGAGTCTATAAGGCACTGTATTAAGTATTGGAGATAGAAAGAAAGGCAAAAGATATTCTTTCCCCCCAAGTAGTTCACAGTCGAATGGGGGATATAACAAGCAAACAACTATGTACAAACAAGATAGAGCCATAATAAGTTGAGGATAATCAACAGAGGGAAGGAACTAGCTAGCATTAAGGGGGATGGAGAATGTTTCTTCTAAAAGGCGAGATTTTAAATTGGGTTAAACAGAGCATAATTTTGATTCATTTAATCTCTCAACTTCAGTTTATTATCTGTAAAAAAGTATCTCATTGGGGGCAGCTAGGTGGCGCAGTGGATAAAGCACTGGCCCTGGATTCAGGAGACCTGAGTTCAAAGCCAGCCTCAGACACTTGACACTTACTGACTGTGTGACCCTGGGCAAGTCACTTAACCCCCATTTCCCTGCAAAAAAAAAAAAAAGGATATCATATTTGAAATGTTTAATGATGTAATAATAATAATATAAGAGGTGTTCCAAAAGTCTTAACTTACAGTCTTAGCTATTAAAAGCTTGAAATTTATGCTAAGACTTTTGGACCACCCTGTAATTATCTCAGAGGGTTGTCATAATGAATGAATGTGCTTTGTAAAGTGTAAAGTTTGTTATGGTTATTTTAGGTTCTACTGTTTCTTTCTTTTGATTTAAAATTATTAGTCCTTAATTTCTGTGTGTATCTTTCCCTTGCACAGCAAGACATCTTTTAAAACAAAGAATAAAAAAAGAAAGTGAAAAAATAGTTCAAAACCAACTGACTGGTCAGCTGAGTTTGACAGGATATATAATGTTCTATACCCATAGGCCTATCTCTGCTAAGAAGAAGGGAAACACATTTTCTCCACTCTTTTTGAGAACCAGCCTTGGTCATTGTAATTACATTGAATTCAGGCTTTGTTGTTGTTTTTGTTGCTATTTGCATTGTTATAGTCTGGTTCTGATTCCTTCCTTCTTTCCTCTTCCTCTCTCTCTCTCTCTCTCTCTCTCTCTCTCTCTCTCTCTCTCTCTCTCTCTCTCTCTCTCTCTATTTTTTTGGGAGGCAATTGGGGATAAGTGACTTGCCTAGGGTCATACAGCTATTAAGTGTCTGAGGCTGGATTTGAACTCAGGTCTTCCTGACCTGAGGTTCTCTATCCTTTTTGCCACCTAGCTAGCTGCTCCCTATTTTATCTTTTTTTTTTTTTAGGGCAATGAGGGTTAAGTGACTTGCCCAGGGCCACACAGCTAGTAAGTGTCAAGTGTCTGAAGCCGAATTTGAACCCAGGTACTCCTGAATCCAGGGCCAGTGCTTTACCACTGCACCATCTAGCTGCCCCTTCCCTATTTTATCTTAAGGGGAATTTCAGGGCAGAATTATTTTGTAGATAGCTCCCTTGAGTAGAAGTAAAGAAACTGAAGATTACTTTTTTTTGCATAGGGCAATGGGGGTTAAGTGACTTGCCCAGGGTCACACAGCTAGTGTCAAGTGTCTAAGGCCAGATTTGAACTCAGGTCCTCCTGAATCCAGGGTCAGTGCTTTATCCACTGGGCCACCTAGCTGCCCCCTGAAGATTACTTTTTTTTTTCCTCTTTTTTGTTTTTGTTTTGTTTGCGGGGCAATGAGAGTTAAGTGACTTGCCCAGGGCCACACAGCTACTAAGTGTCAAATGTCTGAGGTCAGATTTGAACTCAGGTCCTCCTGAATCCAGGGCCAGTGCTTTATCCACTGTGCCATCTAGCTGCCCCCCACCCCAAGATTACTTTAATGGCACATCCCAAGTCACACAATTCTTTAGCCTCTTATCTGAAGTTTTGTATGCCTGCTTGAGAAGTGGGAATGACACCCGCATCCCAAATGTCCACATGGTCTTCATAAGCAGATGAAGAGCTCTCTATGTTGAAAATTGTCTTATAGAATAGGTTTGATTTTGAGAGAATACTAAAATTTGAGTCCCAGCACTGTCACTGATGAGCCATATGACCTCTCTGGGTCTCAATTTCTTCATCTGTAAAATAAGAAAGCTGGGTTAGAATGATATCAAAGGTCCCTGACAGCTCTAAAAGATTCTGGGAATTAAGGTTAGTCATTAGAGTAAATTTTTGTTAATTCACAGTAATAGAAGGGAAAGTGGTGTGGAAATCCCAAAAGCAAGTAGTTTCTTGAAAAAAAAAACACACCACAGCTTTTTTTGAATTTGAATTGCATTATTTTTTGAACTTTCTTCAGTTACCTTCCCAATTATGATGTACTTGAGCTAATATTAAAATGAGATTCAATTTCCCAAGCACAAAGTGGTTTGGTGAGAAAAGAAAGCAGTTCAGGAGATTGTTAGGTAAAACCATCTGTAAAATCTGCAAAATGAATAATCCACAAAATTTGGTCATAATTCTTTATTTAAGCCAGGTCTCCTAGTTCAATTAATTTCTGGCTTCCTTCATGTCTTTCCATATCCAAGCCCTTGAGGGTAGGAACTGTGTATCTTTTTAGCTCATTTTGTATGATCCCAAGTGAAGTGAAGCATTTAGTTGTAGTTTTGGATGAGACAGAATAAGCTCATAGGACTTAGAGCTAAAAGGAACCTTACCTTGAAGATCATTTAACCTAACCCAGTCATTTTACAGATTTCAGAACTGGAATGCAGAGAGGTGCAGGTTACATAGATAATAAGTAGCATAGATGGGATTTGAACCCAGTTCCCCTGTCTCCAAATCCAGTGCTTTTTATACTGGCAGATTATTGCTATCCCCTCCCCCACTCCAAAAAAATATCTAATGTTACCAACCTTTGAAAAAAAAAAATCTTTCCTTTTCACTTCTAACACTACCACCATGGGACCTGGAGGTGTGAGTCAGGGGGTGGTGGTGAAAGAAATTGTTCTCTCTCTGACTATTTCAATCAGCCTTTTATTTGATAACCTTCATCATCCTCCCGCTGTGGCAGATCTACATTCCCTGAGGGCTCTGCTGCCTGCCTACCTGGCTAGGAAGGGGTTAAAACCAACATTTGCAGATAAAGAGGTAAACATATTTACATTCCGCTCTTCACACTTTATGCATATGTCATGCAGTGAATAGTTTTAGAGGTCTGTTTGTACTATCTCTCCAGAATTTTTACAGTCTGGAGGACACACAATCTCTATAAAGTGACTTATTGAAATAGAAGCAGATTGGTAAAAACCGTTTCCCTCTTATGAACTGTGAAGAATGATCCTCTAAATGAAATCAGGAAGGAACTGGACAGAATCTTGTTTAATGGTCTGACAAAATGAATCACAACTATTCCAGACATCCATCACTGCTAAAAGGGGACCACAAATGATCTGTGAACCACTATATATTGATTACTCATGTAGTACAAGTGTCGGATTTAATGTTCACACACCATAGAGAGGCGGCAGGGACAGATGGTGCCTTAACTCTTCTTTGATAGATTTTAATGGTGAAATATTGATTTCTATCTGGCCAAGGCCTGCTGCTAGGGGCCAAAGTCATTTGTTGGGTATTGCCGGACACCCAGTCAGCCCAGGGTAATCAATCATTTTTGGCAAGGCAGGTGAAAATCCAGAGAGAAGCACCTTGGAACCCAAACGGGAGTGTGATGAGTCTGAGTTCAACCGCCAACAAGGGGGTGAGGGGAAGGAGAAAAGAAGAGAGGGAGGGAAGGAGAGAGAGAGAGAGAGAGAGAGAGAGAGAGAGAGAGAGAGAGAGAGAGAGAGAGAGAGAGAGAGAGAAAGAGAGAAAGACTCCTTGAGATTGTGCTTGTAAAGAATTATTAATGATAAGACATGTTTACTGAGGAGAGTCGCAGCGAATCAGAGCTGACATGAAATAGTCTGGGAGCCCGGTGGAGAAAATGAGCCTCTTGCTAAAAGGGACTATATTTTATTTAAACATCCGTCTAAGGCTGAGAACTCAGGTAATCTGTTGTGTTACAAGCCACTGGCTGTTCTTGCCATCCAGAGAGATAACAGTGAGGCGCTAATAGGAACACATCAATCACAATCAGGCTGCAATTCCAATGGTGTCTCTTCTTCCCAGCTCCTCTTTAAGCTCCTTAATAACGGTGATAACATAGTTCGGGGGCTTGTGAGAGGGGCTCTCCCCTCTGAGGGTCATATTCATAAAGTGAATGGCTTGCCAAGTCAGCATCTCACTCCTAGGGAAATGGATCTGTGCTGGTGGACTGGTGTGAAAGGGAGGGAGAAAAGGAGGCAGATGTGGACAGGGATGGGAAGAAAAAAGATTGACATTCTATTGGAATATATTTTTTGTCATCTTTTGACCTGTAGGGTTCTTGATGTCCCTCCCTGAACAAGAAAGAGGTGTGTGTATGTGTGTGTGTGTGTGTGTGCGCACATATGTATATGCATGTGACAGGATTAGGTACAGGAACTTTTATTTCATTGCTATAGAAACTTAGAAAAGGGTCAGGAAACTCCCTCTACCAGTGCAGCTTGGTACCTTCACTGCAGTTTATAGTCTTATGAGAGATTTAGTGACTTGTATTGGGTCATACAGAAAGTATATGCCTGAGGTGAAATTTGAACCCAACTCTTCTTGACTCTAAGGCTATCTATCTATCCATAATACCAACACACACACACACACACACACACACACACACACACACACACACAGAATGACTATAAAGTGATGATATTGATTTTCTTATGTGGCTAATAAACTGGATCTGAAGACCATTCCCAAAGAGGACTCACATAAATAGTTTAATCATCATAGGAATGGAGACCTTGGTGAATAGAGTGACTTCTCTGAATGGAACAACATACATTTGGATTGATAGGTTCTTAAGTCTATTAAAAAAATGAGTTTCATTTCTTTACAGACAATGCTTGTGCACATGTGTGTGCGTGTGTGCGTGTGTATGTGTGCCCATGAGCAGAGAAACATTTATATGTTTGTATAAAGGCATCCATGGCCTTTATGAAGGCTTGGAAACATGCCAAGCATATGATAAACTCTTATGCATGCCTATATTATTGGTTTTATATATAAGCATACCTATATGCACATATAACAATGACATATATAATAGTAGCTAATATTTGCAGAGTGCTTTTAGGTTTGTGAAGCATTTTAAATATGTCTCATGTAGAAATATAGTTTATGCATATATATCCATATGTATGCACGTATGAGTGCCCCCGATAACATTGGTGTTGTGAAACAAGCCTATAGTATTATAGACTACCTTACATTACACATATTCTGTCCATAATTGGTACGTTTTGGGGCTTTGATTTCATTCACAGTTTATTCCAACCCTTGTAATCTTGAATCACGTCACAACTAAGCTCATGTGTGCATCACACACACATAAACATGCATGTGCTTATAGGCTAGGGGGGAGAAGTACCCCAGCTGTGCAGCCTGCCCCAGCTGTGTAACCTGCCCCCAGATGCGGGGATGAAAGGCGGGGCTGATTCTGTTTAGATTATCTTGCTTACCTAATGATTTTTGCTTCAGTGCTCGGCTCGATTGTGTTCACCAGGACGGCAGGCTATTAAAATGTCAAGGTACATTGAATTGTTGTTATCCAGGAGAGGGACCTTTCCAATCAACCTGTGTTCTGGGGGTCGCATAAACGCAGAGAGAGCGATCAGAGGAAGACCTTATGGACTTGGTATATATAGATGATGGTGAGCCTCCGTGGTCGTGGGACTGGGGGAGGGTTAAGGGTGGAAGGGCGAGGACAAATAGAAAGCAACAACCTCCAGTGGGCTAATTAAAATGCCATCCCTAACAGGTATTAGCTACTCCTCTTTTTTGCGTTTTATG
Source organism: Dromiciops gliroides (assembly GCF_019393635.1). Classification (NCBI taxonomy): domain Eukaryota; kingdom Metazoa; phylum Chordata; class Mammalia; order Microbiotheria; family Microbiotheriidae; genus Dromiciops; species Dromiciops gliroides. The sequence continues at coordinate 386,234,744 of NC_057863.1, forward strand.
GGACTCTACAGCATGTCCTCATTGTGTTAATCCATCCTCATGTAGCTCTTGTAAAAAAAAATTACTTGTGGTGAGGGGGTGGAGTCATGGAGTATGAAACATAACAAAGTTGGGGGAGGGGAGAGGCTGTTCCGAGCATTGGGGGAGGGAAGGGGAAAAGTTGTAAGGCAGACACACGGCCCTGAATACTAAGGAGCTGCAGTCTGGGTTGCTAGGCTGAGCTAGAAGAGGAAAACAAAGGCAAATGTCTTCCCTGGCCCCGAGTCTGCCCTGGGCTTGAGAAGGGAATAAGTTCTCCATTCTATAGGGATCCTTGCTGGACATTTTCTAGTGTGACAGTGTAGAACTATGGGTGACAGCAACGTTACACATTCAGCTGGTCTGTGATTAGGCCTTCTTCCCCTTGGTCCATTGGGATCATTTTTGGAGATATTCTTTTCCTGCTGTCAACTTCAGAACTGCCATAGATTGATTTGGGGTTAGGAGGAAGGGGTCAGGCAGAGGAGGGACTCTGTTGTATAGTACATCATAGTTATTGGGGGGAGGTACAATAGCACAGCACCAAAGATATTTCCTTATGTTTACTTCTCTTTGTTTAAATCATATTACAAATATTTGGCTTTCCCCTGTCATGTCTGTTTCATTCTCATTTAAAATAGATGGCTTTGTTTTTGCTTGTATATGGTTTCCTTAGAATAGCTACATCTATTCTTCCCCTCATGCATCAAGTATCATTGATTGGTCAGAGCATCTTTTTCACCACTGGGAGTTCATCTTCACACTTGCCTCTGTCAGTTTTATCTCTAGCCAATCACACGTGCACTTGGGCAATTTCTTTGGCTGGAAAATGTTTCAGTCACACCCACTTTTCCACTGTCATCTCTGCCTCCCACCCCTCTCTCTCCTGTTTCTGGCTCTTCTGAACACACTACTTCATTTACTACTTCATTTTTTTTTCTTGCCCAGGCTTGCTACTTCAAGTGCCATTCCTCTAGCCCAAACACAATTTCACTTTTTCACAGGTAATTTTTTACTCTTGTTCATGCCATCTTTCTCTGCCAGACTCTCAAATATGACATGACACATGTGGTCTGACATTTACCCATGTGTAGAGAGTATATTTTAGGCTTTCTACTCCTTTTCCCCATCATCCTTATGATAATACCCAGACTAATAAATCCTCCTACTTAGAATGCAATACTCCTTCACATTTGCTTCTTAGAATCCTTTTTTTCCCCTTTTTTTTGCGGAGCAATGAGGATTAAGTTATTTGCCCAGGATCACACAGCTAGTGTCAAGTGTCTGAGGCCACATTTGAACTCAGGTCTTCCTGAATCCAGGGTCAGTGCTTTATCTACTGCGCCACCTAGCTGCCCCCTTTTTTCTTAAGTCAATTATCAACAAGCATTTATTAAGTACCTACCATATGTCAGTTACCTTGCTAAGTGCTGGGGATACAAAAATTTTACACCACCCCCTCCCTCTCCCACTTCCCCACGCCTAAAGGAAACAATTCCTACTCTCAAGGACTTTATATTATATTGAATGAGATAGTGCGTATACATATGTGTTTATTTCCATGGATACACATATATGTATACATACATACATACATACATATATGATATGTGTGTGCAGAATACAGAATAAATAAAAACAAAAAGGCAGGGCACTAGCAGTTGGGGAGATCGGAAAAGGCTTCATGTAGAGAAGGTTTTGCTTGACTTTAATCATGAAGGAAGAAATTGATTTTATGGGGTAGAGGTATATAGGGAAGTACATTCCAGGCATAGAGGATGGCTAGTGCAAAGTCACAGCGACAGAGGAATGCTGTATGAAGAGCTTAGATGAGGCCCTTTTGGCTGGACAATATGGGGCGGGGAGGGGAGTAATGTATAACAAAGCTGGAAAGTTAGATCAGAGACAGCCTGTGAAGGGCTCTGAAAGCCAAAGAAAATAGTTTCTGTTTTCTCATAAAAGCAAAGCAAACCCTAGAGTTTATTGAATTCAAGAATGACATGATTAGAATTGTGCCTAAGGAAAAATCACTTTGGTAGCTGTGTGGAGGATGGGTAGAACTGGGGAGAGACTTGTGTCAGAGAAACCAGTAAGGAGGCTTTTTCAATAGTCTAGGCTAGGGGTAATGAGAGCTCAAAATAAGTTCAGGCCAGCTCATACTAAGGTGATACCTATGTGCATAGACAGAAAGGGTTAGATGGAAGAGATAGGAGGTGGAATGGCAAGATTTGGCAACTGATTGGCTATTATTGGGTGAAGGAAAGTGAAGAGTAAAGGATAATGTTGAGGTTAGGAAGCTGGGACACCTGAAGAGTGATAGTACCTTTAATAGAAATAGAGAAGATTGGAAGTGAGGCGGGTTTGGGGGAAGGGGCAGAATTACTGGTTCTGTTTTGAACATGTTGAGTTTAAGATGTCTCCCTGATATCCACTTTGGAATGTTAGAGAAACAATTGCTAATGTGGGACTGAAGCTCAGGGGAGAGACTAGGACTGGATATATAGGTCTGTGAATTATTTGCATAAAGATGAATGATAACTAAATCCATGGGAATTGATATGTCATCAAGAGAGAGTGTGTAGAGGAAGAATGGAAGAAGGCTTAGTATAGAACCTTGGGGAAAATTTGTCAGTTAGGGGGCATGATCTGGATGTTGTAGAATGATATAGAGAAAAGCGAATCAATTAGGGACCAATGTAAGGATTCCTTGCTGTTGAGTGAAATAAGATAAATTTGTAGTGTACCAGTCACCAAGGTTGTGTCAAACTCTGAGAAAGGAAGATGATTTGCCTGGGAGATGATAGTCAACAGCCATTATAATCTTTAAGGGTGAACATTTTAATAAAGTGAATTTCAAAAGAGGACAGATTGTTGAGAATCTGGAAATGTTGATAACTGCAAAGGGAATCTGGAAGTGGTAAGATGTGTTCTGATTCTTTTCTAGGATCAATGGATCATGGGATATGAAAGAAGGTGCAGCTAGGACTTGAGAAGGTAGCCAGGGACATGGCATTACCTGGGGAAAACAAGTCATAGTGACGGCAAGTAAATGGAAGGAATATGAGAGGAAGAAGTATAGAATTAAAGGATATTTATCCATTATAGAATGAAAATTCTAGCAACCTGAAGAGTGGTAGTATCTTTAATAGAAATAGAGAAGATTGGACGGCACCATGAAAGAGAATGGCAGAATTGGAGTGGGACATGTATGGGCAAACTTGAAGAAAATGGAGCTGAGAGAATGGGAGGTAGTGGTTGGGGATAGTTTACTCTTAGGTAGTCAGTGTTTAAGTAATGCAGAATTTTTGACTCATATTAAACAACATCTTCTATACCAGGGCTTCTTAATTTTTTTCACTTGTGACCCCTTTTCACCTGAGAAAATTTTTGTGTGACCCTGGGTATATAGGTGTATAAAATGGGTATACAAATCAAACATTTACTGCCAAATTTTTTGCAACCCCCACATTCAGTGGTCGCAACCCCCCAGTTTAAGAAGCTTTGTTCTATATGAAGCCTTTCTGGATCTTCTCAGCAGCTAGCATTGCCTCTGTCCAAATGATCACATTAATTTTGCATATATTCTACATATGCTTATATTTGTATATGTCATTTTCATTGATAGAATATAAACTCCTGAGATCAGGAATGGTTTTAATTTTGTCTTTGCATCCTCAGTGCCTAGTACAGTGCCTGAAGCCCAGGACAGTAAGCTTTTAACAAATGCTTTTTGATTGATTGAAAAATATGTTTTTGGCCATACTCAATTATGTGTCCATTACATTTCTCAAATCGGTTACACTGGGTTGAATTATGGAATTATGTGTGTGTATTTATTCATTTGTGAATGTTTTATATCAGGCAGTAGAATGAATGAATGAATGGATGAATGAATGAAGAGAAATGAAAAAAAACATTTATTAGGGGTATACTATATACCAAACACTGTGCTGAGCACTGAAAACACTGTAAAGTAAGATATCTCTGCTCTTAAGGAGTTCACATTCCAATATGGGAAGATTACCTGCATAGGAGGGTTCAGCTCTAGGGCAGATGGAAAGGTCCTATGGTCTTAGGGTGCAGGAGCAAGGCAGATGCTTTTTAGTGTAATTTCTGTTGACTTGTTTCTGATGTTAAACCATTTGACAGGGTCAAGGACTAGAATATAAACTCTGTTGGGGGCAGGGACTCTTATTTTTGCATTAGTAGCTACAATATTTGGTACATAGTAGGAATTTTTAATAAATGATTGTTGATTGATTGATGCAGTGTTTCAGTTTGTCCACTGCGAATAGTTGTTCTGACTATTAGCCCCAAAGATCTGCAAAATTTGTATATGTATGTCCATGCCCCTGCCTTCTCCCACCTCTCCTTCCCACTCCCTATTTGTTAAGGTTAAGAAAACAAAGTATTTAGTGATTATTTCTCACATGGGTATAGCATACTTTCCCCCTAATTTTTATATCAGTTATATTATTATTATTATTTTTGGCAGGGCAATGTGGGTTAAGTGACTTGCTCAGGGTCACACAGCTAGTAATTGGCAAGTGTCTGAGGACAAATTTGAACTCAGGTCCTCCTGAATCCAGGGCCAGTGCTTTATCCACTATGCCACCTAGCTGCCCTTTATCAGTTATCTTTTTAAAGTCTCACTATGATATTAAAAAGTAGGTGGTGTAATTATTATTATTCCAATTTTATAGGTGGGAAATTGAGGCTTAGGGAGATTAAATAGCTTTCATAGATTTACCAGCTAGTTAGTTATAGAGCTTGGTACTAGAGTCTACTGTTCCTGATTCCTAGTCCAGTATTCTTTATAATATATGTACATATATGTGCATATATGTGTATATATAAATATATATCAATACATACATGCACACATAGCATACCTGAGCAAGTACACCCCACCAAGTGAGTTTCAGGTAAATTCAATAAGAAGAGAATAGAAAAAGGAGGCAGATATGATGTAATTTTTCATTGGATCTGCTGCCAGGATTCTATTAACTATGCTGCCTGATTTTTTTCATGCTCTGGGCATGTGGGCTGCTTCTTATTTTCTTGGCTATTATATTTTGAATATTCAGGTGGAATATTTCTTAGTTCCTTTCCCTTATTGAGAACAACACCTCTAGCCACCTCTATGGGTCAGAAGAAACGTAGCTCCATCTCACTTGGTCTTCTTGAAAATTACTGCTAACTTGGAAAGCTGTGTTTATTACTGTGGGTCATTTCATTAGCATTATTAGATTTGTTTTCATTAACCTAATCTTGAGACCAAACATATCTGGGCTGAGTGATTCAGCATCCCTATACGCTTTCTGTGTTTGGTGCCAGAAACCATCTTGGTTCCCTGCCAACAACCTTTAACCTCATCTGGTGCCTGCTGATTAAAATCCTCCCAGCACCTTGAATCCTTCTCATCTGCTGCCTCTGAACCATAAACCTACAGCTGTAAGATGAGGAGGAGGAAGCAAAAAAGAAAGAGCAAGAAAGACATTTGTAAGGCATGCATTCAAATAGCTAAGAAGCATAACTTATCTTCTTCCTCCTCCTCCTCCTGTTGCACCTGGACTTTTTTCTCTTTATTTTTTGCTTCTTTTTAATTTTCTTGTCTTTTTCTTTATTTTCTTCTTTCTTTTCTACTACTTCTCTTTTTCCATTTGCACTTTTATTTTCCCTCAAATTCTTCACCTGTATGAGTATATAATACTAGGGGTTTTTCCTTCCGGATCATGGGGTCCCCCCAAAAGTTACCACAGTTACAAGATGTTCTGCATATCTAAATGCACACAAAATCGTAACTCATGAGATCCTACCAATGTGTATACTTTTGTGGGTGAGTCAGAGGACCCAAGGAATAAATGAATGATTAATAAATAATGTTTCATTCATTCATTCAAACAGTTATGTGCCAAGCCCTTTGCTGAAAATAAGGGATACAAGTTGAAAAGCAAGACAGTCCCTGTTCTCAAGGAGCTCGCTCACATTACAAGAAGTGAGACACATAAAGGAAGCTTGAGCTGTAACCCACATAGAATGGTTCTAGGGTCATCGTAGATACATTGACAAGGCATATAAGGATGCATTTTCTTTAATATCATTTCCATTAATAAAAGCATATCTATTTTTGATTTTGAGCCATTTGACAGTTTCAAGGACTTTGGTGATGAGAACTTTCTTTTATGAGCTTTTAATGTAGGGAACTTGCATGGAAAGATGTACACAGAGGAAACATGTGTGAACAAGGCACACACATGAAGGGTACATATGTTGAGAACAGAATTGACCAGGGAACATGGGCAGAGGTGCAACTTATGTCTTTCTCTATGGAAATGGTGGCCCTATTTCTGCCTTTTTATCTTTCCTCTGGTCTATTCCTATTGCTTCTATCTAATAGACCTCACCCACAATCCCAAGGTGAGATGCTATGATTTCCCCATAAGATAATGGATAATAATAAGATAATGAAGGAAAAGAGGAAGGAAACAAGCCTTTATTAACTACCTACCCTGTGCCAGTCACTGTGCTAAGCACTTATTTGATTCTTACCATAACCTCAGAGGTTGCTGCTATAATCATCTCTAACTTACAGTTGAGGAAATTGAGGCAGGGAGAGGTTAAAGGTCACACGCCAAATTAGTGTCTGAAGTGCTGCTGCTTCTCTTTCAGCTCAGAGACCAGAATGTAAGGTTAAACTCTTTTAGTAAGAAAAGCAGGCCCTTCATTCAGTCAGTCATTAGACCTGGAAAAAATCCTCAACTGCTTTCTCTCTATAAAGAGAGAGGCTAGTTCTCCAAGGGCTCTGTTTTCAGATTCCAAGATCTTTTGTACATAGAATATCTAGACAGTTAATCTGAGCCCACAGGCATTTAAATTGTCTTTGAACTTCTTTTTTCTAATATCAGTGTTTTTGTCCCAAGCCTCTATTTGACTTAGAGTTAGGAAGTCCTTTCTAACTTCCATTACTTCCTGATTACCAACCTGTATTTACCCCACTTCCTGGACCTGTTATCCAGTAATATTCCCCCGCCCCAAAGATATTATTTTTGTTCTGAGGCTCCACACATATACTCAACTCCCAAAATACTTTATGTTTTGTCCTGTAAACAAATCTAAGCAATAACAAAAGTCAAGCTGGCCCACATCCTTGCCTTTGTGATGCATAAGTGGCTATCAATAAACCTCCAGTGTTTGAATGACCTTGCAAATGAATTGGACTACATGACCTTGAAATTCCATTCCTGCTTTAAATTTCTATGTTTCTCTAACATTTCTTCCTCACGTTAAGTTGTTCAATTTTTCTAGTAATATAAAAGTTCACCTATCCTCAGATTAACTCATGTATCCAAAATGATCTTTCACCAACGGTACAAAAATCTGATAGAATCAGTTAGATGAATATATCTTAGTCTATCCATGTAATGGCTTGCATTTTGTGAAGAACTTAAATACATAGTACTTTTGAACATATTATTACATGAAAGGACATGTTTAAGCTTAGGGTCATAAGATCACAGATGTAGACCAAGAAGAGACTTCAGTGTTCGCTGATTTTATGAGGGCCAGAGGAATTAAAGTTACACAAAAGGCAAGTAGCAGAACTAAAATTTGAGCCTAGGTCCTCTGATTTCAAATCTAGTGTCCACTATCCTATTCTGCTTCTTGCTAATACCTGTCTTGAGAGATATTGGCAAGCAGCACTAAAAACAATCAGTTTTATTGGCACTGCAGAACTGTTATGGGGATAGACTAGGCTCAGAAATGAGCACTCAGAAAAAGTAGCAATGGCCTTTAGTGTTAGTGTTATGATTTTCTGATTGTTTTTCACTAGCTATTTCAAGAATTGTAATGTGGTTCCATTTGAAGCATCAACATTATCTTTCGAAAATATATATGGTTTAGCCAACTGAATTTGCTCAGTATAGCTTTGGGTTTTTTTTTTTTTTCCTAGTGAGCACATGTCTAAAGATAGGGCAGCTCTCAGATGGCTGAGAATCCTTCTTATAGAACACAGTATAGTTGCTCCAAATTGGGGACCATTTCTTCTTTCCCTGATCATTTGTATATGTAGCTATGTGACCCTGGGCAAGTCACGTAATTGTTTGCCTCAGTTTCCTCATTTGTAAAATGAGCTAGAGAAGGAAACGGCAACCCACTCCAGTATTTTGGCCAAGAAAACCTAAAATGGGGTCATGAAGAGTCAGACATGACTGAAATGAGTGGACAACAAAATACCTAGTGCTTAGTATGGTGCTTGACACATGTCAGTTTTTTAAGAATGCTTTTTATTTATATATTCACTTCTGGAATAGGGGTATATTTGGTGTTAGAGAAAGAAGATATATTAACACAAATAGTTCACAAAGGTTCTTAGAATTCATAGAATCATATTTTTTTCAAATTGGAAGGTACCACAGAGGTCATTTAGTCCAACTTCTTTTTACAGATAAAGAAACTACAGATGAAGCCTACTGGGAATTCAGTGGCTTGCCCACTTCTCACATAAGCAAATGAACCATTTCATTCTCCTCAAATGAAGCTAGAGTTGTTTGCAAATCCAGTTCTCTTTCCATTGTGCCATGCTTTTAGGTGCTACTATATAAGATCATTTTCCATGGTAGAGAAAATAAAAAAGAAAACAGGAACTGAGTAGTGCTGTCTGTTTTTGATTTTTTGATGTCTATATATTCTAAGGGTCCTATGCCCTCAATAATCATTCTTTTTCTCTCAAAACATCTTAAACATTCTTTCTTTTGCTCTTAGAACAATATTACAAGGCTCTAGGTATTTAGAGTTTACTGAAATACTCTTCCCTTCCATACACAAATCAAAAGCCAACAGAAATAATAGGATACTATTTCCACTATAATTCACTTCTACATGTAAAGACTTTACTACTACTAGAGCAGGGGTTCTTAACATGGGATTCACAAACTTGTTTAAAATTTTAAAAAATAAATTTATTACATTTAATTGTTTTCTTTTGCAAACCCATTTATCTTATGTATTCAAAATCTTATTCTGAGAAGACTACGTAGGCTTCACCAGATTGTCAAAGGGGTCCATGACACAGAAAAGGTTAAAAGTCCTTGTATTAGATGATGACTAGGGCCCCTTCCAGTTCTAGATCCTATGAACACATTATGAATATTCTTTGTTTGAAGGAATCCTACAGTTGAAGAGGGAGCTGACATCTCTGTGTCAGTAGTGGGAGAGATGGTTTATGAAATAAGTAGTTTGAAGCTTTTCTTAGCAACAGCTTAGGCCATATCAAAACCACATGGATCCTTCTCCCCCACTAGAAAAAGCATCTTCTTTCTCCCTGATGAAAAACAAAAAAGAGAGAATTAAAGTCTCAGTTCCCCAAGGAGTCCCCAAACATTTGGAGGCACTTCTGCTAACATAGCTTGTAGGAATATGAAACACTTGGGTCACTTTTTATGAAGGGAGGAGGTAGCAAAGGTCGAATTTTTCATCTTTCCAAGTTTCTAATAATAAAAAGTGGTTGTTGCTTTTTTTTCCTCCTCCTGGCTTTTCAATAAGTCTCAATGTGCTCAAGTTACCAGTTTTTTTTTTTTTTTTATGCTGTTAAGAAACTCAGATGGGTTCTTAGCAGAGTATAAGTTTTTAACAAAAACCCTAAGCTTTACTAAGTTGTTTGATCATTCAGTGACCACTTTATTTGTGCATTCATTCATTCATTCATTCAACATTTAGCAAACACCTACTGTGTGCATGACATGGTGGTGGGCCTCTGGGGGAGATTCAAACTTAAAAAAGACAGTCTTTGCCTTTACTGAGCTCACACTTTGCAAGAAATGACACAAACACAGATGATTGTCACACATGATATAATAGATGTCAGAGAGGTACAGAACAATGAGCAATATGTGTTCCATATACTTTCCAAGAATGACAAGAACCTTCAACAGTTGGAGAAGGTTCAAAGCTTCCCTCCTTCTGGTAGGTTTAACTACTTAGGCCGTCTAAGTAGCTCAGTCACTCTAGCAACAATATCATTTCCTTCCTCATAAAAACCACTTCTATTTATAGGCTCCTCTTTGGTTGCTACAAGTTCTATATTGTTTATTGTAAAACTTCTTTTTATTTCTTAAGGATTTATATGAACTCTGTAGCATCTTCTCATTATAAGCTTAAAACTCCCTAAAGACACAAATGCTCTCTCCTCCATTAGCGTATCCCTTAGGGGTATGCATTTCACAATATACTGGGAGCTGGTGGAGAGATGGGAACATGTTTTCTTCTACCTTGGTTTGGTATAAAGCCTATATTCCTATATTTCTGCCTATATTCCCTAGTATAGTGTGATTCTACCCCTTATGCAGAAAATGAATTTCTGAAACATTGCGTTCAATATGGAACGTTCTTTGAACAATCTGATAAATACATATAATGATGAGCCTTTTTCTGGAACTTGGATTGCATCTACCTACCTATAGCATGGAATATGCCCATTAATTACCTCATTCGTAGGACTGGGACACATCTATTGAAACTTATCTATTAGCACTTCAATAAGGATGAAAATATTTTCTTAAGTCTAGTCACTGGGGATGAATTTATTGGTTTGGGTTTTTGTGGCTTAGAACCAACCTTTTCTTGCGATGCCTCAAAAAAAAAAAAAAAGGATCAGTTCCAGAGTCAGTCTTTTTGTTTCTTGTCAGGCCAACCAGAGATCATTAGAGCTAGGGATGGATCTGGGTCCTACTGGGCATCAGGCAGGGAAAATCTTGGGGCAGTGGCATATTCCAATTGCATGTGGTCTGAGAGAAGGATTCCTGAACCCAAGTTACTGACACTGCCCAATGAAAGGAAGATGAGCAACCTCTCAGTCCAAGAGATGGCAACATAGCAAAAGTGAAATATGTGGCTTCATGGTCACAGTACCACAATTCAGTCTATTATGTAGAGCAGGACTTCTTAAACTTTTTCCACTCTCAACCCCTTTTCACCAGAGAAATTTTTACTAGACCCCAGGTATGTAGGTATATAAAATAGGTATACATCACCTTTTACTGTTGCCAAATTTTTCATGACCCCCCACATTTAGTTATGTGACTCCATATGTGACCTACAATTTAAGAAGCTTTGATGTAGAGAATATGTCCAAAATGGAACTCATTATCTTTCCCCTAAACAAGAGAGTAACAATATCTTCCTAGTCCTTCAGGCTTACAACCTAGAATTCATTCTGGATTCCTCTCACTCCCCCCAGCCATATCCAAGCTGTTGCCAAGGCCTGTCAATTTCACCTCTGTATCCTCTTGAACAGGCATGCCCCTTCTCTTCTCTGACACTGCCATATTCTGGTACAGGCTCTCAAGACTGGATTATTGAAATAGCCTGATCTCCAGAGAGAATTGATGGTGTCTGAATACAGACTGAAGCATTTTTTTGGTAGTTCCTTTATCTGAAGTTTTGTTTTTGTCTGTTTTCTTTCACAACCTGGCAAATGTAGACATGTTTTACATGACTGCTCATGTATAGCTTATATTGAATTGCTTGAGTTCTTGGGGTGGGGAGGGAGGGAGGAAGAGAATTCGTAACACAACCTTTTTAAAAAAAATTGATGTAAAAATTTGTATTTACATGTAATTTGGGGAAAATTTGGGAAAATAAAAAAACTTAATGGCTAAATAAAAAATAAAATAAAATAAAACAAAATTTAAAGTCATACTGCAAAAAAAGAAAGAAAGGAAGAAAGAAAGAAGAGAGAGAGAGAAAGAGAGAGAGAGAGAGAGAGAGAGAGAGAGAGAGAGAGAGAGAGAGAGAGAAATAGCCTGCTGTCGGGTCTGCCTGTCCCAAGTCATTCCCCATTCCAATCCATCCTCCATTCATTCACTAAAGTGATTTTCCTAAAATACAGATCTGATCACAACACCCACCCCCTTAACTCAGTAAACTCTAGTGGCTTCCTATAGCCTCTGGGATCAAATACAAAATGTTCTGTTTGGCATTAGAAGCCCTGCATAATCTTGGCCCCTGCTACCTTTCTAGTCTTTTTGCATTTTACTCCTTGACATGTACTCTTCAATCTAGTGACACTGATCTTCTGACTATTCCACAGACAAGATGCTCCATCTCTCAGCTCTGGGCATTTTCTCTAGCTGTTCCCCATGCCTGGAATGCTCTTCTTCTTCCACTCTGACTACTGATCTTCCTGACTTCCTCTAAGTCCTATTTAAAAATCTGACACCCTACTTGAAGCCTTCCCCAACCCCTCTTAATTCCAAACCACTGGAATAGTTTTTTCCCATTTATTCTATGTATAGCTTTCTTTGTGTATATTTATATGCATGTTGTATCCTCCATTAGATTGTAAGCTCCTTGAGGGCAGGAACTATCTTTTGCTTTTTTTTATATCCCCCAGCACTTAGCATAATGCTCAGCACATAGTAGGCACTTAATAAATGTTCATTGATTACTTGACAAATATTTGTTGACTTCAATTGCTTAATATTTTCCCATTGATTTCCATTATAATTTTATGAGATATGGTCCCACTGAGAGGAAAGATCTTAATGGATAATAAAAGTCATTGCAAACACATTTCGTTTTGTGTCAATGTGGCATATATGTAATTGGAGAATGGTCAATGAGCCCAGTCATTATAAGCACATTCAGAATGCTTGGCTGATACAATCCCCTGTATGAAAGAGACTAGGGATCCTGCTTCCAGAGAGACATAATGAGGTGTAATGGAAATGCCTTGGAGTGATTTGGAGCATTCATTGAAATTCTGTGACTGGTTTTAGTCTGCTAACCAAATGATAAAGAGTACCCTCTGCCCATTTTTTTTTTGGGCTCTGTAATGATATCTGAGGATTCATTCAAAAGGCACCTAGTCCACTAGAAACACTTCTCTTTTGGCTGAATTCTTCCTGCCTGGTGGTTTGGCTGAGAGAGAGGAGGAAGAATGCTGTGAAGGGAAAGGTCTTAGGCCAAAGTTAACATCTGGCTTGTAAATAGTGTCCTCAGGTCTTTGCTTCAACATTTCTTCTTTCATCTTAAGTGAAGAAGATTGTAGACCATGTTCTTATGAGTTAAGAAAGGTCAGTAGAAGTAGCCATATCAGCAATTCCAGGAGTAGACTCCATTTAGGGGTTTATATCCAGGTAGTCCAGATTTGAAAGCCATGTAAGTATAGAGCCAATTTCAGGACACAAACTATGAGTGGTAGCTGAGACAGGAGCTTATCCAGTAGGAACATTACATTTGGGTATAAATTTGTTGGGTACAATCCTGTGGGAAAATTGCAATTAGTCAGGGCCTACTCTCCCAAGGGACCCGTGTAGTATAGGGGAGAGTGTGTCTTCAAAGCATTCTGGGGAAATGGTTGTTTTTCTGTTCTTGCTATTATCTTGGAAGTAGATATTTCTTTATAAGACCTTATTTATTGTAATTGGCTAAATGGAACTGGGGTGTTAGTTAATGGTAGAGGGAAGACACCAGAATGGGGGTTCAAGCCTATAGCATTAGAAAAAAAGTCAATACCTCAGGCATTACTGCTAGAATTCTGAGGGGGAAATGCAGCTGATTTTCCTCTAGGAGAGTGAGGTCAGAGTACTTGCTACACATAATAGAAAGAAGACTGGATGAGGTAGCAAAAGGTATAGTGTTGAGTACCAACTCTATAGGAGAATGAGGATATTTGAAATAACTGCCTCTCAGAATTCTTTTGAGGAAAATGCGTCGTAAATGGTTCTATTTGAATGTGAATAATATTTATTTTGTTGTTACTATTATTCTCTAATATTTATTTCAATAAGCATTCATATTTTGTTAATGTATAATCTGAATACAATTGATTCTTCCATAAAACTCCTGGAAAATAGTCAGTCCCAAAGATCTTGGTCTGGCCACTGAAAAGCCACATATATATTCAAACATACCATGGAGTTACTTTCTCTTCCCCTGGGAATTCTCAGTGAGTCCATGGAATTTGAACATATGCTCAGATAATAACCATGTCATTATTCTAAGTGATGAGTTCAGTTTGATGTAGCTCAAAGAGATGGATATTACAAACAGTAGTGGTATACACTAGTAACAAGGTTATTACCATAATTTTAAGTAGTCCTATTAACTTTCCTCCAGAAATGTTTGCAAAATCACTGACTAAGTGGATCAAGTGAAGTTTTTCCTCTTCTTTGCTAGATCTCCGTCTAGGTCATGCCTGCTAATGGTGGGGGTCTCACAGGTCTCTATCCCCTGTTGATCACTTTCTTCTCCTTGATAATCTCTCTAGATTTTTTTGAGACACTACTCTTTCCTGGCTCTCCTCCTACCTATCCTTCTTTGTCTCCTTTGCTGCATCCTCTTCCAGATTACACTCTCTGACCACATAGGTATCCCTCAGGGTTCTGTCCTGGATTCTCTTTTCTTCTACTACTTCATTTGGTGATCTCATCAGCTTCCTGGATCTAATTATCATCTATATGCTAATGATTCTCTTTTTTATATTATGTTTTCTTTTTTAAAGTAATAAACATTTTCATTTATAGGTTTGCGTTCCAATTTTTATCTCTCCTTCCCTCCCTCCCCTCACCCCACTACCCTGGCCTAGGCCTTCATCTCCTGAACTATTGCTAATAGCTTTCTGGGTAATCTGTTTGCCTCAATTCTTTCCCCACTCCAATCCATTCTCCATTTACAGACCAAAGTTATTTTCTTAAAGTACATGTCCAACCATATCATCTTACTACTCATTAAACAACAATGGCTTCCTATCGCCACCACAATCAAATATAAAATCCTCTCTTTGACAATCCCAAAGGACTAATGATGAAACATACTATCCACCTCCAAAGAAATAACTGATATTGATTGAACAGACTGAAGCATGCTATTTTTCACTTTCTTTCATTTTTTTCTTTTATTCAAGTTTTCTTGTACAAAATGATTAATTTAGTAATGGTTTACATAATTGCATATGTATAACCCATATCTTATTGCTTACCACCTTGGGGTTTGTGGGGAGGGAGGGAAAGGAGGGAAGGAGGGATAAAATTTGGAACTCAAAACTATAAATAAAAATGTTTTTATTATTTAAAAAAATTTTTTTTAGTGAGGCAATTGGGGTTAAGTGACTTGCCCAGGGTCATACAGCCAGTAAGTGTTAAGTGTCTGAGGCCGGACTCGAACTCAGGTACTCCTGACTCCAGGGCTGGTGCTCTATCCACTGTGCCACCTAGCTTCCCCCAAATGTTTTTATTATTAAAAAATAAAATAAAGTGGATCAGAAAAATAAATCCTCCCTTTGGCCTCTCATAGCCTGACTGACTATCCTTATCCAGTCTTCTTATATTTTATACCTCCCATCATACTCTTTGATCCAGTGGCACTGGCCTCCTTGTTGGTCCTCAAACAAGACACTCTACCTGTTGGCTCTGGGCATTTTCATAGGAATACTCTCCCTCCTCATCTTTGTCTCCTGGCCTTCCTGACTTCTTTTAAGTCTCAATTAAAATGCTGCCTTCAATAGGAAGCCTTTCCTAACCTCTCAATTCTAGTCCCTTTCCTCTGAGACTACTTCCATTTTATCCTGTAATAACTTGTATTGTTGTTTGCATGTTGTTTTCCCCATTAGATTATAAGCTCCTTGAGAGTAGGGACTGCTTTTTGCCTTCTTTTGTATTCCCTGTACTTAGAACAGTACCTGGCATGTGGTAGGCATTTAATTATTATCAACTGACTGACCCATTATGGGTATCCTTTTCTAAGTTCTACTGCATGGTAGCTATTCACAAGAGCAGACAGGTCCTCTGGGCTAAATAAAATGTAGAAATCTGGAAACTGTCAAGCAAAAGTACTAAGTGAAATAGGTTGATATTGTTTCAAAATGAAATTCATTACCTCCCCTCCCCCCAACCTATTCCTGTCCTATTTCTGTTGGGGGTGCAATCATGCTTCCAGTCATCCACAGTCACAATTTCAGAGCCATCCTCGACTGATCCCTCTCCTTTACCACTCAGATATAAGCACTGCCAAGACTTAGACATTCTAATTAAACCTTTCTCCCAACTAGCCTCCTAAGTGGACTCCTGGCTTCCAGACTCTCCTTTCTCCACTCTATCTTTCATACATCTGACCAAATAATCTTCCTGCAGTATAAGCCTTTACATCTCACCCCCATGGTCTTAAATGGCTCTCTGTTTCCTCAAGGATAAAATTACAAGTTTGGCACTTAATGCCTTCTCTGATCTGTGATGATGATAGCTAAAGAAGTGATTTAATATTTGCCAAGAACTTTAAATATAAAATCTCATTTGATCCTCATAAGAGCATGGTGATTATTATTATCTCTTTTAGGGGATGAGGCTGAGAGAGATTAAATAATTTGACCGGGGTCACATACCTAGTAAATGTTAAAGGCAGGATTTGAACTTGGGTGTGCCTGATTTCAATCTGGTTCTCTCTATCCACTATGCCACCTAGCTGTGATAATGAGCATTATTCCCCTTCACTATTTTCCAATCAAACTAGTCTACCCACTGATCACTGAAATTGGTACTTCATGCCCCCATCTTTATCTTTCTTCTTCTTTTTTTTTAAGTGAGGCAATTGGGGTTAAGTGACTTGCCCAGGGTCACACAGCTAGTAAGTGTGTGTTAAGTGTCTGAGGCCAGATTTGAACTCAGGTCCTCTTGACTCCAGGGCCGGTGCTCTATCCACTGCGCCACCTAGCTGCCCCTTTATCTTTCTATAGGTACCCATGCCTGGACTTCACTCCCTCCCGACCTCTGCCTCTTTGAATCTGTGGCATCTTTTATAGCTCATCTCATACTATCTCCTATGGAAAGCCTTTCCTCATCCCCAGAGTATTAGCACTCTTTCTCTTCTCCTTCAATTCTATCTCTACTTATTTGCTCCATATTATCCCAGTAGGACATAAGCCCCTTGACAGCAAGGATTTTTTTGGCTTTGTTTCCATATCTCTGGTCACTAACTCACTTCCTGGCATACTGTAGGTGTTTGATAGATGTTTGTTGATATAGATGGGATAGGATGAGGCTCTGTTCATTCTGAGTGCTCTGTCACTACTCTTTAGCACTTCAAGAATCTCTGATTTCACAGGGGTGGGTACTCTCTCTGCTGACCCAGATTGTGTCCCCTCTGTGTAGATATTCTACAAAAGCCAAACACTTGATCACTCTGCAGCTATATGATCTGGTACTAAATCCATACTCCAAGCCCTTCCAGGTGAGTAGCTCCCTCCAGAGCTTACAGTATCCTGGCATAGCCTTCAAGAACCCAAGGCCACCTTCAAGCAAAGATCCAATGGCTTCCTTTCATAATCTACATTGATCAATAAATCTGATTTAAAAATATAACTCTTCTGAAATGTTCTAATCATCATCTTGTTCTCATTTTTACTGAGGGAGTTCATATAGAAATGGTGCTGGGACAAATCACTAACCTCCTTTATTGAATGTTCTATGCACTGTCGTACAAGTAGATAAAGTCATGACTTCCCATAATTTAGTAACTATGTCAGGGTACAAACTTTTCCTCTGTAGGATTTCTGAAAGCATCCTTGATAAAACTACAATTTTTTAGGATAGTAGGGTTGATGATAACAACAGTGACTAGAATTTACACAGTGCTCTAAGGTTTGTAAAGCATTTTACAAACGTTACCTCATTTTATCCTCATAACGAATCTGGGAGGTAGGTGCTATTATTTTCCCCATTTTATGAATGAGTCAGACAGTGGCTAAATGACTTGCCCAGGTTACTGTTCCTTTGAGTTATGTCATCAATGTTTTCCATTAACCAAAAAATTAATAATTTTTCTCTGTGCATCAGTTTCTCAGAGTCAACACTGAGAAGTAGCCCTTAAACACAAGGCTCCCAGCACTGCACCTGTACTTAACCAAATGACCTGGGATTATCTGAATTGAAAATTAAACAGCTTGATGAGCTAGTTGGAAATTTCCTTTTGGGCTTTTGTACAAGCAATAGAATTTCTTCTCAATTACATACATCTTACATCTCTGAACAATACTTCTTTGAAAATAAACATGGTTTGTTAGACATCTTTTAGTACCTTACATTTATCAGTGGCCAGTTTTTGTAAAATCTCAGGGTTTTAAGACTTTGAAATCAAGGACAGTGTTCGCAGTCCACCTCTGAATGGTTCACAGAAATACAACATGTGGCTCTATCATTTTTTTTTTTTTGCAGGGCAATCAGGGTTAAGTGACTTGCCCAGGGTCACACAGCTAGTAAGTGTTAAGTTTCTGAGGCTGGATTTGAACTCAGGTCTTCTGAATCCAGGGCCGGTGCTTTATCCACTGCGCCACCTAGCTGCCCTTGGCCTTATCATTTGTAAAGAAGTTCCTTTTGTGGGACTGAAGATTGGATATTCAAAGTTTTGATAAACTTATGAAAACCAAAAACATACTTGAAACACACCAATATGCATTTACAACTGACTTTGCAGAGGGGACTCTAAGAGCAGAAACATTAACACAAAAACCAAATGATTCCTTGAGATGAACATATTTCTTCTTCCTTATTCTCCTGCTGCTTGGTATTTATGACTGCACCACTTTGTTGTTTCTGAGTGTATTCTATTCTGCTTTTAAAATGTTTAAATCTCCTCTGCTAGCTCTTTATATATTATGGAAACTCTTTGACTTACATAGCTTGGAGATCATGACTATTTGGTATAGTGGTATCTATTAGATACTTTGTTCTTGAGTTTTTCTGGATCAATGGTATGCTCTGGTGATTTCAGACAGTAGCTTGGTCTATGATAATAGTTGAATGCCAACATAGTTTATCATTTGAATTATCCATGATGTGTCTGTATTTGTAGTATAGGGATTTGTCACCTGGTCATTCCATGAAAGACAGTGAACTTCTGGTATATATATATTTTACCAGGTCATGTCTTGCAAGGTATGTGTTAGATACAAAATTTTTACAGCCTATAGCGGTGTTCTGCACAGTTTCTTTGCATAATTTACATTGATCACAGACCACACTCCTTAAGAAAAAGTCTTCTGTAAATTCTGGTAGCAGTGACCTGGTCCTAAATTTCCATAATAAAACTTTTTGTTTCTGCAAAGAAATCCACATAATTCAGCCAATTATTTGACACTTCTTTGCCAACACAGTGTTGATTGAGTTTATGTGGATGTCACCAGTCGAGGGCCTTTTGATTCTATTCTTGGATCTTTTTGCTGTTTCATAGTTTCCATAAAGAGGTAAGATATTTTAAATTACATTTGACAAATCTAGTGGCCATTAACATTCTTTACTGTTGCTAAGGAAAGTGATATCTATTTAATCCAAAAGTATTTTTGTAAGTTTTGGCCTGTTTTTCATGTTCTCAATCAAGAATGTCAGACAATACTCTTCCTTTTTGGTAAGGAAATGTTTGCCTTAGACTAACAAGTTTCATTAATATAACAGATTTTTGTGAGAATAATTTCTAAAACAGTTATGGTGCATTTTAAAGTTACAAATGAATATGTTGAGACTGACATTGTATAGGCCTTACTTGTTTTAAACATTTTCATTTCATTCAGTTTGATTTCAGGTTGTCAGGAAGTCTTTTAACACATTTGGCCACAGCCTTCTCCTTGACATCTTTATCATGTGTCTGGGCTGGAAGAGAGTTGAGTGTGTGTAGATAGCACCTTCATTCATGTTCAATGTGTTTTCTGTGTTCAAGCTTAGAGCCTTCAGTCTCTAGCTTTCCTTGGTATATATTAAGAATTTTATACTTATCAAATCCAAGTGACATTCCAATATCATTTGACAAAGATTCCACAAAATGAAGATGTTTAATGTGTTCTTATAGGGTGATGTCATCCATATATATAATGATTAATAAAAATTTGATCCAAATCCTTATTTAACTTGTAAACCATACTATTTCTATTTGAGAAAGATTATAATGGATTTAGGATTAGGCAGAACCATAATGAGATTAAAGTATCTTCCTAAAAACAGGCCATTGGGGGGCGCAGGGCAAAGAAGGTTAAGTGACTTGCCCAGGGTCACACATGTTTTCACCTTTTGATTATTTATTGGTGTTGCCTTCTGTTAGGAAAAGTTAGGTTTACATTAGATTTGCATCTGAAAGGAGTCTGGTAAAGTGTTTTGCTAGTAAATAATGTGCAGCATTTGCACCTTATGCAGCCCTCCCTCATTTAAATCCAATTCAGTGTAAGTCATGACATCACCTTCTGATCACCTCTTTGAGAATGAATGGACCGCCAACCACAAGTTGAAGTAATACAACTATAGAATGTTGGAGTTAGAAAACACCATAGAAGCCATTTAGTTCAGCCTCTTCCTTTTTCCAAATGAGAAAACCGAGGTCAGAGGGGTGAATTGACTGATCTGAGATTATGAAGCAATAATGTATTATATTTGATGATGATGATTTTTCCCTTTAATTGGGAGGCAATCTAGTGCTGTGAAATGAGCATCGCATTTGGAGTCAGAGACTTAAGTTCAAATTTAGGCTTTGTTACTTATCACCTGTATGACCTTAGATGAATCACAAGTTAACCTCTTAGGGTCTAAGTTTCCTAAACTGTAAAATAATGAGGTTGGACTAGGTGACCTTTAAGGCCAGTTCTAAATCTATGGTCCTATTATTCTATGACAGACTGAATTGTTCAGGCTTCATTCAACCTTTGGTTTGATTCTTTGAAATGCGAGGGAGCATGACACCTACCTCTGTTGACTTATGAATGACACAATAAAGAAGCCCATTCATTTATCAAGGTTGCTTCTCAAGTCCAGCTAAAATGATGAAGTCTTTGGAGCAGGGAATATGTTTTACTCTGTATTTATTATTATCCTTAGATTGTCAGATAATGCTGCATACTTGTTCATTTTAGTCGTGTCTGATTCTTCATGACCCCTTTTGGGGTTTTCTTGGCAGAGATACTTGAATGGTTTTCCTTCTCTAGCTCATATTACAGATGAGGAAATGAGGCAATCAGGTTAAGTGACTTGCCAAGGGTCACAGCCAGTAACTGTCTGAGGTCAGTTTTGAATTGAGGAAGATAAGTTTCCCGATTCCAAGCCCAGTGCTCCATCCACTGTGCCACTTAGCTGTTCACTTATTGAGCTCTATATAGCAGCTAAATAAATTTTTGATAAATTGAATTAAAGTCCTTTGCCTTCATTATTCTGTGTCTCTCCTCAGTTGTCACCCCACACAGACCGGAATGAAATAAGCAAGCTTTCATAGCTATCATCCAAGACACTGCTGATTATTTATAGAATCAGTCAATCAATCAATCAACAACCTCTATTAAACTTATATACTAGGAGCTGTGTGCTAGGTTCTGGGGATACAAAAAGAGGCAAAATATTTTCCCTGCCCTCAAGCGACTCACAATCTATTTATAGAAAGTTAATTTTCCATTGGAAAAAAAAAATCCTATGTTCTATTCTACTTCTGTACACAAGTCATTAGGCTGCTTAATGTTTGTTAACTCATAGGGAGGTCTGAGAGAGTTGGAGGGCGGGGGACTGGGCTTTTCATAGAGCAACAGATGGACGGTTTGTTGCTTAGCAAAATGGAGGTTCCGGCTGGAGTAAACTGTCGTTCCATCAATGATAAAGTCATACATACAAAGATATTGACATCCTCAACCCCTATCTGCAGAAAGCTTACAACAACACATCAGCTGTTGTTGCTCTGGCTTCCACAGACAGATGTACTGAGTCATCCAGGAAGGGTGCTTGTAGGAATCCATCATTCACCCAACAAAGACTTATTGAGGGCCTACTGCGCTAGGTGCCAGGGGATTAGAGAAGTCTAAGCTATAAATACCTACCTTTAAGGAGCTTAGAATCTAGTTTGCAAAACAAGACTAATTCAGAGTACAATAGCAAGTAATATAAAGCAGGCTATTTTCTATTCTGTCTATTATCTACATTAGAGGGACAATGAAAGAAAAAAATGTGTGTGTGTGTGTGCGTGTGTGTGCGCGTGTGTGTGTGCGTGCGTGTGTGTGCGTGTGTGTGTGTGCGTGTGTGTGTGTGTGTGTGTGTGTGTGTGTGTGTGTGTGTGTGTGAGAGAGAGAGAGAGAGAGATTCAAAGTCACTGGAGAAATTTCAGGAGCTGAGTTATATATTCAGGTTGGTAGGAGGAGGGTGTGGCTTTAGCTGCAGCATTCTGTTTTTACCTCTATCCCCAGCAGCAAGTCTGGAGCTATAGTAGCAAGACAGAAACCCAGGATTTTTAATGATGCCTGTCAGCCTATGCAGTACATTTTAGTCAGCAGATCACTGGATTCAAGGCTGGAGAGGCATCCAGAGGTCGTCTAATCAGATATCCTCTATCTACAAATGAGGAAACTGAATCCAAAGACAAGGGTTTGAATCCCAGATCTACCATTTGCTGTGATCTTAGGCAAATTGCTCAACCTCTCTGTGCCCCAGCTTGCCCATCTGGAAAATGAGAGGTCTAAACCAAATGGTAGGAGGAGCAAAATCTTATTCAGGAAATAAATGATGCTCTTTGGTCAATGCTAGGCCCTAGTGCTAGGGCAGGGATTGACCTTCTTTGGAAAGTGATGTGCCAATATTCTAGACCTTTTCCTCCTGCTATACTGATGATGTGACAAGAATATTATGATTTCCTGAATTCGAGTCAATTCAACAAACATACATTGAGTACCTACTATGTGAAAGGCACTGTGCTAGGCACCTGGTAATACAAAGTAAAAGAAAATAGTTTCTGCCCTTAAGGAGTTTACATGCTACTGGGTAGGGGAGGGAGGAGGCAGGAGGAGGTATATAATACCTACAATATATACTCAGATAAGTAAAAGTATATTATATATGTATACACACATACATACATATACATCTATATGTTCAAAAAGTAATTTCAGGAGAGAATGAGATAACAATCTGGGGATCCAGAAAGGTCTCTTGTAGGAGGCGGTATCTGATCTGTACTTTGAAGCAAGATATATAACCTAGGCATAATGGGGGCTTCTCACTCCTGTTTTCTGGGCTGGCTACACTTGTACTGGTATCTATACTTATACAGGCAGATTGTGGTTCCTGAGGTGAGGAGGTAGACTATGCTGCTACAACTCCAGCACTCTCAGGATCCTAGGGGTAACCCTGATATGAGTGGGATATACTCCTATTTCTTGCTACTATGACTCCTGAGTCCCCATTGGTGTTCTTCCCATTTACACAGTCAGTAACCATGATTCTTACACGTAAAATGTTTACTAAACATTTTATGTTTACTAAACAGAAAGGCAAAGGTAGTAAAAATCAAACATAATTATCCATCCATCAACTTGAGTTACATTTTCCAATCAATGAAAATAGTGTTCATGGGAAAGAGTGGGTGCATACTTATAGAAACCTAGCATGAAAGCCAAAGTAGGAAACCCATGTGTCTAGGGCAACTTGCACCTCCGGACTACAGGCCTTGATTCCTTGGTCTGT
Source organism: Dromiciops gliroides (assembly GCF_019393635.1). Classification (NCBI taxonomy): domain Eukaryota; kingdom Metazoa; phylum Chordata; class Mammalia; order Microbiotheria; family Microbiotheriidae; genus Dromiciops; species Dromiciops gliroides. The sequence continues at coordinate 386,258,233 of NC_057863.1, forward strand.
TTCAGGATCAGTCTGCATCATACAAAGCTGATTTTCTGATAGGTATTCCCCTTCTGCACCTCACCACTCTCTTGATGGGCAAAGTATCTCCTCTTTTGCTATCAAGTTGGTGAAGCAATGACAGGTTTTTCCTGCAAAGCCACCCTTAATAGGGTACTGCAAAAAAGTGTTATGTACTTGCAGTGACACAACTCTTCAGATCTGCAAGTAGTAAGGATTCTGCTTTGTCCAATCAGCACTGTTCTCATAGTAAAATATGGCTTACAGTAAAACAGAAGCAAAGCTTGTCATCCCTTTTCTATTTCTCCCTCTTAAATCAGAAAGGGTAAGAGATTTTTCCCTCTCAGCTTATAGACAGCCTTAGAGAACATTTAGCTCCAACAGTTCTTCACACAGCAGCAGGATTCAGGTATTTTCCAACAAGCTTGCTCTAGGACCTGCTCCAGTCTTTCACCAGACAATCAAAAAGTCCATACCTTTCTTCCAATCAGTAAGTTTGTGGTAAAACAACTGAACTAGCAGTGATCTTAGCTGGAATCTTTCTAAAGATTCTGTCCTTGGCCTCTTGATTTACTCTACTCTAAGATTCTTTTGCAGCTGCTTCTTCTATCTATAGCTTCTTCTCAAAACGTCTTCTCTGGGTTCTTAAATCTTTTAAGACCTCAAATCAGAGCCCCCAGGTAGTCAGTGACTCATCGTTACCTAATTAGATAAAGCTCAAGAAGGCTTCTTTTCTGTCAGGTATGAATTCCAGTAGACCTTACATAATATCGCCTCGGCCTCCACTCAAGTCCCCAAACATCAATTTGGTTTACCAGTTCACTAATTTTAACCTTTAAATCTCTGAAATCAGTCACATACAAATGAGCTGATGTGTCACAACATCCTGCAGCCATGACTATGACAGTCATTGCTTTGTCTTAAGCAGGTCCTCTCAATGAATTCATCTAAGATGACAGTTTTCTACAAGGCCCTCAGAAAAGACTGTGTCTCTCCTCAATATTTTATTCGAAGGAATATGTCTTTGCAAGTTGATGTTTTTCGACCAATTTTCTTTATATAAATGCTATTTTCTGCCACTTTCCACAACTGACATATACATATTCAAAAGGGTCAGTACCTTACATAAAGATTCTAAGACACAGAAGAGGGAGTGCATTCCTGTCATGGGAGATCACCTGTGTATAGGCATGGAGATGAAAGGTGGAATTTTGTATACGGGGAGCAGGTAGTAGGTTAGCCTGATGAATACAGAGTGTGCAAAGGAGAGTCATATGAAATACAACTAGAAAGGTAGGTGTGAACAACAGTGTAGAAGGCTTTCAATATCAAGTTAAGGAATTTGGATTTTTTTTTTGGAGGCAATAGGGAGCCACTGAAGATTGTTTTAGTAAGGCAGTTGCATCAGCATATCTTTTTTAAAGCATATCTTTATTTTAAGAATACTAATATAAAAGGTGTGTAAGGGAAAGATGAGAAAGGGGAGAGACTGGAAGCAGGGAGACCAAAAAGGAGACTATTACATTCCCCATTCCTTGGGGAAATGATGAGGGTCTGAACTATGTATAGAGGCATGTGAGTGGCAAGGAGGCGATGTACTAATTTAGTGAGTTAAAATACTCATAAAATCACAGTACCATGAAATACTAAAACTAAAGGAACCTCAGCAATTATTCTAACTCCAAAATAACCAAACCCTGAAGCCAAGAGAAGGGAGGTAACTTGCCCAAGGTTATGTAATAAATGATTGGCAAGACCAGAACAATTAGTGATGAGCTTTGGCACCAAATTAAAAAAAAATGAAACCAGGATAGGGAAGAATATGAACCTCATAGAACTTAAAATGTATTCCCTATTGTTCATCTGCTTTTATAAGATACCCAATATCCAGGTGTTTGGAAAGTCTCAATCTTTGTCAGAATTTGCCAGAAAGAGATGCTAAGAAAGGGAGGTGGGAAGGCATCGAAGATAAATTTGACTTGTTTAAAAATTTTGCCTAAGTCCATTCCTACTTCCTATTTTACCCAGGTACACTTTGAGAGAGGGCACAGTTGTCCTGTATCTTGTCAACCTCAATGACTTAAGGAAATGGCCCAAATATCTTTAATTCCTCTTAACAATAGTAAATGCTTAATAAATTCTCACTGATTGAAGAATTAATAAATAATTATAGATTTGTCAACTTTGAAATATTCCAAACCTATTTTTAAAATAATGGTTTTTGGACTATTCCTGCTCTACAGCATGGATAAAAATTCTATGGACTGACCTTACCTGATGGAGCTTTTTTTTTTTTTTTTTAGTGAGGCAATTGGGGTTAAGTGACTTGCCCAGGGTCACACAGCTAGTAAGTGTTAAGTGTCTGAGGCTGGATTTGAACTCAGGTACTCCTGATTCCAGGGCCGGTGCTTTATCCACTGCGCCACCTAGCTGCCCCATGATGTAGCTTTAAGAACACACATCTGGATGGAAACTGGGAAACTGTCAAACACCCAGATGTTTCATACTTCTGGAAGTTGGACATCTTCTAGACAAGGCATCCAGATGCTTGTCTGAATTTTTCAATGTTCAACTGGATGGCTGACATTGAGTAGGTAAAGTCTGAGACTATGATCACTTTCCTTTCATACTTTCATTTAAATTTAATCTTTATAGTCTTCCTGTCTGTCTATGTCAATTGTGCCTGCCTCATGTTTCTGCCCAGAGCTTCTGAAGTAACTATGTTAAAAGATTAAACACTTGGCCAGTCTAGTCCCACAACCATCTTGAAAGATTTCCCCCCTCTTTTCATCAAGTTGACTGATTTGGGACCAAACTGACCAATATATCCTTCAATTATTTCAAATTTCAAGCAAATGATCTTGTCATATGAGGCAGAATCTATGAAGCCTGTACATGAAAGAATAGAGTTTACTTTAGTGGCTTGGGGAAGCATCAGTTTTGCTGATAGCTTGGTTCCTGTGATGCCATCTCAGTTCCCTAAAGGCTGATACTTGATGCTTGGGAGTGGAAGGGGGTAGAATTTCCAGAGTATGGGTTTAGTGAAATATTTCTTAGAGTTTGTTTCCAAGAAAGGGTTTGCATATCATCACTCTGAAGAATAATCTGGGGAAAAGATATTGGAGACCAAAGATACCTACTGAGTCAATCCTCCTCAAACCAAATCAAAGGGATCGCATGGGCTCTTAAGAGCTAGAGTTAGGAGACCATTACTGAGACCAACCAGGATCTCAGATGCAGGGAGGAAGGAGTCTGAATGGGGATGTAAAATACTCTGAAGTTCCTCTGAAGATTCTTAAATCAGTCATACAGGGAAATCTAAATTACCAGATCATTTTGTTTCTCACACTAAAAGGAAGGTCCAGAACTCTTTTAGTTTCAGCTCTATCAATAATTTACAATGTGACATTGGGCAAATCATTTTACCTCTCTGGGCCTCAGTTCCCCTATATGTAAAATGAAGGTATCAGATAGGATGATTTGTAAGGTCCCTTACAGAAATAAGATTCTTCCCCTGCCCCACCCCCCACCTGGGTTTTTGTAAGGAAAATATTTCATAAACCATAGTTAGTCCTGACTTCAGTCCTTCCAGGATATATGATTTCACCAATTTTGGCAATCCCTTAGTAAATGCCTATCAAGCACTCATTCCAATAAGTGGTTTACGAATTTCTATGGCCAAAAAAATAAAAATTTATTGCCTGGTAAACAGCCTTCTGGTACTGAGCCTCTCTGGACTTGCCAAGCTGTTCCTGGGAAAACATATAGTGTCACTCAGCCCTGTGCTTGAAGCCTTTCTAATTTGTGTAAGGTAGGGCTAAAATCTCCTAATTTGACTGTAATGCCTTGACTAGGTGCAGTTGGGTTTTTTTGTTTTCGACTGAATCAATCAGAACTAAGTGTGTACAGGGCCTGTATATCTCCTTAAATCAATCAAAGTCATTGTGTGAGTATCATAGTCATATCCTAAGCACTTTGAATGAAGGAGAGAAGCTGTTTGAATCAGGGGCAGAAGAGATTCTGATTCATGTAATTAGAACAAGCATGGAACAAAGGAGGTACTGAGCTGTGGCAGAGAAGGGAGATATCAAGGAAAGTCCTTGGGTCTATGGGCAGTGTAGACAGAAGATTCCAGATTGAGGTAAGTCTCAAGAAAAGGTTGACTCCATCCCCAACATCCTCTCCAATTTCTATTTGTAAAAGGCACTATAATATATTCTAATGTTTTGTAATCCAAATGTTTCCAGAAAACTGAATTTTGCACAAACCACAAAGCAGCTAGAGGTTAATTAGAGATTAATATAATTGTTTAAAAAAAAGACAGAGAACCCAACTTATACATGGGTATTAGGAATTTTTCCTAACTTGGGACTTGGAACTATTTGGACTAGACTCAAAATTTTTCATTGAAAATAAATTCCATAAAGCAGAAGAAAAACCCAATGGACCTTAGGGCCATTATATTGCCTGCCCACTGAAAGTGAGCTAATTATTGTTATAGGGGGTTATACTTGGTAGCACCTGGCGAAGCTTATGTTTTGCTGACATAACTTTTGAGAGGCCAGGTCACCACTCTACCATGATAAGGCTTCAGAGTAGAATTTGACTGGAGATATAAGCCCTAAAGTACTATAAAAGTGAGCTATTATATAGCATTAAGGATTTATAAACACAAATAAATCACTTCCTATTGCCTCAAATTCTACCAATTAGAGACTCCTTTAGGTTAATAAATGCCTATTTTAAACTTTAAATAATGATTAAGGGGGAGAAGATAAATCATTTGTACCTTAGTATGAATTAGCTCAGTTGATTGCTTTCCTGTTAACACCTGCTAGAGATCACCCTGAAGGAATGTGAGTTGTAATGAGAAAAAGGAGGAGAGGGGATAATTTTGGAATGTGAGGCATGGATGGGGTAAGGCGAACTTGGATGGGGGCATCATAGTGAGGAGCACTGGGGATTCAGAGGGCAACATGAGATTACTGAACAGTCTGGGCATTTGAAGAGGGGGACCACCAAGAAGTGGGAAAGGATAATAAAAGGAGATGGGAAAATTTTTTTAAATTGCCTATTTAAAAAAATAAAATCGCCTATTTCCTCTTCTTCTCCAAGTCTCAAAGCATTAGGCGTTGAGAGGCCTGATTTGTTCCAAGTACCATGGTGTTCATTCGCTATCTTGCTGTGTGTCCTTGGACAAGTTAAACCTCTCTGAACTTCATCTATAAAATGAAAGAATTAGACATTAGAAAGATGAAGCATTTTTAACCTTTTGTGCCATTGAACCCTTTGGCAGTTTGATGATGGCTATGGATCCATTGTCAGAATAATGTTTTTAAATGCATAACATAAAATACAGAGGATTATAAGAGAAATCAGTTATATTCAAATATATTATCAATCAATATATTAAATCAGTTATCAAAATGATATAAAAATTTTGATACAGTAATATATCTAGTGATAGGTCTAGTAACTACAGTAGTTTTTAAGTAGTAAGGAGCATAAATGTATTTCAGGATATCTGCAACAATGATATGTGATATGAAAATATAATGTGAAAAATGTGATATGAAAATATTTGTGATTTCTCTCGGTGGCAGTCATAGATACCACTAATATTACTAATACAGGTAGTTCATTGATGACATTCCTAATTGAAGGCCATGGTAAATTTCAGGTAGGGGTTAGTGAAAATAAAGATGTAATTGTTTTTCCATCCAAGCTCAGGGGACTCCCCAAAAAGTCTATCCTAGGACTGCCTGGAGCTCTGTGGTGCTTAGTTTAAGAAAAGATTCTTCCAAAGGGAAAGGAGACCTCTGTCTCTGTCCATATCATTGTCTTACCCAAAAAGCCTAGAGTAGAAGGATAGAGGGAAAGGGGTTTGGGGATGTTTCTGCTTCTGTATTCTGGGGCCATGGACATCCCATCCTCAGAGAGATCTAGCTCCCCACATCTGGGAGGGAAATATGCTCCTCATCTCCACTTAACTGACATATTACTTGACTATTTGTGAATCTCCTTACTGCTTTTTTCCCCTCCAATAATAACCTGGTAAGTGGATTTTGGTAGGGTGGATAGACTTGAGAAGATTTTCCACTTTGGGGTTGTGGTACCACAGCTGTAGTCCTTCCCACTGGGGAGGCTGAGTCTTGGTGGATTGCTTGCATCTGAGAGTTCAGAGTTTTCATAGGGCTGAAGCTGATCATCTGTCTGGATTAAGTTCAGTACCAATATGGTGAGCCCACAAGAGAGGTACATATTAAAGCTTCTATGCATATCATCAGTGGGATGAGGAGAGGAGAGAAGAGGAGATAAGAAAAGAGAAGAGTGGGGAGGGGAAGGGAAGGAAAAGAGGAGGGGGAGAAGGGGAGAAGAGATTGAGGAAAGGAGACAGCTGAGAGGAGAGGAGGTTTTATACTCTAGTTGGATCCAAGGTTTCTTGAGTGAAAAGTATGCATGAAAACATTCCTGTCCATGCACCCATCTGACTTAGAGGAAACATTAGAACTAACTGAAATGTTGGCCATTTTATCCTTGGGTCGACATGTCCTTGGGATTTTTAGCTCCTAGAGGATAAGTACCAGAAGTTTATGGTTGCTGCTGTACTTTGTCCAATATTGCATCATATGTGAGGATATAAAACCAGTCATATAATTTAGAGGTCAACCTGCCCAGATGTTCTTAACCTGGGATTGATGAACTTTTTCTTTAAAAAAAAAAAAACCAAAACATTTTTTTTGTGTGTGTGAGGCAATTGGGGTTAAGTGACTTTCCTAGGGTCACACAGCTAGTAAATGTCAAGTGTCTGAGGTCGGATTTGAACTCAGGTCCTCCTGATTCCAGGGCTGGTACTCTATCCACTGCGCCACCTAGCTGCCCCTAAAGAAAACCATTTTGACAACTTTACTTCAGTATAATTGGCTTCCTTTGGTAATCCTATGAATTATACATTATCTATTAAAAAACATTATTCTAAGAAGAGGGCCAAGGGCTTCACCAGTCAGAGAAAGGGGTTTATTCTGTGAGGACTTCATCAGATTCCCAAAGGGATTTATAACACACAAAAAAGGTTCAGAATCTTTGGTCTACTCTAATATTTTATAGCTGAGGAAACAGAGGCCCAGAGATGCGAAATGAGTACTCCCTAGTCACACAGCTCATTAGTCATAGAACCAATAGTAGAACCTGTCTTTTGACTCCCAGCCCAGAGCTCTTTCTTCGGCATTCCAGAATGCTTAGTAAAGGCTTTTTGATTAGGTTGATGGTAATTCAGACCAAGAGTGAACAAATGTCAGCCTGATTTGCTAAGGGTCCCCTCCTTACCCAGTGAGTTGCCAAATAGCCCTGGCTGGGTCCCTGTGATGCTGCCCTGATGATTCCCTGAGCCACAGTGAATAGAAGGGCCTGAATTTTTCAGTGCTATTTCATTTTCCTTTGGTAACACAGAGATGGGTACCTCTGTTTCTCCCTTCCCCTCCCCATATAATGTAAAGTGATTAATAGGAGATGGCAGCATGGTGTCCTATAACAACATTGGCATCTAGCACCAGAAGACCTTAATTCAAATTCTGGTCCTGTTACTTCTACTTTTGTGACCTTGGGCAAGTCACTTTCTTTCTGGAACTCACTGATAAAATGAGGTGGCTTCAACTAGCTAATCTCTATGGTTGATTTTATCTCTAAATCCAATGAATTAAACAAATTGCTTAGCAAATTTGTCAGTAAAGCAATTTTCCCATCTTGATATCAGTATTTCAAGTGAGGTATTCTGAGGGGCTTATGTGGATAATTGCTTCCTCTAGTGATAGCTCACAGGGCTTATTTCTACGGTGCTCCATGAAATGCTTTATACAAGTGTAATTATCTCCATTTTAATGATTAGGGAATAGAAGCTAAGAAGAAAATAACTTGTTATTTTTTTTTGTTTGCAGGGCAATAGGGGTTAAAGTGACTTGCCCAGGGTCACCCAGCTAGTAAGTGTCAAATGTCTGAGGTTGGATTTGAACTCAGGTCTTCCTGATTCCAGGGCCGGTGCTTTATCCACAGCGCCACCTAGCTGCCCCCAAGGGAATAACTTGATTAAGGTCACCTAGATAAGTGACAAGCCTGGGGCTTAAACCCAACTTTCTATCCTACTTGGGCATATGGACATAGCATAGGCTACAAAACCATTTTTTTTTTTTTGTCTCTCTCAGTGAATGAGAGGTCATATTAGGATGATGTTAATATTCTGGTTGGGATTAATGAAAAAGTGTCAGTAACCTTCTGAGTAGCTCCTATGTTGGTCACTAAGCTGCTCACCGATTGAAAACCACAGAAAACTAGTGCTGACAAGCATTTCTGGAAGCAGAAATCTCTGAGAACTGGCAATCAGGGCTAACTAGCTTTGCACCCCAAAATCCACACTGCAGGCAGGATTGAAATCTATGGGAAGCTCCATCCTTTCTCCTAGCCAGGTCCTAGCAGAAGCCCTGAATACAGCATGTCATTATGATTAATTGTGGGTAATGAGGTTTTTATGAACCCAAGAAAGAGAAGCGTTTGTTTCTCTGGTACTCCAGTTAGTCTCCTATTTGTTTTAAAGCGCTCTGCGGAGGAAAGCCAAAGTATAACAGGGAATGACTATGCTAGAGGCTCTTTTCTTCTGCCAGAGTCTCAGCTTTAGTAAATTAATATGCAGCTCCCAGTTAGGAATTTCGTGTGCTGTTTGGAGAACACGATAAAGAAAAGGTTTCCAGGTTCAAAATACCTGAGAAAAATCAGGCTCAGAGAGATGTCCTACAAGTGCCGGTAAAGCAAGGTGGTGTTTGGATACAATTAGGCAAACATCCAAAGAAGGGAGGTGGGGTGGAATGGTAGTGGCAGGAAGGGGTGGGGTGGCTTGAATACGTCTTTTATCAAAAAAGCATTGGGTGTTTTCGTTATTCTTGGACCTGCCAGAAGGTGGCGCAAATTCACTACTGATTCTGCCAACGGAGACCTAGCTTTCTTCTCTCCTTTGCTACCCTGTTGAAGTACAGTTCAAACAGAAAAAAAAAAAATAAACAAGAGAGATTTAATCTTAATCGTTTTTCTCTTAAATGACACCCCTCATAAATTATAGCATCTGTCTACTTATTTCCTTCCTGAAGCAGTTGATGAGGGGGCTAAGTAATGAGGGAGAAACACAGGATTTGAAAAGCAGAATTTTGAATATCTTAATGCAAGAAAATGAATAGGATGAGGTTTCTAATGGCTTTAGACATCTACTGGGTTTAGCAAATGTCCTCAGTTACACGTTCTGACAAATAGTAAAGTACAGATATAACCAGAAGACATTTCTTGCTGTTTTAGTAGTTTCTTTTATTTATTTGTGTTTCTACTTTTTGCTTGTGAAATATGATGGAAGCATTTTTATTTTTACCTAGACACATACATATACATGATATATGCATATGTGTATATATGTATATTTATATATATACACACACCAGGTTGCCATTTAAAACATGTGTGTGTGTGTGAGGCAATTGGGGTTAAGTGACAGGGTCACACAGCTAGTAAGTATCAAGTGTCTGAGGCTGGATTTGAACTCAGGTCCTCCTGAATCCAGAGCCAGTGCTCTATCCACTCTGCCACCTAGCTGTCCCCAGGGTGCCATTTTTGTAATGAAAATTAAACTTTTCCATGTGAGACACTTAGAGGATTCAGAAGAGTTACCGGGGTACTGGGGAGGGGAGGGGGGAAACAACTTAAACTCTGTGTGTGTGTGTGTGTGTGTGTGTGTGTGTTTGTAGTGGTATCATGTACTGGCATGGAGCCATTCGTCAAATGTTTTCACTTGGTTGCTAACTTTTTCAAATTTGCAAAAGCATTATTAGAGCATGGGAAATTTGACTTGAAGACAGAAACTTTTTTTGTAACATCAGTGGAGGCAAGAATCTGTGGTTTGCACTTTCCTAAACCTTTAGAACTTCCAAGAGGACTTTAGAAGCCAGAGGCAAGTTTTCCTGAAAAGATAGCTGTTTATGTAAAAACAAAATAGTACATCCATTTACATTCTCAAGAAATTGGAAATGTGGGTTTGCATTGGAAGTATCATCAGAAAATGGCTACTGAGTTCTGGTTGTTACTGATTTTTAGTCAGGAATTTAGCAAGGTGTTTTAAAATTGATAATTGGACAACAAATATTTTCTAACTAGAGTTTATACTTTAAAAATCAATTTGGTAAATATTTGATCTCGGGACAGTGTATAAGATTTTCACTTAGTTTCTCTACTGTGTCTTGTAATTTGTTTTCCTTTACCTGTTTCTTTAAAAATAACAAAATAACTTGTAAATTTAATTTAAGATTTTTTATTGTACATGATAGAAAAAGAAATGACAACATGTTTTTGGTCAAAAAATTGCAGAGTTGCCCATTCCCCACACCTAAAATCTTTCCTTGAAATCTTTTGGGGTTTCTTGTAAAGCTGGGGATATTCAGTTTTCTAAATATCTTCTATTTGTTTTGGGGAAAGCAATGCTTCTTTTAGAGGGAAATCGGAGAGCTTACAATAAGGGCAGGTGGTTTTGTTCAACAACTTATTCTAAGAATTATTTTTGTGGACTTACTGGAAGTTTATAACACTTCTAAGCCCAGTTTGAGAAATCTTCCTCCCTTGAAACATCATCATTGTTTTGTTTTCCTCTAAAAGATCCGGGTTGGAGCGGTGACTCACAATGAGGCAAATACTCATTTTAATGGCATATTTTCCCCTTACAGGATTATGAACAATTTTTTTTTGGAAGGGGACATGGTATGTATGAAGATTTTTTTTTTAAAAGTTTTATTTTAAATCAAATACTCGTCAAGAATGATCAGCTTTTCCTTTCAGTTAAACTACAGAGTAGATCTGCATTTTCCATTTTAGTGCCTTTTTAGAAAGAAAAGTTTTTCCCTTCTTCCCTTCCTTCCTCTCTCCCTCCCTTCCTTTTTTTCTTCCTCTCTTTTTCTCTTTTCCTTCCTCCCTTCCTTCTTTCCTTCATTCCTTCTTTCCTTCCTTCCTTTTTTCCTTTTTTTCCCTCTCTTTTTCTCTAACTTCCTCCCTCTCTTCCTTCTTTCCTCTTTTTCTTTCTTCAGAACAAACACTTCCATTTTCCTAGAAGTAATATTTAAGCCTTTGCCATTTTAAATATCTTGACAACTTGGGGTTTGAGGAAGATTTTTGCTTTTATTTCTTTTGGGTGAGGTTGTTAACTAGGATTGATTGGAATTGGCTTGTTTAGCAGATGGAGAACAAGTTTTAAACCAAATCGTATTCATTTCTTCTTGGAAGATCTTCTCGGCAAAGTATTTTTAAATCAATTTGTTTTATGACTGTGAGACAACACATGCCAAATGTAACGCCTAGTGCTGACACAGGGCTCGATCCTCAGTATTTGTTACCTTATTTGTAATTAAGAAGGGGTATCTAGTCCTCCTTCTTATCTCAGTGTAAAAAGGGTTTGACTTCTGAACTCTGTTTTGTTTCTGTTGTTGTTGTTGTTTTTATTTTGTAAATACCAACTAACCTGCCTGGAGTCCAAGATGCCGCCTGGTCTGGCCAATGACAATTGCTTCTTTGGAGCCTATGGGCACCGGGCATGTGGAAGACAGGAGAGATATCCTTTTTACCTCATTCTAATCTGACAGGTTTAATCATTGCCATTTAAAGTGCTAAGGCCAATTCTACATTTTCTTTAAGTTCAATTTTATAATCTTTGCAGTTTAAACTAAGGGCTTTCTTCATATTTTGGCAGAATCTCCTTTTCCCCTGCCCCTCCCCTTTCTTTCCCTGTTCCCTGTCCTCCCGGTTTCTTTTTTCCCCCTGCGTAGACAGTGAAGGAAGGAGAAAGGAAATGAAAACAAACTACATTTTGCACTTTTCACAACAGTCTCTAAAAATCGGTTCCAGCCACTTTAGCAGAAATCGCAGAAACGGGAAGAGAAAGCCCCCAAAAGGAGGCCATTATTTATAGCTAGGGAGTTATAGTCTGGCACCATATGGTAGGATTTATCAGATTCTTGCCTTTATTTTTTTTCTCCTTCCACATCGGGCAAACAGTGGCTTCGCATACAATACACAGTCAGCTTCAGACTCATGCCTTTTCTGGGAACTCCTTTTATCTGGCCCCCCTCCCCCTTTACCCCTCCACTGCCTCTATTTTCTTTCCAGATGAAGTTGATCAAAGAAGCTGTTGTTGCCTTCTAATCAATTTAAACAAAAATAATTAATGACTATTGAGGAGAGAAGGCACTTTTGCTCTTCGTATTTAGTGGCAAAAAATTTAGCTCTCTTCTTTGCTTTGGAAGCTTTGAGGTCGGAGGGTGACATTGACCAGGTGGAAGGTGGTGTAGGGTTAAGAAGCATCAAACCTATAAGAAGAGTCTGACTTCCTCTTCATTTTGTCTCCTTTTGTGTTACATACTAGGGCAAGCAAGGTCTGCCAATCACTATCATTTCTCTTTCTTGTTCTATAAAGACAGGGTCGTCACAGCAACAGGGACATGACAGGCTGGTATCTATCTCGAACTCCAGGGGGGCCCTAATAGGATTGAACCAAAAGATCAAGTGAATGGTTTCCTATTTTAGGCCTGTAATAACTCTGAACTGCTTGCATATACATGGACCTTACAGTATTATGAGGCGACTTTTAATCCGAGAAAAGATCTGTCTGTTTCCTAGAGGGCTTGACTTTAGAAAACCCTACCAGGGTCTCCCTCCCCCTACTTTCCTGCCCTGCCTTGAAAAACAAAACAAAACAAAACAAAACAAAACTCTCCCACCTCCCTCCTCCACTTACCCCCAGTGAAATCGAAGGTGTCATTTCCTTTCATTAATTCATTTTACCAGATCAAAGTAAATACTCTGTTTACAGGGAACAAAGACACCCCTTTTTGGTATTCTATGGAAGTCTCTAGCAGTCAGAAGTTTGCTCATCTCTGAGATAAACTGGCCTTGGATATAACTGAGCCTGGAGTGTCTCCCCTCCCCAAAATAAACATGGAGTTTTTCCTCACGGACCCCATCAATGGCTGAAACATAGTGAGGGATAGTGGGAATTAGGAGGGTGTATGTGATGAGGGTATGGACCAGGTTAGAAAAAAAAAACCTGGAGGAGGGCTGGGAAGGGGGGTGGCTGCTCATGTTCACTACCAAGTCCAGGGGAAAACAGGCGTTAAATGAGACTGACTTAAAAAAAAAACTCAAAAAAAAAAAACAAAAACAAAAACAAAAACACCAAACCCGAGAATGACGGAGAAATCTGAATGCAAACGAGAATGGAATAATCACTGTCGCCAACATCTGTCACCACAGCTGTTGAATTCCCGCTTTTCTTTCTGGTGAGGGAACCTTTCAAGCTCACATGGGCCAGAAACATACTCAGCACTTGCCTTTACAAATAGAAGGATCTGGGTCTTTGTATGCTAAACCTGTTAGGAAAAAGAAACCAGCATAGAATTTCTATAGTCACCTTTTGGGAGGAAATAGCTAGTCAAGACTCAACTGCCTGATGAGTACACTGAGAACAGGTAGCACTATCTGCCAAAAACAGAACAGGATTAGAAAGGAAGCTTGCGGATTTTGTACTTCAAGGAGATTCCCTTGCCCTTATCCAACTGAGACCCCACTGCCAGTGCCTATTAAAAAGGTAAAGTTTTTTGTTGTTTTTTATTTTTTATTTTCTAAATTACTACATATTCATAAGAGATAGTATGGAATAGTTATTAGAAAGCCAGTCTTGGAGTGCTGGGTCCAAGTCTCACTTCTGCTACATATTGGCTACATGATCTTGGGCAAGTCTTTTAATGTCTCAGTGTCCCAGACAACTAAGACAGGGGTTCCTTAACCTTTTTGCTCCATAGACCCCTCCCTTTGGCAGTCTGATGAAGTCTATGGACCCCTTTTCAGAGGAATGTTTTCAAGTGAATAAAATTTTTTAAAAGCCCCCATAGTATTACAAAGGAAACCAATTACATTGAAATTAAGATGTAATTATTTTTGCTATTCAAGTTTGCAGACCCCTTGAAATCCATCCAAGGAACTTTGGGGAATCTGTGGACTCTGGGTTCAAAGCCCCTATTCTAAGATTAAATTGTAGAGTGGTTCTGCTATATTGTTGGAGGAACTTTCCTCACTGGGAGGTCCTTCTTCAAATGAACTGTCAAGTCCTATATTCCTTCTCCTCTACCCCTTCCCAAATAAATTTATTCATAGGATTTTAGAGTTGAAAGATATCTACTCCAACCCCCTCATTTTACAGAGCAAGAAAATATGACCCAGAGAGGAATAGCTTGCTCAAGTTGATGTAGGTAGTAAGTAGCAAAGATGCAATTAAGACCCAAGTCTGCTGAATCTTCACACGCTATACAGCCTCCACTCAAATATTAACTGGATCAAAGGATATTTATTGAGTTCCTGCTCTGTAACAAGGCGCTGTGCTAGAAATAGAGACAGAACCTCCATCAGGAAATATACAATCCATCAGGAGATGAAAAACAAAGCAAAATAATTCCATTCTAAGGAACTTTCTGATAGGTAGCATAGAGGATGTCTTAAGCTAGTCAGTAAAGACAAAGAACATTCCTATCTGGGGGAATCAGGGAAGACTTCATGCAGGAGGAGGATCTTTTTGCGGGGCAATGAGGGTTAAGTGACTTGCCCAGGGTCACACAGCTAGTAAGTATCAAATGTCTGAGGTCAGATTTGAACTCAGGTCCTTCTGAATCCAAGGCCAGTGCTTTATCTACTGCGCCACCTAGCTGCCCCCCAGAAGGAAGATTTTGAACGTGACCTGGAAGAATGGCTAGTATTTTCTTGAGCTGGAAGGATGAATTTGAGATCTAATTAGGACTTCTCTTTGATAGGTGATGGGAAGACTTTAGAGGTTTTTGAGAAGAGTAGGGGCACTGCAAAGAAAGTAGATTGGTATGAGATTGTGAGTAAAAAATTTACCAAACGCTATGACTGACTTTATATAGGCAATGGTAGAGGGAAAAAATAAAATATAACTGAAGTTTCTCTTTAAACATTTATAAATATAATAATAAATATAATGTGTATATGTATAATACAACATCATAAATGTAATATGTCATATTTATTTGTCTATGTCTTATTTCCTCAAGTAGATTTCAAGTTCTTGAGGTCAAGGACTATGTTATACACATTAAAAAAAAAATCTCCTGGTACCACGGACAGTGCTCTTCACATAGTAGGCACTTAATGGTTGTCAAATGCTATTGAATGATAGTGATGGAGCATGGAGTTCTTTCATACTAAGGACAGTGTGAGGCATCTGGGCCTTTGGGAAAGGGCACCAAGAGAAGGAAGATAGAAACAGAAAGGGGAGTTGGAAAATAAGCAGAAATAATTTCATTTCATTTGGTTTTGCCAAAGGGCAATCCTATTTGTGGCTCTTCTTCCAAGTAATATAGCCTCACTTATGGGAATTAGGAAGTTCAACCCAGAGCACCTGAAGAGAAAATACACCCCTAGAATCTCTTTTGAAAGGTTAATCAGAAGCTGAACTTCTTTTGGTGGTCTTTCCCGGGCTGTGGTCAGACACAGAAACTATTCAGAGGACTATGGCTGGGGGAGGTGGAATGTTGGGAAAGGTGTAGAGACTCCATGATCTAGGCATCACATTCCAATCTCCACTACTGTTTAGCCCTGTCTGGTTCAGTCAGGCAGGAGGGGTGGGGTTGGGGAGGCTATATGTGAATGAATTCTTACTGGCTTATTGTAATATCTAAAGAGCTGTTCCTCCTGCCTTGTCTTTCCTTTTTAAAATCCATCCTTTGCTTTAATACTTTGAGGAATTGTGATCTTACTGCTACTTTCAAACTGATACAAATGACAATCTCTCTCTGTCTTCCTTACAAGACTATTTGGGTAAGAAAAACTCATTACCTAGTGTTCTTCCCCCTGCCACCTACCCCTTCCTTCTTGCTGTAAACCTCTATCAGTTTAGATAGGCTGGTCATCAGGTCCACTTTTAACTGTATGTCTAGGTCAGTAGGATCTGCCATTTTCTTGCATTCTCCCAACATAGCTTTTGATAACCTAGGGTCACCTCTATGCCATCATAGTGTATGAGAGTAGGATTTTGGAAGAGGGAGGGTAGAGGTTAAGTGACTTGCCTAGAGTCACACTGCCTCTATGTGTCAGAGGTATGCCTTAAACCTAAGTCTTCCTGGCTGGCTATCCATTATGCTTCATTGCCTCTCTGTATGAAAGGAGTTAGTATGAAATAAGGGAAAAATAGGATTGGGTCAGAGGGCAGAGGACCTTGAATTGGAGGTCTTCTTAGACTTTCTATTCCATAGATGATGAGAAGACATTGGAGGTTTTTGAGTGGGGTAGTGACACCATCAAAGAAATTCTTTTAGGGTTACTTACACCAAAATAAATATTTCTAAGACATAGGGATGGTTATGGCACTTATTTTAGTCCAAACTAAAAATGATTTATTATTGTCTGCAGGATAAAATATAGACTCCTCAGCCTTAAGATATTCCCTAATCATGTCTTTCATTCTTCTATTTATTCCCTGTACCTGATACATACTTGTTCCACATCTCTTCCTATTGAAATCCTTCTCTTCCTCAAAGGCCCAGCTTGCATCCTACCTCATTTCATAAAGCCTTCTCTGGTACCCTAGTTGAAAATGATTTCTCATAGCACTTTGTCCAGATCTCCCCTCTGTGCTTATTGCATCATGTTTTATATCAAAATTCTTTGTGAACCATTTGTTCAGAGATTGCACTGCAAGATATATACCCCAAGGAGGTCAATGACAAAAAGAAAGACCCCATAGATATCAAAATATAGCTATGCTTTTTTTGAAGGAACCAAGAACTGGAAACAAAATTGATGTTTGAGAATTGGGAAATAACTAAACAAGTTGTGATGCAGGAATATGATGTAATATTACTGTGTAATAAGAAAAGATGACTACAAGCAATATAGAAAAGTATGGCAAGACTTATATGAACTGATGTTGCCAAGTGAAATGAGTAGAACTGGGGATGGGGAATACAAATTGACTATATCACTATAAGTAACAATTAAACAATTGAAATAGAATGCTATAAGATTATAATAACCATTCTTGTCCTCAAAGAAGAGAGAAGGCACCCCTTTCTGCTTCTTTGCAGAGAGGAACTATGGGTGTTGAACACTGCATTTTTATGTCAGACTTTTTTAATATGTTAATTAATTTTCCTGAATTTTTTTAATATATATTTTTTATTATAAGGGTCATCTCTTTGGGGAAAAAGGAAAGGGAAATGATACCCTGGGAAATGTAGGTCAATATAAAAAAGAGATATCTTTAAAATTCATTTAAAACACGTATTCCTCATTTTATAGATAAGGAAAGTGAAACCCTGAGAAATCTAATGATTTACTAAGATCATTTTAGAAGTCAGTGATTGAGCAAATATTATGGGGTGGGGGGGGCAGGCAAAGTCTTGGAGTACCTCCATGGTGATTCAGCAAAATCGAGAGGCCAGAAGAGAACCAAGGGAAAGCAATGTCATCAAAACATTGACGAAAGAGTATATATATATATATATATGAGAAGGGGCTACTTAATAGTGTAAAGTGCTACAGAAGTTAAATAAACAAACACAAAAAATGTGTGCTGAGAAATGACGATTGAATCTGCCAATTATGAGATCTTGGTAACTTTAAAAAATAATAAATATTTTTAAGATTTTGAGTTCCAAATTTTATTCCTCCTTCCCTCAATCCCCTCTTCCCTCCCTGAGTCAGTAAGCAATCAGATATAGGTTATAAATATGTAATTATGTAAAATATTACCATAGTAGTGATTTTGTATAAGAAAACTTAAGAGAAAAAATGAAAGTAAAAAATAGCATGCTTCAGTCTGTGTTCAATCAATATCAATTCTTTCTTTGGAGGTGGATAGTATGCTTCATCATTAGTGATCTTGGTAACTTAGCAGAAAGCATAGTACAGTGTAATGGATAGAGCATTGAACTTGGGAGACAAGCTGTACCTGCTGTATCTTACAGTGTGGTCATGAGGAAAACATTTTGCATGTCTTGGAAATATGAGTTGCTATTTCACCCTATGCAACTGTGGTATGGTGGACAGAGGACTTGGATTCAAGCCCCAATTTGATCACTCATTACTTGTATGAACTCAGGTAAGTATACTGAGCCCCTGTTTGGTCATCTATAAAATGAGAGGGTTGGACTAGTTGGCCCCTAGAGTCTCTTGTAGTCCTGTGATTCTAATAGCTATAGTTATTCCCTGACTCCCCGACTTATTTCAGAAATTGTAAGTGGTATTCCAAAGGCAGTGAGAAATTCAGCATGTGGAGGGAGATGAGACCCTGGGGAATCTAGGTACTGGGGATCTTGTTTAGTATAACTATAAAACCCCTTTATGTTCAGGAAAATGGAATTTCTACTATCAGTCTTGGGTGGGGCGAGCTGGAGCTTGATCCTTAGGCCAAAACTCCCTGTTTGATTCAGACCCCCTTAGCTGCCTGGCTTTGAAATGTTGATAATTTAAAAAAATTTTTTAGGTCCCTCGAGTCACTGAGGATGAAGGGTCACAGGAGCTCTTTAGGGATTCTAAACCATCCTGAGGATGCCCTGTAAATTAGAAATAAAAAAGTAAGTAAATAAATAAACAAATAAATAAATGCCATTTAAAAAGTAGCAGCTTTCTGAGCCCCAGAAATTGCTATGTAACAGAACAAAATCTTCCCTTTCTAGGGATGAAAAGGTTTGCCTTTCCTTGGCTGAGAAGGCTATCTGATGTTTCATGTAAGAAGGACCCCCTTCCAACTGAATAGTGTGGAAATGGTGACCTGGATTTCAATGTGAGAATCAAGTGCCTAGTGAATGTTATTGGGAAGAGGAAATGGAGGAGAAGAAGAGGAGTGAAACTCCATCTCTTAAAATCCTGTTGAAAGGGTGTGTTAGGAATTCCTGTAGGGTAAGGAGGAATCTTCCCAGATGAGGTGGCTCTGGTAGTTAGAGTTCTTACTGTAAAATTATATTCTTCCCTAAGAAGGTTGATTGAGTCAACCGTTGCTTATCCAGGATACTGGGGGGAAGGGGCTGGCAGAAGAGGGAGATTGTAAAGGGCTGCTGAGTGGAATCCAGATAATCCCCAAACTTCATTTCCCCCATTAGTTACAAACTCCTCCCCCACCTTAATTTTTTTAAACCAAAGGTTCTCCAAAGAAGCTACAGGACCAGCTTTGAGTTTAAGCTCCTTTTATCTTCCTGGCCCAAGAGGGTTATGGGCTAATGAGCAATGAAATCAAGAAAAAGAAAATCAAAAGCCAAAAAGGCTGATCTAATCCACAAATTGGATCATCAGCCCTTGAGTAATCAAGAACTGCTAGCCCTAAAACTTGGCTTCCCTCTTTGATGTCATTACACTCAGAAGATGCTTACATAGGCATCTTGTGATAGCTCTCTTTACAACAGAAGGTTCTTTTCCATCTAACCAAGTAAAAGCTCATGATGAATCCCTCAAATCCATTGGTTTCATGCCCCGCCCCCCACCATGTAACTGTTTTATTGACATATAAGCATTTGGACTGGAATTTAGGATCAGCGGATTGGGAGTTGGAAGGAACCTGGATAATTTTTTTTGAGCTCAGGATCAGAGCTGGAAAGGACCTTAGAGATCATCTAGGTACAATGCAAGTAAGAAAACAGTCTCAGAGATGTGGAATGACTTACATGTGTATGTCATACAGGCAGTGGCATTGTCATAATCTCAATTCAAATCTTTTAACTGAAAACTTCCAGGTTCTGGCTTTGTAAAGAGGATTATAGGCATTTTGTGTCAAAGTAGAGGCCACATGAATCAGCTCTTACCAGTTATAATATATAACCACCTCATGTTCCATAGAAGGAGTCTCAGCGAGGTAAAGACATTTTCCAAACACCACATTGGGAGGAATAGTGCTGGGATTGGAAACTTGGGGTCCTCTCATTCCAAGTCCTATGCTCTTGCTGCCTTGTCTTGCTTGCTCTTATTAGCTGACTACTTTTTGCAGGCCCCTCCCATTCAGTCACAGTTGTAAAGACATAACTTGTGTCTTCCCGTGTTAGGATGGTATTCAGATCACAAATGCTGGACTGTGGAATTTGTATTTTATTCTGAAAGCTACTAGTATCTAGGTCCCACCCCATTAGCTACCTACAGAAGGATCATAAAACTTTAAAGTTGAAAAGCATCTTAGATGTCATTTAGTTCAACATATTACCCAATTCAGGAGTTTTCTTTGCAACATCCCTGAGAGGTGGTCATCCAACCTCTCTTCAAATATTTCTAGTAGCAGGAAATTTGTTACCTCTGAAAAGTATATTTTATTTTGACATGGCTCTAAGTTTTAGATTATTATTCCTTATATGAATCCGAAATCTCACTTCCTAAAACTTTCATCACCGGTCCTACTTCCAATTTGAAGAGATACAAAGAATAAGGCCAATCTCTTTTCTACCTGAGAGCTCATCAGAGATTTGACATCAAAGTTTGTCTTTTTTTCCTTTGGCTTAGCTAATGATCAAATATAACATAATTTCTAAACCTTGTATTAAACTAATTGCCATCCTCTCTATATACTCCAGTTTGTCAATGTCCCTCTTAAAATGTGATGCCAGGATTGAAATTCAATATTCCAGATGCAGAATGATCAGTTAAGAGTCCAGTGGACCAATGCTTCTAATATGAACCTTAAGGAAATGCCTAATTGAGAGGTGATTGCAGGATTGGCCCTTACAGAGTAATATATGTGTTTATAAGGTGGGGTTAGGAATATATTGTGTTTGGAAGTTTGTAGATAGTATTTTGTATCTCTTCATTACATGTAATAATGAATAATACTAACATTATTATTATAACAAAATATTAAATATGATAAAAGCTAAAATTTATACAGAACTTTTATAGAGCCTTAAATTTTTCAGTGCTTTGCATATGTTATCTCATTTGATCCTTACAACAACCCTAGGAGATAGAAGCTATTATTATCCCCATCTGTGGCCTTTTTTAGTAAAAGACTATGGTATTAAAACTTATTTCAATGCCCCTTCATTTTCTCTTTCCCCATCTTTGATGTCTTCCTTTTGCCTAGAGCACCCCCTGCCCAATTATTTTGGCATCACTCTGGTTCTGCTCTTTCCAGCTAGGACATACCTCATTTTCTGGTTCTTGCTTCCCTAAGTTAAAATTTAGCCCTCATCTTTGTCCTATTTTCTCCCAGGCTTCTCTCCTCAAGAGGGTAGCTAATGAACTTAATCTGAGGCCACAGGCAAGCAATTTTGATTTCAAGTGTCTTTATATGTAAAAACAATTCTAAGATCACTTCAGAAAAATGGTATAGTGGAAAGAGTTAGATTATTTTTGTTCAATACTTATCTTTGTTATTTACTTTTGGTGTGACCATAGTCAAGTCACTTAACTTCTTTAGGCATCTTTTTTCCCCTCTTCATTTATAAAATGAGGGGGATGCTCTAAATCATCTTCTCGGTCTCTTTTAAATCTAAGTCTTGTTGTCTACCCCATAGGAGTTCTTATGAGGATTAGCTGAAGCCTATTATTGAGACATTTCTAATCCCCAGCCCAAAGAGTTTTATTTTTCCTCTGGAATTTTTGGTCTGTGCCACTCATATGGCTACCTTACATTGTGTTTATTTACATTTATGTCTCATCCCCTTCCCATTACACAAACACACTCCCAAAAAAGTGTAGGAGGAAAGCTACAGACTAATGAACTTGGCAGAATTTTAGAACCTGCTTTAAAATTTTTTAAGACATGATTTTTTTGGAGTAGCATTTAGAAAGGAAGAAATGATCAATAAGAGGTAATATATCTTCATTAGAAAAATGTCATTCCACACTAATATAATTTTCTTTTGTGAGAAGGAAATGTTATAAATATAGTATACCTAGATTTTAGCAAACCTTTTGAAAAAAATCATGCTATCCTTGTGGGTCAAATGGAGATTTGTGGACTAGACAATGGTACAGTTGGGTGTATTTGAAACTGGTTGAATGACTGGCTGCAGAGTATTCAACATGGAGGGATGGCTCCACTGGAGTGTTCCATGGACTTGACATTAAAGACAGCCCTCTGTGTTGACACTGATCCAATAATGATTATTCTTTGAGACATGTTATTCAGTCTGTTCCTGAATCCACCTAACTATACCATAGTCAAACCTGTATTACTCCATTTTGTTCACAGGGTTTTGATGAGAGACTTCATTGATGGTTTGATGAAATCCAGGTATACTGTGTTTATGAAACTGCCTTGTCAAAAATAGGAAATGACATTAGTGTGGCATGAACTGTTCTTGATGAAGCCAGGCTGGCTCATGATGACAACTGCATCCCTTCTAAATGCTTAGAAAACATCCCTTCAATAATGTTTTGGAATTTTTCCAGGAGTCAAAGTCAAGTCCATATGCCAAAAGTTTAAAGACTCTGATCTCTTCCTTTTATGCAAATTTAGAAGCCATCTGCACATCTCCAGTGCTGTGCTTTCTACCCTGTTCTCCATGCTTTCCCAAAGATCACTGATAGTAATAGCTCAGCAACTACATTTGTCATTTCCTAGGGGAGTGGTGTTGCAGGATTTTTAGGCCTGGCAATGAATCCATTAATGTTCTCTCTTAGAATCTCCTCACTTATCTTCAGTTTCAACTCCCTGTTAACTAATTTTTTCTTTTATCTTTTCCATTCTGATGATCATTTACTTTTCTGGAGAGACCAACAACAAAATAAAAGTTGTTCTGATTTCTTTCTTCTGCTTTCATCATTTCATCTACCTCTACATAGCAATCTATAGTCATTCTTTGATTTCCTTCATATTCTTCAATATAGTTTGTTAAAGGCTCTTTGTAATGTCCCTAACATTCGCCATCAGCCTCAACTCATTCTAAGTTTTAGCATTTCAGATGCGTTTTTAAATAAAACTGTGCTATTATTTTGTATTTGTCCATAATTATCTGCCCTTATTTCCATCTACACTTGTATTTTAAAAGCCTACATTCAGCATATAGACATTTTATTGGTAAGGTACTTGTTCTCCTTAGCTCACTTTTCCCTCCTCTAATCACTATTTTCATCCTCAGAATTTCATTCTTGAGAGTGTACTTTCTTTTTGGACTGACTGTATAGAAGATAAGGCCATTGGATCTTATCTTTTCTCTGAACTTGTTGCAGTTTGCTCTTCTTAAATCCAGGGGGTGTGTCTGACTATGCCTGGTACTTGTTGCTTTCATTCTCTTGAATTTCTAGATGGAGTATCCACTTCTATATAGGTATCCTGCTGCTAATTTGCTTGTTTTGTCCATCAGTAAACATTTATTAAAAATGTACTATGTGACAAACAATGTGCTGGGGATACAAAGAAAGCAAAAGACTGTTCCTTGAGAGGGACAGAGGGGAAAGTACCTAGAGCCAAATGGAGGATCTGGGAGGAGTTCTCCATTGTTTGTCCATCCACTCCTCTCTCCAATCAGAGGAACCTTAGGACAAAGGGTATAAGACCTTTTTCCTCTTAAATTTAATATTCCACAATTGTTATTGTATATTTATTGTATAGAATTGAATAGCAGTGGAGCCCTCTGGTAGATAGAGGCTAAAGAAATATTTGTTGAATGAGTGGGTGAATTAAAGGATATGTACTTAAGGCCTTTTACATATCTACTCTTCAGACAGGGTGATCTACCTCCAAAAATCCAGGTTAGGCAAATCCCTGCAATATCAGGGTTAAAACTCCAGCATCTTTCTTCTTATAGCCCTCACCTGCCCTCTCTCAACCCAGAATATCAAAGAGTGTAGATTTGCCTTTAGGTAATGCTAGCATGGAGACAATGCATGGTTTTGGGTTGCAAATATAAAGTGATTATCTGGGACTGGGAGCACCAAAGAATGGTGGTGTTAAATGCTATGTTCTTGTATACTCTGGTTTGTCCATACTGAGATTGTTTCCTCCTCTAATAGGAAATGAATTATAAGGTCTTAGAAGGTTTTTTTTTTTTCAAAACCTCTCTACTTGATGCTTCCTACCTGTTCTGTCTGCCTTCTTCTGTCCTTTCCCTTTGGTTCCTGTGGATCTCCTGTCTCCCAACTTTTTGCCTTACATTTTGATCATGTATGTTGGTATCATTTAGTATTTCTATCCTCCTGATTCTCTTCTGGTATCTACCTAGCTTCTACCAGACCTTGGGTTATCACGCATTCCCTGATTTCAGCTTCTCTATCTTTTTTCTGTCTCCCTGCTTTATCCATGAAAGTGTGTGTTTCAGAACTTCACACTACTGGCTTCATTGCTCAATGCTTAGTCCCATGTATGAATGACCAGGTATGTGACTCTGAGCCAAATTCAGGCTGGCTCAGAAATGTAGCCAATGCTCATATCTCCCCTTTACCTGACTATGGGCCATAAGAGCCCTCTATGGAAACACAACCAAGCTATACAAGTGCTTGATTGACTGCTTTCTCAGATATACTGCATATAGGGCCATACACAACAACAGCAGATAATAAAGGAACTTGGAAAATCACAGGCTACCTCAGCCAAACTGATTCATATTTCGTTTTTGTTTTGTCTTTTTGGAGGGACAATGGAGGTTAAGTGACTTGCCCAGGGTCACACAGCTAGTAAGTGTCAAGTGTCTGAGGCCCGATTTGAACTCAGGTACTCCTGAATCCAGGGCCGGTGCTTAATCCACTGAGCCACCTAGCCCCCCCCCCCCCCATTCATATTTCTTAGAGCCTTACATGACATCCACTAACTAACCCACTCTTTTATTTACAATTAATTCTAAAACACCTACATAGATTTAATCAATCTGACCTGGGTTCACCAAGTACAGAAAGCTGTGAAAAGCTGTTTTAAATAACCACTGCATCCACTCATTGGCCCTATTTTAACTTTGGTCATTCATTCTTTTTTTTTTTTTTTGAGGCAATTGGGGTTAAGTGACTTGCTCAGGGTCACACAACTAGTAAGTGTCAAGTGTCTGAGGCCTGATTTGAACTCAGGTCCTCATGACTCCAGGGCCAGTGCTCTATCCACTGCGCCACCTAGCTGCCCCCGGTCATTCATTCTTTTTTATTTTTTTATTGTTTGTTTTTTTGCTGGGCAATGGGGGTTAAGTGACTTGTCCAGGGTCACACAACTAGTAAGTGTCAAGTGTCTGAGGCTGGATTTGAACTCAGGTACTCCTGAATCCAGGGCCAGCCCTTTAACCACTACGCCATCTAGCTGCCCTGGTCATTCATTCTTTATGTTACTTTTGTGGAAATATAAAATAAGAAACTTGGTATGATACTGAAGATTGATAATTTCCATACAAATTACCTCCTATGAGATGATTTTGTTGTTCAATAGTGTTAGATGTTTTGTGACCCCATTTGGTGTTGGCAAAGTTTGCCATTTCTTTCTGCAGCTCACGTTACAGATGAGGAAATGGAGGCAAACAGGTTTAAGTGACTGGCCCAGAGTCACACAGTTAGTAAGTGTCTAAAGATGAGTCTTCCTGATCCTGGACGTGGCACTCTATCCACTATATCACCTAGCTGTGAGAGAATTTAAGCTGGTCTAAATAGAAAGCATGATATATGGCCAGAAACTTGAATAAAACTCAAAGCAAAACTTATTCACATTTTTGAAACTATGTTTTAAAAGCTATGGCTTCACATTGATGCCTCATAGCCAAGACATTCATAAGTCTGAGAGGCTCTGAAGTGAGGGAGAGCCTGTGAGTTCAGTCATCTCCTTCAGGAAGACCTTTCGTGTGTCTTCCTTCCCTCATTTTCCAACCTAGTGATTTTTTGCTTAGCCCGCACCTTCCCTGAGTAGTGTAGTCATTACTGTCTTTATCCTTGATAAAATGCCATATTTGTCAATCCTATCTTAACTTCAATCAACAGTTATTCAGCACCTGTTGTTTGCAACATACCTCCCTAGGTTCTTGGGAGATACAAAGATTAAATAAGATGATATGTTTGTCCTTGTGCACTCTATAGCCTAGTAGAGGTATATGAAATTCGTTTTATAGGATTTTGGGATTTGTGAAAGAGAGGTAACCTTAGAGATTCAATTCAGCAAACATTTAGCAAATGCTTATGATATACAAGGCATAGTGTTAGACACTGGGAAAGTAAAAACAAAAATGAAATAGTCCCTGACCTCAAGGAGCTTACATTCTAAGATTGAATATAGGTGGGCTATAACACACCCCTAAAGAAGTCAGTACAAAGTACTTTAAAGATGGAAAGAGCAATGACAGCTGTAGGTAGGGGGAAGGCTTCATAGAGGGTGAGGCAACTAAGCTGGGGTTTGGGGGAAGACAGGATACTTTGTAGCTTCTGCTATTGTTCCTAATTTCATGACTTCTTAAAAAAATATTAAATGACTGAACAAATTGGATGCTTTATTGATGATTTCTCTAATGATGAATAATCAGCTTTTCTTTTTTAAATTATTTATTTTTAAAAATTTTTTTAAATTAAAATTTTTTTTTTGGTAAGGCAATTGGGGTTAAGTGACTTGCCCAGGGTCACACAGCTAGTAAGTGTTAAGTGTCTGAGGCCGGATTTGAACTCAGGTCCTCCTGACTCCAGGGCCGGTGATCCATCCACTACGCCACCTATCTGCCCCAAAATTATTTATTTAAAAAATTATTTATTTTATTTTTAGTTTATGGAATAAAACAAGCAATTCCATAGTTGGGGTTGGGGGAGGGAAGAAAAAAAGGGAAAAAGAAATTTACAGGATAACTTTATTAAATATTTAAAAGGAATAGCAAGGTGTACATAATAGATTTTCAGTGTCATGTACAATCATCTTTTTATTATATCCTGTTATGGAATTGCTTGTTTTATTCCATAAATTAAAAATAAAATAAAATAAATAATTTTTTAAAAATTAAAAAAAAATTTACATATAAAGGTAAGACCTGTCTATACATGTTTCTATGTATCAGTTCTTTCTCTGGACACAGATAATGTCTTTCTTCATATATCCTTTATAATTAATTTGGGTATTTTTAATCTTCAAAATGACTTATTTGCTCATGACTTTTTCCTTATCTTCTCTTAAGATCCCAACTCTTAGGGCCCACTACAGGGTCCAATTGTAGTATAAAGAACACTAGATTTGAAGATGTAGCTTCTATCCCAGCTGAATCATTTATTGACTGCAACCTCAGGCAAATCCCTTCTCTGGGCCTCATTTTACTCATAAAATGAAGACGATTATTTGTAACATATTATATTCTAATGATAAATTACATACACCATAATAATACATGATAAATGAGGGTAATATATGTGTGTATATATTTCTATGTCTATATATGTACATATATGATCATTTAGACTTACCTCACAGGGTAACAAATCACTGAAAAAATATGTATAAATTGCTACATAAATATGGAATAATATCATTCAGCAACATGGTCACTTAAGAGATGATCCCTGCCCTCATGGAGCCCATATTCTAGTTGGAGGGGCAAAGCTAAAATTCTTGAAACAATTAAATGCTAAAGTATGCGAAGCTGTAGTGAGAACTCAGAAGAGAGACAATAATATAGTCTAGTACTGGCGAGGATACTTGGAGAAGGTGGGACATAATCTGGTATCCTGAAGACTGGTTAGGGTTTGGTTTAGGTGGATGGGAAGAATAAGAAACTTTCTGATGAGTATGGAAGGGTCAGAATAACATGGATGATAGAAATAGGAATGAGCACATTATATGCAGGGAGAAGCAAGGGGAATGAAGAATTGCTTGGCTTGATTAAGAATAGGACAGAGATTATTAAGGTTTGCAAAAAGAGGAAAAAACCATAAAAGGACTAATTCTTTTGTTGCTGGCAAATATACATAAGACAGGGCGAAAGAATCTTAGCCCTTGTATAACTAGGCAGCCAACAGAAACTAGCAGCAGAATGATAAAGTCTATTTTTTTGACTGTCTTTCTTTTGGTGCAGAGGTATTTGGTCCTAGGCAGCCATCATTTTTTCCTGTTTTAAATATATGTATCTTCCAAAAGCAAAAGCTAGGTCTTTCTGTGTTGCATTCTAGTTAGCACAAATCTCAATGATTTCCCTACATGCTTATGATTAATTCTATACCAAACTTGCATCAAGGACATACTTAAGGATAATCCTATAATTAGCTATTTTAATTATACTTGGTACATGGTAGATACTTAATAAATATTGAACGAATGAATAAAAAATTATAACACTTAAGTGAATCTCTGCCCCTTCCCCACCCTCCTTCCCCCCCCCCCCCCATATACACAGTGCTTAGTCCTAAATACATTCTTACTGAATTGAACTGACTGGCCAATTTTGCCTTGACAAAAATGCAAAGTCCATCTTTGATTAGTTATGTGAATGAATCAACAGTGCCCAGGGGACTTTGAACCCCACACCAGACTGATCTCCCCTTTGCTAAATGTATTGCCAAAGGTTCAGAGCCCACCCAATTCTCAGAGTTTCAGGAAGTTGGATTCTTGGCCAGCCTGCCTGACATTTCTCCAAATTCAAATGCTGATGTCAACATTCTTATAGTAAAGAATTTTCTTCTTTGTCTTTTTGTTTTTGTTTTATTTTAGAACAAATTAGCTATACAGTATTCTGGTGCCCCACTCCTCCCTGTACTCTATAGATGCTCTAACTATCTTCCTTCCCTGACAAGGAACTAAATAAGAGTCTGCCCAGGGAATAGCCCCTTGACTTAAAGTTTTCAGGGCAGATGCATTTTACCATTATCAACAGCCCATTCAAAGGCAACATGGGTAAAATGCATGGGCGATTATCAGGTTTAACATTAATTTCATTTTTGTCAGCAACTCCACCATGTCCAATTTGTTACAGCAACATTGTTAGCTGTGCTGGCCTTCGGGGCACATCAGCACTTACATGGCAAACCCTTTGGGGACTCGTTGTTGGTCTGAATAATTCACCCCAAATCCCAACTGCAACTTGCCCTGGAAGAAGTCAGTGTTCCCTAGTATGAATTATAGTCAGACATTTAGTTAGCGAGAATTTAGGGAACACTTACCAGAAATAGAAGCTACTCAGGTGAGGGTGAGAAGCATGCAAAACAAATAGCAAACTTTCAATCCAATGAACATTCATTAAGAGCCTACTATGGTCAAAGCACTGAGCAGGGCACTGGGCATACAAAGTCAAAATGAAAGGCAGTGCCTGGCCTCAAGCAAAGTATACTCTACTGTGAGAGGATCGAGGGATATAATATGTAAACAGATGGATATATTTATGGTGATTTGAGGCAGATGGAAAGAGTAATAACTAAAGTGATCAGGAAAACCTTCCCCTAGAAGACATCGGATAAACAGGGCCTTGAAGGAAGCTTAAGGATTCTAAAGAGAAAGAAGTGAGGAGAGAGAGCATTTTCCAGGCATGGGGAATAGCTTTGCAAATGCACATGTTGTGATCTGGAATGTAAGTTTTATAGTCTAGTTTGAGAAATGACATATACACATGATATAACAAAAAAAAAAACCTCACAAAATAATCTAAATGCATGTGTCAAGCAGAATGTGGCATGAACCAGTTCAGTGACCTTGGACAATTCATTTAACCTAGGCAACTGCTTTGTCACCTGTAAGATGAGAATAATATCTGCTCTTGCTGTTTGATAGGATTGCTGTAAGGGTAAAATAAGAGCATAGATATGAAAGTATGTCAAGAAAATAAAAAAATGCTATGAAGTAATACTAGTTGAGCATCCCTGCCATTGTGATCACCATCACCACCATCATCGCCACCACCACTAATGGATTGACTGACCATGACTACCATCACCATCACTATATGGAATATATATGTGTGTGTGTGTATATATATATGGAGAGAGAGAGAGAGAGAGAGAGAGAGAGACACTCTAGGTTGTGCCTGACCTGTGATAGAGCCTTCCAAGCTTGTATTTGTCGGATCAGCTGCAGTTGGACACACTGTAGCTTGGCCCCAACAGCATGATGTCAGTTTTGTCCTCTTCAAGAACAAAGGACAAAAACCAACCAACCATCATCACCCATCACCACTCTGTATTCCTTGGTTTGAGATAATAATAGCATCTATCTCCCTTGGTTCCTCTGTGAGCAAAATAAGCTAATATTTGTCGATCCCTTTGCAAACCTCAATGTACATATACATGCTAGCCATTATTACTTAATTCGCAGTGTTCTTCTCCCCTGACAACCCTTGACTTCATACTTAGGGACTTCAGGGTACAGATTGATGGGTCCCTTTTATACACTAGCATACCAAGTCATCTATCTCTTCAATCACCATGATTTACACCTTCATTCCAACTCTGTCACCCATGAGGATGCTCAATTTAGATATCACTATTAGCTCTATTGGCCATTTCCATCATACTAAAATATAATATTTCTGTTTCTGATGATAATATATTGGGTTTCCATCTCTCTCTGCGATACCTCTTTTCAGCCAAGCATTTAGTAAATACCTACTTGTTTATGCCATATTCCTATGTAAATATATACATGATAAATAAAAAATAATGGGGTAATAGGGCACAGAAATGCAGGAAAAAAAAGTGATGAAGATCTGAATTAGTATGGTGGTTATGCAAGTAGAGTAGGGGGCAGATTAAGGTGATATTGTGGAGGTAGAACATGGTAGAATTTGGCAACTGATTGGATAGGGAAATGATGGAAAGTGAAGAGTGAAGTGTGACTTGGAGATTGTGAACCTGGGTGACTTAAACGATAGTGATGCCCTTAACAGAAATAGGGGAGTTAGGAAGAATGATAGGTTTTGGGGAAAAGATTAATTCTGTATTGGACATATTGAGTGTGAGATTTCTGTGGGTAAACTGGCTTGAAATGTCCTCCAGACAATTGATGATGTGAGACTGGCATTTAGAAGAGAGAGTCTGTGGTTGGATATATAGATCTGTAAGTCATCTGTACTGAGATGGTAATTAACCCCATGGAAGCTGATGAGGCCAGTGACAGAGAGAGAAAAGAGTGCCCTGGTACATGCCTTTAAGGAATTTGATATGGATAATGATCCAGCAAAGGAGATGGAGAATGTGTAGTCTCACAAGTAGGGGGGATCCAAGAAGAAAAATTATCACAAAAACCCAATGAAAGGGAACCTCCAGGAGAAGAGTGTGGTCAACAATATCAAATCCTGCAAAGAGGTCAAGAAGAATGAGAATTGGGAAAAAAATCAGTAGATTTGTGGTTGAGATCTTTATCTTCATCACATAGAATCTCCATATCTCC
Source organism: Dromiciops gliroides (assembly GCF_019393635.1). Taxonomy (NCBI): domain Eukaryota; kingdom Metazoa; phylum Chordata; class Mammalia; order Microbiotheria; family Microbiotheriidae; genus Dromiciops; species Dromiciops gliroides. The sequence continues at coordinate 386,289,545 of NC_057863.1, forward strand.
CTGTTCTTCTGGTTTGTCACCCATATTTGGACCTTACTCTCCTCTCTTCACAACCATGACCCTCTAATTGGCTAGTTTGATATCTATCATCCTCTTTCTCTGTCTATCTCTTTGTGAGGCAATTGGGGTTAAATGACTTGCCCAGGATCACACAGGTACTAAATGTCAAGTGTCTGAGGCCAGATTTGAACTCAGGTCCTCCTAACTCCAGGGTTAGTGTTCTATCTACTGTGCTACCTAGCTGCCCCTCCCATCCACTCTTTTAAAAGAGATTTATCCCTTATTGTAGTACTCCTCTCACCTTACTGAACTCCAAACTGTACTATCTCCACCATTTATTTTTTCCCTTCCTACTTGAGTGCTGTTGAGCCTCCTTAGAAAAAGTCACGGGGCAGCTAGGTGGTGCAGTGGATAAAGCACTGGCCCTGGATTCAGGAGGACCTGAGTTCAAATCCGACCTCAGACACTTGACACTTACTAGCTGTGTGACCCTGGGTAAGTCACTTAACCCCCATTGCCCTGGGAAAAAAAAGAAAAAGAAAAAGTCACACAATCTTCTTGACTGATTCTGCTACAAATTTATTCTCCACTCTCAGTTGGAATTTCACTTTGGTCAATTCTGTTATTCTTCTTTGATCAACTACACTTTGCTACTTGTATATATATATATTTTTTGCAAATCATTAAATGCCATAAATATAAACAATTATATTTTCTTGTGACTTTGGACAAATAATTTTGGAAGGTTTTATTTTCTTCATTTATTAAATAAGGGGTTAGGACTTGATGACCTTAAAATTCCCTTTCGGCTCCAAATTTATGATCCTATGATCTTTATAGAGGCTGTGATTTTCATTCCTTGTGCCTTCTATATCAACCCTTATACCTCACTTCTCAGTCAAGGACCTTAATCCCTACTTTCCAGAGAAACTTGAGGTCATTATCTAGGACCATACTCTACACATCAAAAACTCCTATATGGTACCTCATTCTTTCTTCCTTTCTTCTTAGCTCTGAGGAAGATGTGACTCTTTCCTTTTCTAAGGCTAACCTCACTACCCATTTCTTTGAATACATTTTCTTCTATTTCTCCTGGAAGCTTGCCACTTTCATCATTCCTCTTTTATTTGTCTCTCATCTGATGTTCACAGATATGTCTGGGTCCTTAAAAAAACAAGAAAACTCTTTATTTAAACTTCTTATCCCCTTGAACTGTCATCTTATATAATTTCTCTCTTTCACAGCCAAATTTGTGGAAAAAGTTATTTTCATTTATTGTTCTTACTTCCTCAATTACCACTTACTTCTGAGATTCTTATAATCAGTCTTCTAATTGCACTACAAAGTTAAAACCACTCTCTCAAAGTCTTCTGGTGATCTTTGAATGGCTAAATTCAATGGTCTTTTATCAATCTATACTATTTGAATTTTTCATGTTTTTTGGCACTATGGATCACCTCTTTTTCCTTTATAATCTCTCCTTTTGCTTCAGTGAGTTTTCTTTTTTTTCCCTTTCATTACCTGTTTTGTTTTTTCTCTCTAAGTTTCCTTTGCTGGATCCTCATCCATCTTCTGACCCAGATAGCCACACAAGACTGTCTTGGGCCCTCTTCATTTCTTTTTTACACTCCTCTTTCTTGATGTACTTAATTAACTTTTCTCTAATTAACTTTGGATGAGTAAAAAAATCTATCCATACAAACCTCATTCCTCTCCTGAATTACACTCCTGCATTACTAACTGACTTTTGGACATCTCTTTTGAATTTTTGATGAGCATCTCAAACTCGATATGGCAAAAGTGGTACTCATCTGCCCTTCTAAACCTAAACATTATCCATCATTCTCTACTTCTGTTAATCTCCTAGTCACAGTGGTTTACAACCTCAAAATTATCCTTAATTCTTCTTTCTTCCTTAACTACCATATATAATCACTTGCCACATTTTATCAGTTCTATCTTTACAATATCCCTCACACCTGTTACCATCTGTCCACTACTAAGGCCTCTACAAACTGATTTGGAGCCTCTCATCTAGATTATTATAGTAGCCTTTAATTTGGTTTCCAAGTTTTTATTTTTTATTTTTGGCGGGGCAATGAGGGTTAAGTGACTTGCCAAGGGTCACACAGCTAGTAAGTGTCAAGTGTCTTAGGCCGGATTTGAACTCAGGTCCTGCTGAATGTAGGGCCGGTGCTTTATCCACTGTGCCACCTAGCTGCCCCCTCCAATTTATTTTCCACACAGTTGCCAACATGTCTGATCGTGTCATTCTTCAAAAAATATTCATCAATTTATTCAACTCTAGATTTAAAAAAAAACAGTTCTCAGACTGGCACTTAAAGTCTTCTACAATCTGACTCCCACCTACTTTTTAAGACATATCATACTATTGCCCTTTATTCACTCCATGGAACTTAACATTCTATTTCTTTTTGGGTGGGGGTTGAGGCAATTGGGGTTAAGTGATTTGCCCAGGGTCACACAGCTACTAATTGTTAAGTGTCTGAGACCGGATTTGAACTCAGGTCCTTCTGAATCCTTTAGGCTGGATGTAAGGAAAGCCTTCCCAACAAGTAGGATTGTAGAAAGAAGTAGATTCCCCTTTATCAGAGATCTTCAGGTAAAAACTTATTGAATAAATGTTGTAGAAGGGACCCTTGTCCAGGTTGGACCAGATGGCCCCTTCCAACGCAGAGATTCAGTAGCAAAGAAACTACACTGTGCCCAAGGGGAGCTTTTTGAACACCTCCTGAAGGGGGAGGGAAAAGGACTTTAAGTAACCAGGAGCTGTGCTATACTTTTATCTTCTGTGATCTCAAAACCAGAGCCTATTTTCCCCCTGGACCCTGTACTTATGGTAGAATGCCTCAGAGTTTTAGGGAGGTGTTTAGTTAACAAGTGTAGCACCTTATTAAATACCCTTCTCTAAAAACTTGTTGAGTCTGTCTGACTAAATGATAATCGGCCCATTATCATGGGGAGAAAAATAGCAGAATAGGGCTGGAGTCATTAGCATTAGAGAAAGCTACCTCGCCCTTCAGGAATACCCCTAAAATCCTGAGATTTGTTGCCAGTCTTGTTCTAGATGAGCAAACCCAGAATCTCAATCTCTCTCTCTCTCTCTCTCTCTCTCTCTCTCTCTCTCTCTCTCTCTCTCCTCTCTCTCTTGCTATCTACATCTATCTATACACACATATACATATATAAGAAAGACAATGTACATGATATATATTATGCAATATTATATATGTATATACACAATATTATATATACACAGATCACATGAATACATATGAAGATCATATGCGTGTAGATACACGCACTTATACATATAGATAGTTATATGCCCATTTGTATGGACACACATGCATACATACACAGACACAGAATGGATGTATATGTATGTGGGTAATGCATGCATGTATACATATGAACATGTACACATCTATGTATAATATGTCTGTACACATCTGCACCTCCCTCCTATCCCCTCCCCATATAATGCAAGTTTCTTAAGGAGAAGAACAATTTCATTTTTGCCTTTGTATGCCCAATGCCTACGATGGTGCCTTGCACAGAGAAGGAAATTAAGAAATGTTTACTGGTTGATTGTGATTCCTTGATTCTCTGATTATTTCATTTTTGTCTTTGTATCTATCCCTAGTTCCTAGCACAAGGATTTGCATAAAGCACTTAATAAATGTTTTTTGAATAGTATCAAATTGGAAATAATAAAAAACTAAAAGGTGTTAAAAATAAATTAGTGAGGGGGCGGCTAGGTGGCGCAGTGGATAAAGCACCAGCCCTGGATTCAGGAGTTCCTGAGTTCAAATCCGGCCTCAGACACTTGACACTTACTGGCTGTGTGACCCTGGGCAAGTCACTTAACTCCCATTGCCCCACAAAATAAATAAATAAATAAATAAATTAGTGACAACTCAAGAGATTTTACTACCTCTTTGTAAGCCGAAGAAGTTAAAGAATATAGGAGAGGAAGTTTAAAAGACAAAATTGTACAGCTGTCTGAAGCATTTTTTTTCCTGTAACAAATACTCAAGTAATTCTCTATTCACAGGGATTTCTAGAACATCTCCCTTGTGAATTCTGGTATGACTGAAATAGTCAACTTCTTGTACTGTTGGCAGTGATTGCTATTAGGATGTGAGTTTTATGTTGAATCTTGTTTTTGGTGTGTTTACCAGAAAAAGACCAAACTCCTTATTCAGACATTCAAGGGCCTCTATGACCTATCCCAAACTTATCCTATCCACCTGTGCTATAGCTCAACTGTTTTCTAAACATGCTTCAAATTTTTCTGCCTTTGTCCCACTCACTGTTCCCTTGTTTTCTCTGTATGGAACTAAAAGAGAAAATTGAACTTTTGCCCTCCTTCCTATCCTTGCCTATCAAAGCCCTGCACATCCTTCATGGTCCAACTCACATGCCACCTTTTCCATGAAGTCTTCCTTAATCCACCCATCTGGAAGTGATCTCTCCATCCTCTGAGTCCTCATGGCAATGTGTGGTTATGCATCTTATGACATTTATCACATTCTATTTTGGCTTGTAAATATTTGTGTACATATCTTCTCTCTGCTTATAGACCAGGTATACCCAAATTTCTCATTGGTGGACCATATGATCAGGAACCTATTTGTATGCTTAATACATGAATGTCAATTTCAGTAGTTTCATGAATGAAAATCTACTTTCACAGAGCCATGTGTATTCAGTAATTTATTGTTGACTTCCTTGTCTTCTTGTCCAATTAGTGTGATTCCAATTGGGGGCTGCCTAGGTGGCACAGTGGATAGAGTGCTGGACCTGGACTAAGGAAGACTTATCTTTCTGAGTTCAAATCTGGCCTCAGACACTTACTAGCTGCGTGACCCTAGGAAAGTCACTTAACCCTGTTTGCTTTAGTTTTCTCATCTGTAAAAATGAGTTGGAAAAGGAAATGGCAAACCACTCCAATATTTTTTGCCAAAAAAAAACCCCAACCCAAATGGGGTCACAAAGAATCCAACACTACCGAAATGAGTGAACAACCAGTAATTCCTTAAATATGGGTACCTACCAAAGCTCTCGAGTAGACCTTTCCTTCTCTCTACTTGTTTTCTTTGTGAGATCATTGTCTTAACGGTTGTGACATCATCTCTTACTGGTTCAAATATCATTGCTGTGTAAATTAGTCCCAAATTTATCCACCCTTTCTCTCCTGAAATCCAGTCCTGAATTCCCAACTGACTATTAGACATCTCTGCCTGGATTTCTCATCAATAGCCCAAACTCATGGCTTAAGGTGGAGCTCATTATTTTCTACATTAAACTCAACTATCTTCCAGATTTCTCCACACCGGCTACATCCACAGCTTCTGGAAGTTACAGTTACATTCCTCTGGACTGGACTCCATCATGCCTCCAGGAACCTCATTATCAAGAAATACATTGTCTTGTGCGATTGCATTTGCTTTGGCACTCACACCTCATTAGTATTCTCAGTATCCTCTGGCCCTCTCATTGGAGAACTTGAGGGAAGACCAAAGATCTCCTCCAAAAGCCTTTATTTAAAGAGATATTCCAAGCCTGACATCTCTTCATTTTCCCCGATTGTATGCTTTTGGACTAGACTCCATCCTCTTCTTTATCTGTTGTCTCCACTTCCTTCCCTCTCACCCCCTTTCATATTCCTTTTGTGTTTTATCTTCCCCTATTAGATTGTAAACTCGTTGGGGGAAGGTACCAATTTATATCTCCAGTGTTTAGCAAAGTGCTTGTCACATAGTGGATGCTTAACAAATATTTATTGACTGAATGATCTATTGACTATTTCTTTGCCCCAATCCAATCAGTTGTCATGCCTTAAGTATTCTATCTTGAACACCTCTTGCAATCTCTTGCCTGTCTCTATTCACATAGTTGTTGTTGTTTGTCCTTCATTCTAAAAGAGGACCATGACATTGGGGTTATGTCATGACCTGCAGTGAATTGGATTTAAGTGAGGGAGGCCTGTTCAAGGTCACCAACCTCACTTTGGGTCCAGTGACAAGATATATATCTGGGTGACTGGAGATGGCTCCTGATGTTTAAGGCAATTGGAGTTAAGTGACTTGCCCAGGGTCACACAGCAGTGTCTGAGGTGAGATTTGAACTCAGATCCTCCCAACTTCAGCACTAGTGCTCTATCCACTGTGCCACCTAGATGTACTGGTTCACATACTAAGTATTTTAGTTTAGACCCTTATCACTTCTTACCAAAATGAGGTAAGCTTAGTTAACCTCTTTGCTCCTGAGCTCTACTCTCTTTAATCTATTCTCCACACAGCAGCTGCTAAACTTATCTTCCTTTCTAAGTCTCAGGTTTGATCTTTGTCACTTTCCTGCTCAAAAAAAAAATCTTCATTGCTTCCTTAGAGCTTATGAAATAATATAAAAAAGTCTTTATTCTGGCATTTAAATCCCTATACAATCCAGCTACAACCAGCCTTTCTAGACTCTCCAAATTATTCCTCTTCCCTGAATTTAGCATTCCATCTCCCTCCTGTGTCTTTTCATATTCACCTCTTAGGATCTTAACTTCCTTCATGCCTCTTATAAGTTTCCACCTTCTGTGTGAGTCCTTCTTCATCCATATAGTTGTTCTGCCCCTGTTCCTCTTTGAACTACTTTTTACTTAGTTATTTGGATTTTGTTTTTATCCCACTCCTCTATCTTACCCCCCCCCCAATCCCTTCCTCCAGTAGAAGGTAAATTCCTTGAGAGCAGGGACTATTTTAAAAAATTTTGTATTTCCAACATCAACAGTGTCTTGAACATAGTAGATCTTCAATAAATATTTATTTAATTAATAATTATTTTTGCTTATCCTCTACAAACAGGTCTAATCCAAACTGTGAAAACCAGCTGTTAATTAACAATAATTTCAGGGAATAACATAATTTTTATACTATATTTATTTCCCTCTATAACTTTTCCCCTCAAAGAAGTCTGTGCAATAAAGTGAAAAAACACCTAGCCATGGGAATCATGAGACCTGAGTTCTGGTTTGAGATGTACCACTAACCAGATGTATTACTTTGACCAAATCATCCAGTTTTAGGGTTGAAAATAAGCTGAGAGATCATCTTAGTTTCCTATTTTCCAGATGAAGAAGCAGACTTGTCCAAATGAATCTCAGGCTTATAGGTACTGTGCTAAGTATGTTTTCTTCTCCACAAATATTTCATTTGATCCTCAGAACAACCTTATGAGATGGGTGCTATTATTACCCCCATTTTACAGTTGAGAAAACTGAGGCAAACAGATTAAATGACTTGCCCAGAGTCACACAGCTAGTAACTGAGGTTGGATGTGAAATCAAATCTTCTTGATTCCAGGCCCAGTGCTTTATCCATTGTGTCACCATCTGCCTAATTAGTCCAGATTGCTCAAATGCCTTATTTTGTCCAAACATTGAGCCTCATTTTACACAGAGCCTGAACAAACAGGGTTTGGGCAACAGGTTTGCCCTTAATGGCAATATTCCACACTTCTTCACCTACCTCTTCAAAAATGGAGAGTGGTGCATTCTTATACAAAGGTCCATCTTTTAAATAACAACCTTCTACCAGTGTTGTCTGGCTGTGACACATGGAACACAATAGTCTCTGAAGAGTTAAAAATTACAACTACACAGAAGGCAATGGAGAGGTTAATGGTGGGTGAACAGGATGTAACATGTAACCAATGAGGAGCTTTGAAGATGAATAGAAATAAATGATATCATTATAGATAGATAGAAAGTTAAGTACTTACTGGGGATACAAATACAATTCCATAAAATAGCTCCTTCTTTCAAGGAGCTTACATTAAAACGGGGCAAGAGAACACATTAAAGTATTGGAAGGTTGGGGGTAAAACAAAATGGCACGATGGTGAGGAAGTGGCCTGAAGGACCCTGGCAAGATGATGTAAAAGTTTAGCTCTCAGAGCCAGGGTACTCAGGGTGGAGTGCCAGGTTCCAGTGGAAGGGAGAAGAAAAGGATGGTCCCAGAGCAAATACCATGGTTGCTATTTGCTCTATTAATAGAGCAATTGGCAGGGAAGTAGCATAAAGAAAACCAGGAAAATATATCATAGCAAGAGAAGATGATCTGGTAATGTGATAAGAGTGAAGAATGATGATAATTAGCCTCCATGCTTCAACATTATCTTCATGATGTTGGAAGAAAGGGAGGAAGGCGTCCATTACAATAGGCTGAATCTTAAGGGTGAACTTCTGGCAAAGCATGAGTCTGAATCACACAGGATGGGCAAGCCCAGATGTATTTCTGTCTTTATCTTTAGTAACATAGAAATCTATGATATCACACATCCATTTGAATACTTAAAGCAGCCTCTTTGCCCTTTTCCACTCATTGCCTCTGTTTCTGCGATCTAGGAATCAAGAAAACAAGCTCAATATCTCTTCCATTAACTGACCTTCAAATTCTTGAAGCATCTATGATTTTTTTTGGGTCTTTTCTTCTTCAGGCCATCTTCCCAGTTTCTTCAAGTGATCCTTATATGATATGAACTTGGAATTCTTCCTCTTTCTAGTTGACCTTGGTTCTGGCTAATCAATGTCCTTCCTAAACTGTGGTGCCTATAATTGAACATAATATTAAAGTTGTGGTCTCATGAAGACAGAATCGGAAATCTATACTTTTCTTATTGTAATGATATCTCTCCCATCTTGGACTTGTTGAATGTTTTGAACCCAAGTATAACACTTTACCACTTATCCTTGTTGAAGTTTGTATTATACTCTATCTTATTAGGATATTTTTGGATCCTGATTCTGTCATCTAATCAATGAATCAATCTATCAATAAACATGTATTAAGTGTCAACTATATGCCAGGCATTGTGCTAAGCTCTGGAGATACAAAAAGAGGCAAAAGACCTCAAGGAGTTCACAGTCAAATGGGGGAGACAACAAGCAAGCAAAGGTGTACACACAAGCTCTATAGAGAATAATAGAGAAGGAAGGCACTAGAATTAAGAGGGTTTGGGAAATACTTCCTGGAGAAAATTGATTTTAGTTGGGACTATAAGGAAGCCACAGAAGTCAGGAAAGCATCCAGAATGTTTGCTATTCTTCCCAGTTTTGTGTAATCTGACAATCTGATCAATATGTTATCTATTTCTTTGTCCAAGTCACTAATAAAAACATTACCCATCAAAGATCTTGAGTATTCTACTAGAGACCTCCATTAAAGTTGACACTGAACCATTAATGACTGCTTTTTTAGTCGTTTCAACCAATGCTGAATATATCTAATTGTTTTTTGTCTTAATCCATATCTCTCCATATTTTCCATAACAGCCATTCAAGAGACTTTATGCAAAACTTTGCTAAAATCTAGTCAACCTGTATTAACAAAGTCATCTCAACCTACCAGTTTAATAATTTTGTCAACAAAAGGAAATAATATAATGGTCTAGTGTGACTTGTTCTTGATGAAGCTATGCTATCTCTTTCTAATCACCTTCTTCTCCAACTGCCACATAACTGATTAGTGGCAGAGCCAGGGTTGAAATTCTGATTTTTGAGCAGTTTCATAGACTCCTTGCCTAGTATTTTCTCCTTAAGATCATGTTGATTTAGGGTACTGGTCTATCTACTGGATGCCTAGGATAAGTGCTAGTTTCAATAGCTGTGGAAACAGAATGTTTTTTTTTGTTTTTTTAAAGTGAGGCAATTGGGGTTAAGTGACTTGCCCAGGGTCACATAGCTAGTAAGTGTTAAGTGTCTGAGGCCGGATTTGAACTCAGGTACTCTTGACTCAAGGGCCAGTGCTCTATCCACTGAGCCACCTAGCTGCCCGGAAACAGAATGTTAAGGTGAAAAACACCAGTGATCTTTCCTGGAATCAGCCCCTATTTTCAAGAGCTCTTTTTATTAAGCAATGGGAAGGCAGATTAAGAGGTAACTGCTGTGGCTATAACTATATAATGCTCATCTCTGAAAAGCTGGTATCCCTTTTAAAAAAAATTTTTTTTTAAAGTGAGGCAATTGGGGTTAAGTGACTTGCCCAGGGTCACACAGCTAGTAAGTGTTAAGTGTCTGAGGCCAGATTTGAACTCAGGTACTCCTGACTCCAGGGCCGGTGTTCTATCTACTGTGCCACCTAGCTGCCTCTGGTGTCCCTTTTATATTACTTTTAAAGATATATTTCTTATCTTCTATGTTTTTTCTTTTGTTTCTCTTTTGGTTAGATTTGCCTACCCCTGAGGCAACATTATTATTTCCAACTATTTTTGTTTTACTATTATTATCTTTTTGTTTTCAATTAGTTCACTTTTCTCTTATGAATTTAGATGGTATGCCATTTGTTGCTATATGTATGGTTATATTGGCTCATTGTCTAATGCTTCTTTTAAAGACAATGTCACTGCCCTTTTTGTCTCTAGCAATAGTGTGAGATCTTAATTTTTGCTTTGTGTGACAGAATGATTACAATTTCTGCTTTTCTGGATTTACCTGAATCTGGAACAAAACTTTTCATATTTTAAATGTGCTTTATGATTCTGGAGTAGGAGCCCAAAGTGGTAAGAATTCTATT